>NC_043706.1:43340182-43341760 GCF_006229205.1 Suricata suricatta
AAAGAGAGGTTTGAGGAGTTGCATTTAGGAAGCAGTCAATAATGAGTGAATGAATGGATTAATAGAAGCGTGGGCTCTGAGATGATCTGCTCAACAGTTTTTGATACAATCCAATAGCTAAGGCTGTTACTTGAGGTTGTGTTCAACATCTCATACAGTATCAAATGTGTTGTACACTTATGCACTGGCAAATACAGAGTGTCTGCAGCCCCCATTGTGTTCTTATTTCACAAATTGAAATGAGCCACGGTCCTTGCCCCCAGGAAGCTCTCAGTCCCATTAGGAAAGCATGAAACATACACGGAAAAAACATAAATGTAAAAACCACTGTGTACTGAATATCTACTATGTACCAGGCACTGTGCTAAGTGCAGTAATATGTAAGTTCACTTAGTTTGCCTCTCACAATGACCCTGTGAGGTAAGTATTTTTATCCTAATTCATAGATGAGAAAATGAAGGCCCAGAGAGGTTGCAGAATTCACCCAGGCCACCCAGCTAGTAGCAGAGCCAGATCCACCGTCAAGCTGGCCCATCTCCCAAATGGGCTGCACTGTGCAAGTGAGAAGCATGCCTGGAGCTGAAGATGGCAGAAAGGTGGGTGAGTTTGAAAGGGATTAGGATCAGCGCGCAGACATGAAGGATGTGTGATGCTTTCATGTGCAACAAGGAAAGAAAAGAGAGCCTTGGGTGAAGGAGAACAGCATCAGCAGAGGAAACAAGGGCCCAAAGCTTGAGGCTTAGTAGTCCCTTGAGCCCCTCCTGGAGGTTCCCTGGAGCAGCTTGCCCAGCCACTGTGCAGTTGCTTGGCCATGGTCCTCAGGAGGGCATTGTTTCCTGAACAATTACTGGCACCAAAGAAGGCAGATCTATTTTTGCTCGGACTTGGAAAGAGAAATTGGTGACATTACGGGTCAGGCAATTCCCTTTTTCCTGTAGTAGACTAGCGTGTAAGGGGCACCAGCTTGGAAGCAAGACAGGGTTGTGTTCTGATTTGAGCTCCACCACTCAGTAACTATGGTGAGGCACTTACCCCCCACCGAGCCTCAGTTTGCTGGTATGAATGACAAGGATCCCAGAACCCGCCTTATGGCATTGCCGTGGAGATTAGAGGTCATGCCCACGAAGCACAAAAGGACCTGGTCATCATTTCAATTTGTTATGGGCTGAGTTGCATCCCTTAAAAATTAGTATGTTGAAGTCTAACCCCCTAGTCCCTCAAAATGTGACCATATTTGAAGATGGGGTCTTTAAAAGGGTTACTAAGTTAAAAATAAGGTCATTAGAGTGGGTCCTCATCCAGGACAGCAAGTGGCTTTATAATAAGAGAAGATTAGGACACAAACAGATACAGAAGAAGGACCAGGTGAAGCCCCTGAAATATGAGTACCATGTACCAGCCCAAGAGAGAGGCCTCTGAAGAAATCAACCCTCCTGACATGTTGATTTCCAATTCTAACCTCCAGAACTGTGAGAAAATGGATTTTCTAGTTTTTAGATATTTTAGATTTATTTATTTAATCTATATTTTAGATTTCTACTTAAACCACCCAGTCTGTGGGACTTTGTTATGGCAGCC
>NC_043706.1:43341860-43349736 GCF_006229205.1 Suricata suricatta
CTGCAGCTTAATATTTATTGAGTGCTTATTCTGAGTATGTTTTTGATGAACATTGAAATATGGATTATTGGTGTGTCTGAAGAGAGCATAAAAAGACATACAATCTGAACTGGAAGACAAATTTGAATTTATCTCTAGTTCCAGTACTGCCCTGATGAAAGAGTGGGCTCCCTTTAGTTTTTCAGATGAGAAAACTAAGGCCTAGTAAGGGCTGTGTGCCTCCAAGTCAGGACTAAGGGACCCAAGGAAGCATTCTTAAAATCTAGGTAATAATATTGTCCTATAGTCAGACAAGCCATTTATGATAGAATTGTGGATAGTGATTGTCATCAAAGATGATGATGAGAAGTATAGGTCTCTGTCATTGTTAGGTGCTCACTGAAGTTGACCTCTGAAGTCCCATTACTGTTCAAAGAGTCTAAAATTTCTCACATTTATTTCAAATCCAAGGTAAACCTCACTTAGGCTCCTGAGCCTAACCATAATGATCTCTTGTATTTATCCAACCCACCTCTGACTTACTATTCAGTTAAGGCCTTCACTGCCTTTCTCATGTACCATAGTGATAGCTTGTATTCTTTCCCTCTATGCCCCCTTGTCTACATGGACACAAGGTTAACCTTCCAGAAATGCTCTTCTCACATGTTATTCCCTGTTCAGTCCCCCATTGCTTTTCAAGTAAAGGCAGTTGCTTTCATGGACACTCAAGGCCTTCCATGACCTAGATTCTATATTCCAGAGCAAGTATATATAATAAGCATCTATCAGATTTTCACTACTGAAGGTGGTTCATTTTTCATAATTGAAAATAGTGTAAGAGGTTTTCTGGTGTCCATGCTGAAGTAAAAATGCAAAAACTAACCCTTGAGAATCAATCCTGGCGGTAGGGAGGAGCAGTTATTACTGTCAAACTATTTTTCGATGTTTGGCAAAACCAAACGAATCCTACCATTTACTTCGTTTGTTAATCTCCATCTTTCTCCACCCTTGCCCTCAGGATAATCACTGCATATTCCAATTTGATCTGTCCTTCGTCCTTCCATGTCAAGGCAAAAGGCTGCCTCCTGACCGGAAGTTACTTGATCTGCTTAGCTATAAATAGTCTCTACTTCTCTGACACCCGTGCTTACCCTAGGTCCTTAACCTTCCTCCTGGTATTATATCTACTGTCGTAAGCTTAGCATGAGCAAATCTGTTTATTCCCTTCTCATGTGTCCATTTCTGTATTCATTCACTGGAGAAACATTTATTAAATCCCGCTAAATGCCAGGCTCTCTGCTAGGGAAAGCAGCAGAAAACAAGCGAACGATCCCTGTCTCCATGGAGCTTAGTCTAACGGAGTAGATGAGCATCATTAAAGGATCAGTCTCTCACTTCGCTGTTTAACCATGACCATGAAAGTGTGACCAAGGAAAATAATCATAACACTAATATGTTGTTGAGCACCTACTATGTGTTATGCACTAAGCTGAGCATTGACTATATTAAATCTTTTAATCTTCATAACAATTAAATATCTAATTAACAATATGATATCAAATGAACTGAGTCACAGAGTGGTTAAATAATTTTCCCCAAATTACACAGATGGTAAGTGGCAGAGCCAGAATGTGAACCGAAAAAGTCTAACTCCAGAGCCTGTCCTTTTAACCACTGTGCTGAAATGTCTAATAAAGTCTAATAAGAGAGGGACATGACCTGATCCTGGAGATCTGTGGAAGGTATCCTGAGGCAAGTGTTTAGTTGAGCTGAAATATGAAGTGTGAGTTGGAATTAGCTAAAAACAAAAGGGAGGTCAGAGGGAGAGGAGGTTGAAGGTTCCAGACAGAACAAAGATCATGTACAAAGGCCCTGAGGTAGAAAAATGCATGGCACATTCAAGGAGCTGAAAATGGGCTAGAGTGACGGGGACACCAAAAGGAAGCAGGGGACAGATATGGGAGGGTTGGTGAGGTGAGCAGGAGCCAGGACAGGCAGGGTAATTGGAACCACAAGAGTGATAAGATTGACTGGGAAGACAGTAGAGAGAGGTAGAGATGACAGCCAAGAACTGAGATCCAGAAAATTCCAGCAACCAGAGGTTCTATCAAGGAAGATGATTGAGCCAAGACGTTTAGGAATGAGAGACTAGAGATATATGAAGAAAACAAGGTTAGAAGAGAGTCTAGAACCAGGGAAGGCCAAGTTTCAAGAAGCAGAGTGTCACAACTATATCCAGTGGGGTGCTGAAAGGCCCATACGGAGGGGGATGATTTTGCCCATTGGATTTGGAGACGAGGTATGTTCTCAGCCAGGGGGCTCTCCTTGGAGCGAGTAGGGAGGAAATCACACTGGGGGCAATTGTAGACTATGTGGGAGATGAGTGAGTGTATACAACTTAGGAGATTTGCAAGGTGGAAGAGAGAGTGGAGAGTTTTCCCATACTTAACCCGCTTGGCTCCTATACCACACGGAGTGGTGATGTTATACGTGTGACTTTCTTTTTAAGACAGAAACCCAATGTATTGCACTTGAGGACTATATCAAGGGAACCCATGCCTCTTAGGAAACCTGGGCCTATGGCTGGCCAACTAGAAAACTTACTGTCCCTGTTGAAAGAGGCCGCTTGCTACCTCCCTGTGTCCTTCTTTGCATGTTCTGGGGAACAGCTTATATGTTCAGGTCGCTATTTTTAGACGTACTTCTGAACCAAATAATAGGTGAGAGACTGAGCATAGATAGGCACATACCTCATTCTACTGCTGGAGAATAATTCAAAGCAGATTCCTTTTGATGGCAGATGCTAAATGTAATGCCAAATTTCAGGAGGGCTTCTATTGCACATTCTGCTGTGAGTATTACTCTTTGTTCATCTCCATGAGGCACAGGGTATCAGCCATAACCTCCCTCTTGAACTTGAGGATTAAAAATCCTCAAGTATAACTTTAAGAGTCTGCCTTCACAGATCTGTATTTTCCATAGCAGAGGTGACAAGACTTATCTTTGATGACATTATTTAATTAGGTGATTCATCCCTCACACATGCAGAAGTACAAGCTAAATATTTATTTAACAAAAACACGAAACACAATACCAATTAAAGGACTGCCTTGAACATTTTTTTTTTCTATTTAATTTTCCCTTGCCTTGAAATAAGGTCCCACAACAGCATTGTGTCAAGGTGGCTCTGTACTATCAGATTACAGAAGAACATTTGTTTGTACACAATGGGGTCAAGTTTTCCAAAACACACTGCCCATGTGTGCAGCGTTGATAACCTTTTACACTTCTTTCCCTGTTGTAAATCCTTGGAAGGTTTTAACCTTTGAGCAAGAGATTGCCATCTTTATGAAAACATTAAGTTCCTAACTCTGCTCTTATCGCATCCATCTTCCTACTTTCATTTACTGTGTGGAAGGGGTTCCCTAAGTCCCAGCAAAACAATACCAGGGGCGTGCTCTGGTTATGATGGAGGGTAGCCCTGTGGTTGGCTGCGAGGATGTATCAAGTAGCAGAGGGCTTGGGTGTGGGACCAAGCCTTGCAGATCTGTGGTTCTACCCTCCATCGGGTGAGATTCAAAAGAATACTGGAATGTTAATCATAAAAGTAATGGACCGGGGTGCCTGGGTGGTTCATTTGGTTGAGCTTCCGACTTGGGCTTAGGTCATGATCTTGTGGTATGTGGGTTTGAACCTTGCATCGGGCTCTGTGCTGATAGCTCAGAGCCTGGAGCCTGTTTCTGATTCTTTGTCTCCCCCTCTCTCTCTGCCCCTACTTGACTTGTGCTCTGTCTGTCTCTCTCTCTCTCTCTCAAAATAAACATTAAAATTTTTTTTAAAAAAGTAATGGGCCAATCAGAGCAGTCTCTGGTCACTATGCAAGAGCAGGCGGCCCTCCTTCTGGATGGTGGGGAGGTCCACGGGAGGGTCCAAAGGCTGGGTGGCTGAGGCAGAGAGGGACAGAGGTCACTCTAGACATTCCAGGGTCTGGGGTGGCAGCAGTTCTTTGCAAAATGGTTTAAAATATTCCAACACTTGAGGGGCACCTGGGGGACTCAGTGGGTTGAGCAGGCAGCCCTTAGTTTTGGCTCAGGTCATGATCTCATGGTCCATGAGTTGGAGCCCCAAGTTGGTGGGCTTAGCACTATGTAAAGCCTGCTTGGGATTGTCTCTCTCCCGCCTTCTCTCTCTGCCTTTCCCATGCTCTCTCTCTCTCTCTTAAAATAAATAAACATTTAAAAAAATATTCCAACATTTTAATAATTGGCAGGGTCATGTTAGCCCTCTGTGTCTCCTGCTTCCAGAGACCTTATCCTCTCTGTCTCCTGAGACCAGGCATGGCTGTCCTTAGTCTGTGACTTCATTTTTCTGAAATTTTCATTTTCCCTTCTAGGGATTTTGTCAAACTTTAAGAATAAGGTGTGTGGGCTACCCAAAATGAAAAAAAAAGTATTATTTTCTTCCCTCAAACACAGTTCCCTGAGAAGTCACCAATGTTCTAAATTTTTTTTTTAGTCTGCAGAGTCTGATATTAGCCAATGCCATTCTTCACTAGTTCTTGTCCTCCCTGGTTTCTTGATTTCTGATGCCCCTAGTGCCCCTTTCCTCCTCCTGGGTCGCTCATCACTCCAGCTTTTGCTCCTTTTCCTCTTCCTCCCATGATTCTTCTTCCTCCTCCTCACCTGCCCCACTGTGGGCCTACCAAAAATTCCCCTGGGCCCTTGGCTCATTCCGCCAACACCCTTTCTAGAGAGCTTGTCCACTTCCATAGTTTTACTTATCACTTTATGTGAGAATTCCAAGACTTTATTTCCCCCCTGGTCTCTTTGCCACGTATTAGTATAGTCTCCCCAACCACACTATTTCCATCTAGGTGGAAAATTCAGCTCCCCAGAGACTGAATGTCTTTCTCCTCTCCCACCTCGAACTCCTAACCCATCCCTTCCAAGACTGCCCCACAGCTGGCTTCATTGTCCAGTTCCCCAGGCTCACCACTGTGCAGGCATTCCTCACACAAGGCTCCAGGGCAGGAGTGGGAGCAGCAGTTCAACCGGCCACCGAATCCTGTCACTGCTCCGTTGCTCTTTCTTTCCCTCGGCTGCCACCCTGGTTTGGACATGATCACGTCACACCTGGATAATTGCAGCAATCTCCTGGATGGGCTTCCACCCCACACACTGCCCCGCTCAACAACCCAACACACCATCAGCAGATTCATTTGCCTAGAACACGATTTTTCATAGATTGCTGTCTACCGCATTCAAATTCTTCAAACATTCTCAAGTGACCAGGCAATATTTGGGCTACTTCACCTGGGACACACATGATCACCACAACCTAAATAGAAACCCAGCTCTGGCACATTTTTCTTCCGTAACACTTACACACAGAATGGGCTGATCATTCACAGGCTTTTACCGTACTTTCTTTTGCAAAGTGTGTCATAAATATTAACAATGAATGTTGGTCGAATAGATCGCTGCCTCTCAGCTTCTTCTTAAACCATTCTAGGCCACTGAAATGTCCCATTCCTCCTTTCTGAGCGGTCTTTTCAGGTCTTGCTATTCACTTAGTAACAGCGACAATTGCTATCATTTATCAAGCCTTTGCTACATGCCAGGCATCAGCCTAAGCGCTCTGCATGAACTAGGTTCATTTAATCTTTAGATCCTATATTGTTAGAACTATCATCGTCCCCATTTTGTAGATGAAGGAGCTGAGGCATGGGTAAATTAAATAACACATCCCAGTCACATTGTAAAGTAGTTAAGTCTGTTGCCAACGTTGGAACTCTTAATCTTTACAGCAAGCACCCTGCCTCTTTTCGTATCTCCTCCAGAGATGCATCTTCCCCGTCTCTGCCTCGTGGACCCTTCTGCTGTGCCCCGTGAGTTTTGTAGCATTGCGTAGTAACGAGGCAGACTCCCTGAGCTGCAGTCCCGACTTTACCAGTTGCTGGCTTGTGTGCCTCAGGCAACTTACTTAAAACTGCGTGTTTCTTCATCAATAAAACAGCTACTATAAAAGCACCAGAAGGATAAGATTACTGGAGTAACGAAATAAGTTAACAATCTTTGGAAAGTCCTGAGTATGGTGGCACATAATAACCACTCAGTAAATATTGCCAGGTATTATTAAAATCCTCAATGCCTGTGTTTTGGCTTCTATTCAGAATCTAAGGGAGTTAAGGGAAAGGATTCTCTGCCTGGGTAACTCCATAGCACTTAGCAAGTCTATCCAGCACAGATGCTTTCTTCAAACTGTGACTTCCAAGGTTTCACTTTCAGGATTATTTTTAGGAACTAGGCAAGATTTCAGTTATTTAACCTTTACGACTGGAGCCATACCATGTGGGCTGAAATGCTGTGTTGGTAAATTGCTTGTGAATCCATAGTGTGCCCACTGCGAGTCCAGATATTTCAGTCAGCAAGCCGTTCGGCAGTATTTACTAAGTGCTGGAACTCACAGGCACTTCAGACACTGAGGTAAACTCAAAGAGCTTCTCCTAACGCTCTCCATTCACACGCACGTGTGACAGCCATGAGCGATTCCAGCTTGAACTACATTGAGAGATGTTGGGGGGGAGGGGATATTCTAGGAGCACATTGTATGATTAAAGCACAACCCTCATTTATTGCCTATCCACACATAGCTCAGGCCAGAAAGTGGCAGATCACGCAAAGTGTGTGTATTTCTTTCTTCCCTTTTTTCTTGAGATTGGGACACATGCGTCAACGTGCCATTGAACAAGATGTAAGACCCCCATAGTCATTTGGCATTTGAAGAGCACATCCTGTTTACCTCGAACATTTAATCTGGTTTCGTAAAATTCGCAAGGAACAAGGGAGCCAGCATATCTGCAGTGAGGTCGGGGGTGTGGCAGTGCCCTTGTTGGGGGAACTGGAAATGTCTGCATTCTCACACACAGGTGTGAGTGGGTCTGCTCCTCTCATGGACAGACAGCAGCAGCCAGAATCCTAATGTGCATTGCCCACATGCTCACGGCTCCAGGAACTTCTGGCCCCAAATGCTCAGCTACGTGAACAGGTGTTGCTTCTGCCTCTCCACCTGGCAACTTTATCTCTTACAGTTAGGATTCCATGGTTCCCAACCTTAGCTATATAAAAGAATCATTTCAGAGATTTAAAAAAAAAAAAAAAACCATGCCCAGACCTCTTTCCCAGAGATTCTGATCTAGTGTTTGGGCAATACTTTCTTTTTCTTAAGTTTCTAGGGTGATACTAACTAACAGTAAGTGTTGGAATCTGCTAAAATCTGGCCCAGGCAATAGCTTGATCTGTCTTTAGATTCCCGGCAAAACTGGGAACCTATGTTGCTACGAAGCTTATAGAATCTAGCCACACATGTGAATTCTCTACTCTACATGACTTTTATCCTCACCTCACTGAGCCCAAATGGGGCTGGAAAGCCAGACAGACCTAGGTTTTTTCTTATCTTGGTATCCCAAAAAGATCCATTGTGTGATGCTGGGCAAACCACTTAATCTCTGAACCTTTCATTTTGTATTCCATAAAATGAAATAGGACATGTGCTTCCCCTGTGATGGGGTGAGAGAAGGGGCATTCTCTGCATGGGGCTAGCGCCACACAATACAGTGAAGTGATTATTCAGCTTAGCCACCGGGAGGAGGGATCCAGGCATGCAAATTTAACCAAATGCTCAAGAAACACTACAGAATGTCCGAAGTCAGCAAGGCCAAGTGGCCTTCTAGTTTTGGATAGAGAAACAATGGAAAGGCCAAGAAAATACCAAATAGCAACTGAAAGTATTTTGTAATCATTCTCGGGTTTGACATTGCCTATTTGTAACTTCTCTTCAATCCCTCTCTTTGTGACCCATGTCGACTTGCTCATAGTGAATTTTTCTTATTCACTTG
>NC_043706.1:43349836-43410889 GCF_006229205.1 Suricata suricatta
TCCTCTTCCCCGGATGGCGTGCGCGATTTCCCTTACGCCCATGGGAAGTCCTTCAGATCCTTCTTATCTAGAAACCTCTCCCTGAGTGGCCAGGCTTGTTTGGCCAATGCCCCTAGTTCTTGCTTTTCTTTCACCAAAAAAAAAAAAAAAAAAAAAAAATCAGAAAAATGAAACCAAAGCGAACTCCAAATGGGTTAGAGCTAAGGAGTGGTGTAGGATGCATTATTTAAGCCTTTGGAAGATGTTCACTAAATAAGATTGGGTTTTTGTCTCTCCTTCTCTCTACCCCTCCCCTGCTTGTGCTCTCTCTCTCTCTCAAAATAAATAAATAAACTTTAAAAAAAGATTGGAAAATGGAGGACAACTAGTTCTTTCAGATTTCCAGGAAAACTGTATATTTATGCATTCAATGCTGTGATTCTTAAAATATCATCTTGATAACAACACTAATATTTAAAGATAAGAAGATACATGGAAAAGGGCAGGCTGTACTCAAGTTACTGTGTTTAAAGATGAATTAAAATCAGAATTCTTGGGCTGGAAGTGCCCTAGCCATCCTCCTTTTAGAAGTTAGGAAACTGTGACCCAAGGAGAAACTGTGACTGGCCCAAGGTCAGAACACAGATGAGAAATAATAGATTATCACTCTTGTTCTCATGCTTTAGTGTGGGGAATGTTGTTCTGCTAGTCTTACTCTGGACCTTTTCCCTTGGAAAGGCTGAGGAATGAGGCCTGGGCTGGAGCCCAGGAATCTGCATTATAAGTAAGCGCTCCAGGTGAGTCTCAGGTAGGTATTCCCCAGACTGTATTGAGAGAAAGCCTTGTAATGTCAGAACAAGGACACCAGTGTCAGACTGTAGGGGTTCAAATTGTAGTCCCATGGGTTTCTATGTATGTGGCCTTCTACGCATCACAGCACTTCACGGAGACTTACACCACTACTGCTGAGCATGCAGGCTCCCATGTGAGCGTGGCATAGTGGAAGAGCTGGAGAACTGTTACTCTCTGGGGACCTGAGCTCTAATTCTACAAGCTCATATTCTTGTCCTGTTCCACACCATCTCACTTCCTTGCCCACCTTCTCATCTGGTCAAAGCTATCACCGGGGTGCCTGAGTGGCTCAGTCGGTTAAGAGTCTGACTTTTTGTTTTGGCTCAAGTCGTCATCTGGTGGTTTGTAGTTCGAGCCCCACATCAGGATCTGTGCTGACAGTGTAGAGGCTGTTTGTGATTCTCTTTCTCCCTCTCTCTCTTTGCTCCTCTTCTGCTCGCTCATTCTGTTTCTCTCAAAAAAATAAATAAATAAGCTCGGAATAAATGCTATCACCATAGGCATGTTGACAACTACCAGTAGTCTGAGGCTTGAGATGAAAGTTGACAATTTTAACAAAGAAGCGGATGAACCTTAAGGAGGGCACTTGCTGTGATGAGTACCTGGTATTGTATGGAAGTGTTGAGTCACTAAATCATACACCTGAAATTAATATCACTCTGGATGTTAGCTAACTGGAATTTAAGTAAAAACTTTTTAAAAATAAGGAAATCTAGGACATCCCAATAAAGTTGTGACTCTCACTTGCCAAAAAAAAAAAAAAAAGATGAACTTTTGGAATATTATTCTATTTCTCAGTTGTTTTCTCTAGTCAGCTTCATGTCATCATTAGCGGACTTGGTGTTGGCCCGCCTCAGTCAACTCTCCACTTCCTCTTTGTTGCCAGCTTGGTCTGGCTGGGGAAAGGCCACCTGCTCTCTCCGGCCAGGGTTGCAAAGTGATTGGTCTAAAGCACGTTGATCTCATTCTCTTTGCTGGGCATTGGGACTTGCTTGGACTCGAGGCCAATTAAGGACGCACATTACCTCTGGATTTACCATTAGTGGTGCAATAAAAGTCCTTAGTATTTAATCCAGTTCCAATTGGGTTTTCCATTATTTGTAGCTAAAAGCTAAAATTAGTAATGTGGTGACTCATGATGAAGAATAGTGAGTCTATATAATAGACTCTTCACGATGAATATTTTGAGTCTATATAAAATACTACTTTTAGCCTAAAAAAATATTAGGAAGAGTATTAAAATGCATACACATAGAGCCAATGGCTTCAATCATATTCTAAAATATTCCAAAGCAATTTCCTATGCTAAATATTTGAGGTATTAACTTTTTCTATGGGAAATGGACAAAGATACTCCAGATTCTTTCTTACACTAAATATCTATAATATTAAATGTATGTAGTGGAAAAGCACCCAGGTCTTAAAAACCCAGAGTAGGCTGGCAGTGAGAGTGCAGACTCCAGATCTGCCCACTAGTAGCTTTGTGCAACCTCAACAGGTGATTTAGTCCTTTTGCACCTCAGTTTCCTCATTTATAAAACCAGAGTAATAATAATGCCCTATCTCAGGACTGCGGTGAAGATTAAAATGCTTGTAGGAGTTCCTGGCACATAGGGAGATGGTGTAAGCATTGGCTATCATTATCTCTACTGAAAATAAATTTTTGTTGTAATAATAGCTACACATATGGATTTGGTAGTCTCCTTTGGTTTCTACTAGGGTTGTCTCTAGTCAGTAGAGATTTCTTTCTTTTTTCTCTTTTCTTTCTTTCTTTCTTTCTTTCTTTCTTTCTTTCTTTCTTTCTTTCTTTCTTTCTTTCTTTCTTTCTTTCTTTCTTTCCTTCCTTCCTTCCTTCCTTCCTTCCTTCCTTCCTTCCTTCCTTCCTTCTTTCTTTCTTTCTTTCTTTCTTTCTTTCTTTCTTTCTTTCTTTCTTTCTTTCTTAGAGAGAGGGAGAGCAAAGTAGAGGAGAAAGACAGAGGGAGAGGGAGAAAGAATCTTGAGGCTCCATGCTGAGTCCTGACATGGGGTTCCATCCCACAACCCTGGGATTATGACCTTAGCAGAAATCAAGAGTTGGACACTCAATGGCCTGAGCTACCCAAGGCACCCAGAAATTGGCACTTTGAAGAGGACTTTGATACATATTTTGTTTTCATCATGATATTTGGTTCCTTTGGGGGTAACTTGAGTGTGGATTAGGATAAATGTAGGTGTGTTGGCTAAGAATGAAGAAATGGTAGGAGGAAATTGGACGTGGATGTGGTAGTTATAAAGGACGTTGAAAGAATTTTACTGGCCGACCACTTTGGAAAGGGATTGCAGGATAGAACTAAATGTCTGGTGGCCAGTTAGTCCACTCCGGGGGAAAGGGAAGTTTGTAGACCTCAGATTTACAAAACAAGTAATGATACCAGGGAGTCTGACTTGGATCCATCTTACCTTAAGAAACACTCTGCTGTTGGGGCACCTGGGTGGTTCAGTCGGTTAAACATCCTACTCTTGATTTCGGCTCAGGTCATGATTTCATGGCTCATGAGTTTGAGCCCTGCATTGGGCTTTATACTGGCAGTGTGGACCCGGCTTGGGATTCTCTTTCTCTCTCTCTCTCTGCCTCTCCACCCCCCCAACAATTGCTTGTGCACACTCTCTCTCTCTCAAAATAAATGAATAAACTAAAAAAACCCACACAAGTTTAAGAAACACCCTGCTGTCAGAATGAGCTCCCAGTAAATGCCTCTTTTAAAATGCTCCAAGGCTTCCTGCTTTGGGAGGGCTGGGAGCGGGCTGTGGGCACAGTTGGCTCCCTGACATGGAACGGGGCGTTGTCAAGGTGGCTGTTCCTTTGCTTCCCTGAGGAGCAATTCCTCTCTCACCCACAGTCCTGTTTGTTGCTAGGAACACTCTGTGCTTGTCCCCACTCACTGTACAATGAAAACAAAGACAAATAAAAAATGGAACCACCATATGGTCTCGGCTGCAACCCAGAATCAGCTGCTGATGGGAGACTTTGCCCTGTCACAACTAAGGATTCAAGTCGCTGTGAGCGAGGCCCTTCTCCTGAATTTGAAGATGGGGTTCTTGGCAAGATGGACCCAAGCTTCATCGACCATTCTGCAGCAGCGCAGCCAGAGTAACTAATGCACCAGTCATGTGATATATGTTTGTTAGTATGACATGTCTCTTAGGACTTGAAGGCATAACGTCATTCCATACAGAGCTATTTTCCCTGGCAGAAATGTCAGCACCAAATTAATGCATATTTCCAGCATGCTCCAGGATGTTTCACTGCTCTGTCCTTCTCTCTTGCTCATCTGGGTAACTTTGAGTCTCCTTTTAAGTTATAGGTGTTATTTCTTCCAAGGACCCTCCTAACCCTCCTAGCGTGGGACACAGGTTCCTTTTTCCTGGACCCATTACACCAGGTATGTGTCTTTTTGCAATTCCCACACTGCATGCAACTGATTGTTTTAATGCATTGATTGTAAGCAGCTTGAGGACAGGGACCAGTCTTATTCACTGTATGTCTAGCAACCGGCATAGTGTTGGCATATAGCAGATGATCAATAAAACCAAAAGGAAAATGAAACTTCCTCATCTCCGTTTCCATTGCTCGTTGCCCCTCTTAACATTGGCATGTCCCATGGCCCTGCCTTTGCAACTCTTCTTTGTTAATACTTATTCCCCCCAAGTGATCTCCAGCAGTTTTATGGTTTAAATCTTTGTGCTGATGACTTCCAAATGCATATCTCTATTATGGACTTCTCTCCTAACTCCCTGACTCATATATCTAACTGCCTACTTGGTATCTGGATATTCAATAGGATCTCAACTGAACATGACGAAACTCAAGTCCTGATCTGACCCCCCAAACTAGCATTTCCAACAGCGTCTCTCATCTTAGTAAAAGACATGGCCATCTTTCCAGGTGGTTCAGCCCACGACCCTGAGAGTCATCCTTAAGCTCCCCCTCGTACACTACATATAATTTGTCATCAAATCCTATCATCTCTACCTTCCAAATATCCACATGATTGGGCATTTCTTACCTCTTCCACTACTGTCATTCTCATCGAGCCATCATTGTCTCTTGATTGCATTATTATCACTGCCTCTAACTGGTGTCTGTGCAAGACTGCAGTTAGAAATGTCCTCACACAAAGTACCTTATATAATGCCCACTGACACTCAGCTCCCTTCTCCTGGGCTCCCTTCTCATATGGTCAAAGTAAAAGGCCCTTCAGTGACCTGCAATGCCTACACCCCCCCCACATCTGTGGTCCTACCACTGTTTCTTCCCTTAATTTCTTCTACTACTTCTCTCCCCTTGCTAGCATCTCTCCGGCCACGCTGGCCTCCTTGTGAGCCAGACACAATTCTGTCTCAGAGTCTTGGCACTTGCTATACTCTCTGCCTGAAGTGTCATTGCCTAGATATCCTTGAGTCTCCCTCACCTACCTCATTCCCACCTTTGTCCAAACAGTGCTTTCTTAGTGAGGCCTTTGCCAATTGCGTAGTTCATGGTTCAGCCTTTCCTATCTTCCCTCCCTGATCAATTTTTCTCCCATATCACGTATCACCTCTCATGCATTCTAATGTAGTTATTTGTTGTGTTTATCGTCTGTTTCCACCCTTCCTCCCCCTCTCTAGCATGTAAGCTCCTTCAGGGCAGCGATGCCTACTTTGTTCATTAAGAATACTTGGAAAGTGTCACACACAAAGTCAGGGATGTCACAGCATTAGTATATACACAGCAGAAGTACGTAAAAAAGTACATAATGGTTCAACTTGCAAAACACTCCCACCTCCATGTCTTGGCAGGGCAGGCCCTGGTTTTTTTCATCTACAACCAGATGTTGGTAACCCTTTTGACCCCGTGTGGCCCGAGGTCAGCTGTCTTTTGGTGTTTCTATATCAAGGCCAGGAGAATTCCCCTCTGGTACTGACCTGTCCTTATGCAAGGAAGGAACCAACAAATAATTGAGCAGTTTTATAGTATACAAATGGTCTTATTCTTATCTTTTGTGTGTGTATCTTGGCAGAGTTTCTGCTAATTGGAGTTGGTCAGATTTACACTCAGCTGCGGACTCCCAGGTTTAATCTGCACTTGCGGTTGCTGGGCCCATTTCACCAACAGACGGAGTTATTAACACCTTCTTTGTGTATATATCTTTCAGATACTTATATTAGTTTTCTGTGGAAGGTCCCAAATCTTCCATCTTTTGAACCAATTAGATACAGTTGACAGCTTCATTGTACCCACCTTCTTATACTTCCAGTGATGGCTCTGGCTTCTGTCAGAAATGCAAAGCACAAAAGCACACTCCAAATGGAAACCTGTCTTGAACTCAGCACCCATCATTATTTCCCCTACATTTTCCCAGAAGAGGGAAGGATAGCATATGGGGGACATGGAGACAGATTTAGGACATGGCTCCATGGAGATGTCATCAACAGCCCTCCTTTGACCTTTATTGACCTTTCCTTTGGGAGGGTTGACTATCAATGGAGAGGGTGAGCCATCCCTAGCCTTCAGATTCCACCATCAGTTCCCATAGGTGACAGCCATTCATAGAGCAGAAAGTGCTTGCTGATGCCCACAGCAGGACATATGTCACCCACATGCTGCAGCTGTGATACACGTGACATGAGTTATTGATTGACCAAACCTGTCACTGAATCCTCCCCCTTCAGTCCTTCCCTCAACACTTCTGTCAACATCACGGCAAAAAAACAGGTTCTTTGAGGACATGGGGATTCTTTCTTACAGTGGTCTTAGAAGGAATCTATATAGAAGGAAGCTGCATGTACTAGAAAGTGTATGTGTTCATCTGTCCATGCGAACTGGGTGGTCACTCCTGTTCTAACCTCTGCTTCTTAACTGTGTATCCGGGGTGCACATGCCCTGCAACAGGAGCTATCGTAGACCCCAGGTAATAGAGAGGGTCATCTGCATACATGTGGCAGACCCAAGTTTGGACCTCCAAAGCCCTGTCCCCATAAGGGCAACTGCGATCCAGATTCCATGGCTCTCTACTGTTTGCAGGGCCTCAGCACTCCTTCCAACTCCAAAAGAAAATTTCCCCCAATTTTGCCTCTGATTATAGAGGTCATCTCCTCAGATTTTATCAAGTTGATTGGCAGACAGCTATGATGCCACTAGATATATGTGAGTTGAAGAGTCATCCATGCGAGGATAAAAGTAAGAATCAAAGAATGTTATAGTGAAAGGAGTCCAGAGATCATTCATCTCACCTATCTAATGTCAGAGGGACACTTAGGGGCAACTAAGGTTATAACACCCATTAGTGTCAGAGCCACAAGTGGATTTTAGGCCTTCTGTCTTCTCATACAGGACTCTCAACATTGTGGCCTGGAGCCTGCCCCTACCCTGACCCCCTTGGGTACTGAACAGATATCTTTCCTCTTCCCTCTAAATTGGGACAATTGCACAGTACAGGATGGAGTAATGATTTCTGAGTAGAGAAAGAGACAATACTAAACTTCTGTTAAACTTGCAGACTTTTTATAATGCTTGGTTCACAACATAATGAGTGCCTGAAATGGTGCTCAAAAGAAATCAGCCCAATTTTTCCAGCGCCTATATTCTTTCATGGGAGAAAGTTAAATGCTAAAAGTTAACTGTTCTTTCTAACAAGTTGGAATGTAGCTGTACTGAAAGTGTGGTGAATGGCAGGATGGTGGTCTGGGATATATGGGGCCAGGTGATATCAGTAGTAGAGGCTGTCTCCTCTGTGGCACGATTTAAGAAGCAACAGAATAATCTATATCCACTTGCCCACAATTCCTAAAATTATAAGTTTAGAGACAAAGTACTTTCAGTGAAGGAATAGTCTTACTCTGACTCAAATACCTTTGAAAGGTTGACATATCGTCCACTTGCAAGGAGTTGTATAGAAGCTTGAAGTAGTCTAAGTCATCAAGGAAGCTTTCATATGGAAGAGACTCATGATATCAGAGGAAAATGAAATTAGAAAGAAGTGGGGAACACGGGGTTGTATTTCAGAAAGCAGTTCTTATCTGTGTCTGGAGGCAGACCTATTGCATCTGGACAACCTCCTGCCAATTGTTGGTGGAATTGCTACATTTACATAGCCTGACAATCCCATTATTTATGTTACTTTTCTCACTCCCCCAAATGGTCATGTCATACCTTCTCCTGTCTCCTCACTTTGCAGGAGCCTTGCCTCATACTTCATTGAGAAAACAGAATCAATCAATGAGAATGTTCATCCTCCCACACACAAACTTTCAACCCTCTTGCACCTGCACTGCCCTCTTTGACCCTCCCTCCAGTTTGAGAGGATTTGTCTCTCTGCTCCTCCTGATGGCCCGCCTCTTCCCCCACTTGGCTCTGGGTCCCATTTCCTCTTACTCCTCAACACTGGATCAATCCCAACAGCACACAAACATGTTCCAGAATCTCTCTTTATATGTGTGTGTGTTGTCTCTCTCCCTGTGTCCCCTTTGACTACAGTGTTTCCTGCTCACCATAATAGCAAATCTTGAGCAAAGAGCTGAATACATATAGATTTTTGTCTCCACATTCTCACTCCTCTTCTATGGCCCCAATATTAATCAAATCAATCTTCCTTCCCAGGTACCATTGACCTTTTACAATGTAGAGGTTAGGGGCACTGACCCCCTGCTCAGTTGAAAATTTGCAAATAACTTCTGACTCCCCCAAAACTTAACTACTAACAAACTACTCTTGACTGGAAGCCTTCCTGTAACATAAACAGTTGGTTAACACATACTTTGCATGTTATATGTAGTATTTGTTGTATCCTTACAATACAGTAACCTAGAGAAAAGAAAATGTTATTTAAAAAGTCATGTGGAAGGGTGCCTAGGTGGCTTAGTCGGTTAAGTGTCCAGCTTTGGCTCAGGTCACAATCTCGCAGTTTGTGGGTTCGAGCCCTGCGTCGGGCTCTGTGATGACAGCTAGCTCAGAGCCTGGAGCCTGTTTCAGATTCTATGTCTCCCTCTCTCTCTGAGCTTCCCCTACTCTTGCTGTCTCTCTTCTGTCTCTCCAAAATAAATAAAAAACAGAAAAAATTTTTTTTCAGTCATGTGGAGAAGAATATATATTTATAGTAATGCACTGTATTTCTCAAAAAAAAAAACCCATATATAAATGGACTCATGCATTTCAAATCCATGTTGTTTAAGGGTCAACTGCACTGCACAAAGTGGGTTTCACAGTGCTCACCATGACTTCCATATCACCATAGTCAATGGTCCATTGGTTGTTCTCATCTTCCTTAACTTTGCAACATCATTTGACAGAGTTGGCTACTCCTTCCTTGAAACCCAATATTTGGGGTGCCTGGGTGGTTCAGTTGATTAAGCATTCGACCTCAGCATAGGTCATGATCTCACAGTTCGTGGGTTTGAGCCCCACATCGGGCTCTGTGCTGACAGCTCAGAGCCTGGAGGTTGCTTTAGATTCTGTGTCTCCTTCTCTCTCTGCCCCTCCCCCACTCATGCTCTGTTTCTGTCTCAATAATAAAAAAAAACATAAAAAATTTAAAAAATAAACTCCATATTCTTCTGGTTTCTGTGGCACCCACTTTTCTGATGTTCTTCCTACCCCACTGATTCTTGCTCTCCTTCTCCTTCATGGCCCTTCTTTCTCTATCTGATCTTTAAAAGTTGACATGGCTCAGGTTTGGTCCAAGGTCCCACTGTCCCTTCTCTCCTGTGTTTTCTTCCACGGCAACCCCATCTGGCTCCATATTAAGAAGAACATTCATGGACAAGAACAAAATAAAGATATTTTTAAACATATAAAGGCTGAAAAAGTTTGCATTGCACTGACTCTGGCTGAAAGTACTACAAAAATAGAGTAAAAATATTTTTTGTGCATTGGACTCCTTTGGCCACCTGGTGAAGACTATTGATCCTTCTTGGGATTATGTTTTTAAATATGTTAAACCAACAAATACAGGAATAAAAAATAAATGCATAAAACAAAATACATAGGTTTACAAAGGAAAATAATTACCTTGCAATATAGTTATCAAGATATTAAAACATAATGTGACAGTAAAACGTTGACTTCTTTGTTAATGTATTCAATTAAAAGATTTAATGATGCAGGTTTAATAACTACACAATTTTGTGGTAATGAAAATAAACTGGAGCTTGAAGATCTGCAACCCAGTGATGTGATATAAAAATACCTGGATTTTTTTATTGGTACCAAAGTCATATGTACATCAAACACTACATGGTTTGCTGTCCATGTTTCTAATTAAAGGAAGTCCTAAATTTCAATCAGGGATTAGTGAAAATAACGGTACTTTCTCATTCAAGTTCACTGACACCCTCAATTTTATTCATATGGCATCCATGTACCTGGGTTAAGGATGCATTTAAGAAAGAGGGAAATCGAACACTCAAGAACTGGAAGTGTCAGAACTATCTTTAAACTATCAGTTTTAAAAACTACTAGTTAAAAATGACAACTTACAGATGGATTATAAAGGAAAACATGAACCAAAATACTAGGTAACCGTGAAAAGGAACATGATAGGTACTCAATTCATTCTTGTGTAATTAACAAATGGACCAAGAGCCACATTCTCCAGTGGCTCCTTCTTCACATCTAACAGTTATGGCTCTGAACTAACATTTCTGTCAATTCTTCAAAACCATAATGCATGCTTTTTAAATGCTCTTTCAAGAATATATAATACGTCAGACACAATGACAGTGTTTGTTTCAGAAAGAAATCGGAAAAAGACTGGCTGATGCCTGTGTCTGTGAAGAACTACAAGTACTCTGAAATTCAGCCCCACTGAGGAGAAGCATAAAATTGGGGGCAGTAGTGGTGAGAATGGAAAATGAAGCACAAATGAAAATTAATCAGAGCTTCTTAAGTTGCTCTCCCTGGGGAAGGAAAGAATGTGCCTTTTAAAAGCATAGGGATACAGAACACTGAAAAGCAACAGAGCTCATGACTGAGCTCTGGGAAACCCAAATATTTAATAGTTAGCAAAATCTTGTTAGACCAAGAACACCATGTTTTATGTTCCCTGTAGTGGATTACTTTTAAGGAAAATAGTAAGGGCACATAATTTCCAGATATTACCCCTATAACTCAGTAAAATGTCTCCTGTTCAAAACAACTTGTTTGTTTTAATGTCAGGTAAAGAATTAGTTGTTTACTTTAGGTGGCTTAAGAGGGATACAGGAGTGCTGATGCACAGGGGCACATGTACCCCAATGTTCACAGCGGCACTGTCAACAATAGCCAACTTATGGAAAGAGCCTAAATGTCCATCAACTGATGAATGGGTCAAGAAGATGTGGTTTATATATACAATGGAATACTACATGGCAATGAGAAATAATGAAATCTGGCCATTTGTAGTAAAGTGGATGGACCTCAAGGGTTCATGCTAAGCGAAATAAGTCAGGCAGAGAAGGATAGTTACTGTATGTTTTCACTCATAGGTCTAAACAGGAGAAACCTAACAGGAGACCATGGGAAGGGGAAAGGTGGAGAAAAGAGTTAGGGAGAGGGAGTGAGGCAAATCATGAGAGATTCTTGAATACTGAAAACAAACTGAAGGCTGAAGAAGGAGGGGGTAAGGGAAAGGGGGGTGATGGTCATGGAGAGGGGCACATGTGGGGAAGAGCACTGGGTGATATATGGAAACCAACTTGGTAATAAACTATTTTTAAAAAAGGAGTAGATTTATTAAATTTTCCATGTCCTCAAATGTAAGTCATGGATATGGCATCGCTTTGGCATGCTGTTTACTCACTGATCCGTTTCCATTTCATACCATTATGGCAAACTCTGAGAGTCTGTCGGACCTTCTAGTCAGCCTGTTAGTTGAGTTGGTAAACCTCGGGCCTGATGCTCTGGATTCTAACCTGTACTTTTTGAGTTTTTCAGAAATAGATGGGTAAGACATGAGAGGAAAGGGGCTCCTGATGGCTGCTACTGCCCTTTGAAGTGGCCTACCATCGGACACATTGTCATCCTATTTCATGGAAGTTGCCCATCTCTCCACAGCTCTGATAGTCCATTCCAGGACAACGAGGGGTCTAGGTTTCCAAGTTCAAGACATCTCCTAACTACGTTGCCTTCTGTAAATCAGAATCTGCCTCTAGGCACCAGTAAACTATTTTTAGACCTGATAAGTAGCACACAAAATGCAGCTATGTATCAACAATTACATGATTATTCCAGGCCCACACCCCTTACATTTGCCTCATTTGACCTGGAATGTTAAGAAAGGGAAAACCACATGTTATTTTTAGTCTTTTCCTGAATTCCTCTAATGTTCAATTTTCCATTTTTAGGGCCATTAAGATCTGGCCTTTGTGCTTCATATGACAGTATGTGTACACACTTAGGGTGCACTTTTGCCTGGAACTCTTTATTTGAACCTGCTGGGTCTCACCAAATATGGGCACTCTTAAGAATGATATCTGGTCTTTGAATCACTTACTAGTAAGTTAGAAATGCTCCCATATTGTCCCTTCTTAAGTGCCAGAATCATCTTCTACATGAGGTGCCTGCTTGGGGATCATTTATATACACTAACAGGAATAATATTTGAGTATACTATGTTTAAAGCAAATTTTTCCAGCAACCAAGAAATGACTGAAAAAGAGAATTGGTTCCCTAAACCCACACAAACACACATGCATGCACACACATGCATACACCCATAACACACTCCTCCTTCTCTGTGTTGCAAAACCAGAGTGAAGACATAGCAGCTGGTGCAGGGAATTCTGGACCATGGAGGAATCTAGCATTTTTGATATCTGGACCAGATCTTGTACTAACTCCTCCCTCTTTCAGAGGAGAAGATTATTTTCAGTAATAATCCTTAGTGTCTTGATTAAACTAGTCAGACTTAAAACAACAACAAAAAACATTTCACTTGAAAATATTAAAATTCAATACAATATTTCAGGGGGAAATAAAATTTGTGTCTGCCAGATGAAGAGTGTAATTTGCAGCTTGTGCCTGCTTCACAGTTTTAAATTTTAAACACAAATAAAAGCTCAGTGTGGTCCCATAGAGTAACAGAATTGAAGCAACTCCCATTTAGTTTCTTTGTCTATACAACCACCCTGTTAACCTTGTTCATTTTTTTAAATATGTATTTATTTTTGAGAGAGAGAGAAAGACTGCAAGTGGGGAAGAGGGCAGAAAGAGAAAGGGACAGAGGCTTCCAAGCAGGCTCTGTGCTGACAGCAGGGAGCTTGATGTGGGGCTCAAACTCAAGAGCCTTGAGATCATGACCTGAACTAAAGTTGGACGCTCAATCAACCAAGCCACCCAGGCACCCCATAACCTTGTTCATGTTTTTTTAATGTTTATTTATTTTTGAAAGAGAGAGAGACAGAGTATGCAGAGGGGAGGGGTGATGAAGGAGACACAGAGTCTGAAGCAGGCTCCAGGCTATGAACTGTCAGCACAAGCTTGACACAGGGCTCGAACCCAAGAGCTTTGAGATCATGACCTGAGTTGAAGCCAGATGCTCAACTGACTGAGCCAGTTGAGCTGTTAAAATATGGGGACGTTCAAATATGGGGACATGTCCTGCCCAGGGGCTAGAGACACTTCAAACAAGCTCAGACAGTTACAAGGAACTTATTTTGAAAGAAACACATGTAGCCGAGTCCCTTTGTGTCAGGAGTCATTCGATAACTGGGAGTTTTCTAAAGTAACTTCTATATAGAATACAACCTTTATTAAAAACCAAGGAATAAAAATATAATTAGGAGCATATATTACTGAAATTCACCAGTGACAGTGGCCATTGTTTAAAACTTAGACCAACAAAAGACGTTTTAGGAAAAGTATTTCATCACTGATATTGTTTGAAATTGCTGGTATGTGGTGATAACCCTTTTAAAGGCTTTTTGTTGGTTTTATTAGCGATTTTAAATTCTCCACAGAGAGTGTGCCACCTTGCTGCCTATAACTGGGGATGGGGGGCGGCCTCTTACCATGTCCCATGCTCAGGGGCCACAATTCTAGAGAGTTTCCTGTAAGCGCATATCCAGAGGGTTGCCCGTTCTTTCTTCATTCACTAGCCTCATCTATTTGAAATTGAAGCCGTCCTTTTGGGGATACAGACCCAAAGGGGGTAGAGGAAGTCACAAGCAAATAGAAGTGGAGAAGAGGTGGAGAAGGAAGTCCATGTGAATCCCAGGGCTCACTAAGGCATTTCCCACCTTCTCCAAGGGAAGCTGACCTCGTTTTTCCCCCCTCCCACCTCCCAAGGCCTCCACCTGCTCCTCACTTCAGTTCCATCTGGAAACCTCTCCCTGACCAGAGGAAGGAAGAGCTGCACATTCCTTTCTCAGTACAGTTCTAAGCCCCTCAGACCACTAGGAAAAAAAAAAAGTGTGGTGTGTGGCTCTGACCAGGGGTCAAAGGGAAACCAGCTTCCACTTCACTTGACTTGAAGGAAGGAAGCAGGAAGCCCTGCTTGGGGACAGGGGTGAAGCTGTCCTCTGGAACCAGCTGCCCTATTACCTTCTGACCCCCTCTCTCTCACCAAGAACATGCACAGAAAGCAGAGTGTCTGCAGCACTTTCCACACCTCTCTCAAGATTAGAGACTACGTCTTGCTTAAGAAACAATCCTGGTTACTACTAACTGTTTACACCATGTCAGGCAGTGGGTAGGGCCACAAGTGAGCCTCACAATTCCGTGAGACTCAGTCTCTGAGCTGACTTGGAGAGGATGGAACCAGAACTGCCTCGTGTCCGAGGCCCTGTGTCCTGCCTTGGGTGGGGTTGGCTGGGAGTTGAACCCTCCCAGGACTCCAGCATCTGTGGACCCTGAGCACTACTCTCAGACCATCATGGTTTTGCTGCTGGATGGACAGCACTGGGGTCCGTCTATTGTTAGTCAAACCTAGTTGCTTGTAGAGCAAGATTAGAAGTGTATAAAGTAAACTTCTGGATAACTTATTAGTATAATATGTGTGGGATCAGATGCCGGGCATCCTTCTCATTCTTTTCTTCTAAGTCTGGTTGTTGTACCTGCCCCTCAAAATATCCCTTCCCACAAAAGCATTATGCAGAAAGATGGATTTAAATATGGTAATAGTGATAGTGTGTGGATTTGCATCATATACTCTATGTAATGGCTGAAATCCCCTTTTTTTATGTCTCTTCTTCTAAGTCATGTATCATTCACTAATTCATTCATTCATGCAGCAAATATTTTTGAAAACCAATGCTCTAGACACTAACCTAGACACTGGAGATAAGCAATCACTAAAACAGCTGTCCCTGAGGAGCACACATTCTAGTTGGAGAAGAGTGCAGGCAAGTCTCCAGGTCCCCCTCTGCCCTTCTCTGCCCTTCTCTGTGCCCAGGAGGCTGACCCCACATCCTGCAGTGCCTTGTCATCTTAGAGGGAGATGGCAGGAATGGGAGGGTGGGAAATCCCAGCTGGAGACTGCCAGATGGAAAGGGGAGCCAGCTATTTGCTCCCTCCTTTCCTTGCTGGGCTGCAGTTTTAGCAATAGGCTGTATTCCTCCACCCTCAGCCCAATTCTGGGGAGCTCCCTCTACCCCAGCCACAGATCTCACCAGGCTCTTGATACCCCAACATTAACTTTCTTGGCCCTTTGTGCCCTAGGGGAGGCAACCAAGGTCATCTTGATGCTGCTACTGCCTTGTTGGCTTAACTGCCTACACTTTCTTCAGTTAGCCTTTGACAGTGTCATTTCTTAACAAATAAGTTATATATCAGATGAGCAAAAACACTATGTAGAAACAGAGAGCAGAGCAAGGGCAATAAAGTATTGTGTGTGTGTGTGTGTGTGTGTGTGTGTGTTTATGCACATGCACATGTACATGAGCTTGTGTGTTGGTGGCGGTGGCATTGTGCCCTTCTTTCTTCCATGTATGACCCTTACCCCACCCTTACCTGGCCTCACAGGCTCAGATCTCTTGCTTTTGGGTTTCCTGCTGTGTCCTCAGTTTCCCTTATGTGTCTCAAATAGAGCAGTTCAGGCCAATCACAGCTTCTAATTCTGAGTGTGTATCCCAGTCTTCCCCAGCAAAGTGCCCTCCATCAGTTACTGTCTTAGTTCCAAAGTGATGTTAGGAGTTTTCAACAACCATAAATGTTTTATAGAACATGTAGTTTCTGAATAAACATGATTTATAGTTTACATGATTTAACATGATTTATAATTTTGTGTGTTTGGGAAGCATGTAATGTCTTTAACCATGGAAAGCCTACAGGTTAAGCTCCAGTGGTTTTTCAGCACATTCTTGCTGAAAAAATGACAGTACTCTGGGTGCCTTCTAGAGCATCATGCTCTCCTTTCCTGCTTTTCTGGTGGCCTCTGCTCACCCCCTACATACCATCCCATAAGCAGAAAATCAGAGCTGAGTCTGATGGCTTCTTTCCCTCTCACATTCTGTGAACCCTTTATGAACACAGTTGACTGGCAAATAATTTTTGTGTATTTCTGTAATTTTTTGTACTTTCAAACATCTAGGAAGAAGGCTAATGATAGTGAGCAACGTTTGGGGTTGCTGCCAAAGTAGATGAAGCCATGACAGGGGAGTTGTTTTTTGATGGAGTTCAGGACACACTGCCCTCCAAATATGGCATCTTGAGATATTGAATATTTTAAGCTGAAGGAATGTGAGAAAATGGCAGATCCAAGAAGATCCCCTTGATTTTCCTCAGCTCTTCTCCCCTGGAGTAGAGGAGATGACCTTTATGGAAGAGGTACCCCACCCCATACTCAAGATGGAAGGACACTGAGAAGACTGAGCAATTAGGCCTTGTTAAGTCTCCCCCATTAACTCTACTTGGCTCATACTCTGTCCTACCACATGTTTCCATGGCTTTTAATCCACCACCAAACCTGGTTCAAAGGCACTCAGTTCTGTTTCTTGAGGCCCTCATTTCTTTAGAATGGCTTCCATATCATCTAAAACTTATGTTAAACAATGTATGGGATTTATCCTGTTAACTTGTCTTTTTCAGTGTAATTTTCAGACTCAGCCAGGGACCCATTTTTCTCCCCTACATTCCCAAATCATGGATGAAACCTTGGAGCCTACCTGCTCTTCTCACCATAAGAGGAAGCATTTCAGTGGATGTAAATCAGTGCCTGAGACTAGATCCTGGTGATTCTCATGGGTAGAGTGCTTGATAAGCCCTTGGGGGTCCACTGACCAGGACTTCCAGGCCCTGCATGTGACCTTCTCCAGTGTCTCAGGGTAGAGTTTAGAATCTTTATTATTAGCAAGCTCTCTAGGTGGCCCTTGTATAAGATCAGCTCTGAAAACCTCTGTTCTAGAGACTACCACCTATGTTCAACCACAAAGTGCTCCACAGTAAACCCTCTCCTTTCCCCAAAACTCACCTTATTTTTCTCCATTTTTGAGATCACATCAAAGCAGAAGTCATTGTTCCCTCCTTTCATTAGTGAATCTTTCCTGCCAGTAGGGGTGGGAGTCTTGCTGTAACAGGGCAGTTGAGTGGTCAAGCTCTAGGTATCTGGACAGGGTCTTGGCAGGGATTGGAACTCAGGCAGCTTAAAGGCTTGGTGAAGACATCAGGTAATGGGAGGGGCACTGGTTGCCCCATGAACTTGTGGAGGCTCAGAGTAACTATGCAGACAACAACGTTGATATACTTGGGAGACTTCAGTGAAAATCCTTATGTGAAAATTAAATAAATGAGGGGAAAGAGCAAGCTAGTGCAAGTTTATTGTTTCTTGGGCTCAATGAAAGCCATTTTCTGCTTATTTCCTTTTTTTATAGTTACCATTAATTTCAATTGTGTTTAGCAACTTCCCTTTGAACTCATTGTTTCAAAACTCAAAAGTGATTTTCAGTGAATGTTGAATTTTGCTGTGAGGATATAGAATGCAGAATTCACTGGTAAACTAAGGGGCAAAATTGGGTAGTATCAATAAAATCTTAAAATAGGGTATTTAGCCTATTTCTTGCATTTGAAACTGAGATTGTCAATGGAATTGAAACTACTTTGGAAGGATGAAGATGTCTAGATGTTTCCAAATATTCAGAATAGTAATTGCATTTTAATATTCTAGCTAGAGGAATTTTGGCTACTCGATTGGTAATAAAACCTTCACAGAAACTCGGTTTTCTGTGATTTGTATTTATTTCTGCTCCTGGGAGCCTCACTTTGATTCATCTCTCATTTGTGTTAATAATTGTTAATTTGGTCTTACTATTTTTCACATCAATCTTTTTCTTCTAAATCTTTGGTGTAAAAATTTAGTTTGTGACCATGACATTAGAAAAGGTATCTCTTTTTTGTTGTTGTAAGTAAAGAGAAACATTAAACTTGCAGGATCCTTTCCTCTCCATCCACCCTTTCACCCCTCCCTTGTTTGGGGTGACTGATTTCCCATCCTCTTCCTGCCGTATCTTTCAAGGAGGAAATAACAATCTTTGGGATATATGTTGGCCTTAGCCGGCTGGCCATACTCAAAGACACCAGTCGCCTATTTTCACATTCACAGCCCATTCCATAGACTCAGATTCAAACTCCTTTCAAAGGTAGAGAAATGTGCTTAAAAGCTGAGGCTCTAAAGCCCTCCAAAGGGACAAACCCTTGAGTTAAGTGTTTGCTTGGGGCAACAAGTGACTTCCTGCTTTGCAAACGGAAGTTTCAAAGGGTTGATTGTTGAAATTCCAAGGAAACCTACAAGTCACCGTATTTTAACCACTTACAGATCAAAATGAGCCCGAATATTGGGACTATTTGGATTAAATTTGCTTCAGCTACAGAAATATTTAGACGTTAAAGAGCATTATAGCAAAGAAAGTAAGAGACTTAGTCATGCTTTTTGCAGGAATTTTCAAATTTTAATGCAGCTTAAGAATCACCCCAATAATTTTATCTAAGTTCTTGGCTATATGATCAGAGACTCTGCACAGCAGCAGTACGAAAATCACCCGGGAATGTGTTAGAAATGCCAATTCTTGAGACTACGCAGATCCTCAGACTCTAAAATTCTGGGAGATGAGCCCAGTGATCAGTGTTTAAACAAACTCTCCAGAGGTGATTTTGAGGCACACAGAAGTTTAATAACCACTGAGATACGCATGATTTTTTATCGTAGTGGTTCTCACTTTGAGAAAAATACTGATGGTTGGTTTGCAGGCCTAGGCCTGTTGTATCAAAAGCTCTGCATACATTTAGAGGAACACTGGAGGAAAGGTGAGCTGCTGGGTTAGTTCATGGAGAGGCTCTCCTCTATGTTGAGATAATTACCTTCAGCTAAAACGCTTAATCACTAGGGCTTCTACCTACATATCAAACGTCATCTCTCTCTGCTGCTTTGTTTTTGTTTTTGTTTTCCTCTTGCTTCTTGAACTCCGTCAGTGCCCTACAAGCATTGTGTTCTCCAGCTTCTGCCCAAAACTGCCTCCTTTCTCCATTTTCACTTGTCTAACCCCTGTTGTCCTTGAAGGCCGAAGTCAAGGTCATTCCCTGCAAGAAGTTGCCTCTGACTCCCTCTGGATGTGTGTACACCTTCGTCACAAAGCACTTCCCGAACTGCACGGTAATGGTCTATGGGTTCTTCTTGTGCTCTGTGACCCCCCTTTTCCTCACCCTCACCCTGAGGGCAGGACCTTGTCAGTGTCCTGTTGTGTGCTTGGGACATGGCCCAATGTTGGGCACAGAGTAGGCTGGTGCTCGATCAGTGTTTGTTAGGAATGAATCCTCCAGTGGGCACATGACTGGAGGTACTATGGGAGGTTCAGAGCATGGGCTCTGGCACCAGAATACTTAGGCTCAAGTCCCAACTCTACCACTTACTAGCTATGTAAGTTTAATCTCTCTGTTCCTCGGTTGTTGGCATTGATGACATTTTGTTGCTATTATTAATCACTGCTCTGGTAGAGAAGCAACTTCATCACAAGGTATGTGCCCAGTACCTTTTAAGAAATTGTTCATGCACAATGTCACTTAATCATTACCACAATTTGCAAATTACTTAGCTATTCCCATTTGAGAGACAGAGGCTTAGAAAATCAATTTGCCAAGCCTCCTTTAAAAACTATATAGATTGGAAGGGCACCTGGTTGGCTCTGTCAGTTAAATATCCACCTCTTGATTTCAGCTCAGGTCATGATCTCAGGTTTGGGTTCATGAGATCTAGCCCCACATGGGACTCTCTGTTGACAGCGTGGAGCCTGCTCGGGATTCTCCTTATCTCTTTCCCTCTGCTCCCTCCTATTCTCTCCCTCTCTTTCTCTCTCTCTCTCTCTCTCAAAATAAATAAACAAAAAATTTTTTTGAAAACTTATATAGATTGGAGGACAAACAAATTGAAAAATTTGAGGCAGAATCTGAACACCAATCCCAGCTTCTGTTGTAAAGTATAGTGTAGGAGAATCCTCCAAATTTGTGGCCAAGAGAAGGGTTACAACTTCGGCAAGAAAAATGTCCCTGCAAAGATGTGCCCAGATGGCAAAACTATTAACCTACACGGAGGAATGCAGGGAAGGGCCCCTTTGGTCACTAGCGCAAACACTTTTCTAAACACAAGCTGGCAGATACTTTCTAAATAGTGTTCCTTATGCACATTTCAATGTGGAAGCAATATGGGGGCTTGAAAACATCTTCAAACATGCTGCTTGAAAAGGATGGACTTTGCAGCACAGACCCCTTCCCTGCCCCCGTTCCCACTTCCCTGTACATATAGGTTTTGACCTTTTTAAAAAATTTTTGTTTTATGTTTTTATTTTATTTTGAGAGAGACAGAGCTCTAGCAGCGGAAGGGCAGAGAGAGAAGGACAGAATCCGAGGCAGGCTCCAGGCTCCTAGCTCTCAGCACAGAGCCTGATGTGGGGCTCAAACTCACAGAATGTGAGATCATGACCTGAGCCTAAGTTGGATGCTCAACCGACTGAGCCACCATATAGGTTTGGACTGAAGAGGTCCAGGTAGAGCCTGGCAATCTGCCAGGTCATTCTGCATTTTGACCAGTGCTTCAGTCCATTTGTGTGCGGGCAATGTCTGGAACGTACTTGGACAAAGCACGCTTTGTACCTCTAGTATTGTATATGTCATTTATAGTTCTCTTGTACTAATATTTTATATATATTATCACAAAAATCTCAAATAGAGATTTTAAAGAAATGAGATTTTTCAAAATAAATAGCAGTTCACATATTTTTTTCCTCCTAGCCCAAAGGAGGATGCAGAGTTGGTTGAGCCCCGGGCATTAGTCCTCCAAGTCCTCTCCTGCCCCACAGGCTCCTGGGAGACAGCAGGTCAGGTGGATTCTGCACTGACTCAGTGTTCAGGCTCATTCTCCTGTGGCCTCCACATTCTCCTTCAGACAACTTTGCAAATCAATCTCTGGCTTCAAATGATCTGCAGGTGCAGTTGATGTAACAGCAGCTTCATGGTAAGGGGGCGACCTTAACAAGACAGGAGTTTTGCTGCAACATGGCCACCCCACTTCAGGGACATGAAAATACAGTATCATTCATGATACATTTGGAAATTCTCCCTGAGGAGAAATTTAAATTCAGTGTGAAGTTCAACTCAACATTTAAACAGGGATTACAAACTTAAACCTGAAGTTTTAAGAATTGTGATTTACATTTTGAGAAACGGTGAAATATGATCAGTATCCTACGTGTACATAGCTTAACTTTAAAAAATTATATTAAAACTAGGAAGCCTGGTTGGCTCAGTTGTTTGAGCATCTGACTTCGGCTCAGGTCATGATCTCACAGTTCGTGGATTCAAGCCCCACATTGGGCTCTGTGCTGATAGTTCAGAACCCGGAGCCTGCTTTGGATTCTGTGTCTCCCTCTTTTTCTGTCCCTCCCCACTCGTGCTCTGTCTCTCTCTCTCTCAAAAATAAATAAACATTATAAAAGATATATTAAAACCAAAGCTTGCTAATACATTCATGGCAAAACGTAAAGTTGTTGTTCAAGTTCAGGGATCAGTTTACCAAAATGTCTGTCTGTGAAAGGACATTTTTCCCAATTCTTTATCAAACATTTATTGAAAACCACACCAGGGGCTAGGAATAAAAAGATGAATAAGACAGCATCCCTGCATTCTGGGAACACACGTATGTGAACAATTGCTATGGATACAAATACAGATGTGCTGTGAGAACAGCTGGAAGAGAGGCGAGTCCTTCGCATGGATGGAGAGACCTAAAAAGGAAGTAATCGGGTGGCATTTAAAATGGGATCTAGAGGGGCCACCTTGGTCACTCAGTTGAGCGTCCAACTCTTGATTTCAGCTCAGGTCAGGATTCCAGGGTTGTGGGATTGAGTCCTATGTCAGGCTCTGCACTGACATTGGTACCTGTTTAAGATTCTTTCCCTCTGCCCCTCTCCCCTGCTTGCATGTGTGCTCTCTCTCAAATGTGTAGCAGGGAGGTGGTATAGATGGAGGGGAGAAGGTGGTCCAGATCACAGCCATTGGTAAAGTGAGGGGAACAGCAGACAGAAAGACGCCAACAAAGAAAACTGGGAAAGCCCAGCGAGAGAAGCAGGAGTAAGGCTGTAGTGTCCCAGCAGGCAGGGACCAGACTGAGGGGGGCAGTAGTCAACAGCAAGTGCTGTGAGCAACAAAGATGGGTTCGGGGACATTGAGGTCAAAGAGAATCCTGGCAAGAGCATTCCCCAAGGTGCATGGGGGAGGGCACATGGGAAGACAGAACAGAGCAGGTTTCAAGGTGAGTGGTTGGTGATGACTTGAAGACAGGCACATCCAAAATTCTTCAAAAATTTATTTGGGAAGAGAAGTAGAAGATGAAGTAGCAGTGTGGGGTGGGGAAGATCTGCTGTTCCTATAGTTTTGAATTACGAAGGAGCTGAGTAGGGGCACCTGCATGGCTTAGTTGGTTAAGCATCCGACTTTGGTTCAGGTCATGACCTTGTGGTTCGTGAGTTTGAGCCCCACTTTGGGCTCTGTGCTGACAGCTCAGAGCCTAGAGCCTGTTCAGATTCTGTCTCCCTCTTTTTCTGCCGCTCCCTCTCTCACACGCTGACTCTCTCAGAAACAAATAAACATTTAAAAAAAAATTTTTTAAGAAGGACCTGAAGTAGAATTCAGTGATAATGGCAAAGAGCCAGTCACAGAGGAGAGTAGCAAGGCCACTTGGGGTGCGGGGGAGGGAGAGGAGACCTGACCTCTGGATACAGGGAAAGGTCATCTCTTCTCTTGAGAGAGGAAAGGAAAAGGAAGAGATGAGTGTTGAAAAAGATCCTTTCATGGAATTGGTGGTGAGAAAGCAAGGGACTTACTTCCTTTGGGAAGGCAGAGCTGTCTCCTGGGAGGGATGTGTGTATGCATGTAGGAACCCGTATATGTCTACGTGCACTCGCACACTTGGCTTGGAGATTTGTGGACAGTGGAGTCACCATGAAAATAGTGATAATTAGAGTCTCCAGCTGTGCGATGGTTCATATATCCCTTTTGATTGTCCTAGACTTAGGCTATACAGTTATTTGGATTCTTTGCATTCTCACTTATAACATATGAGTGTGTGTGTGTGTGTGTGTGTGTGTGTGTGTGTGTGTTTAACTGTCATATACTCTTAAAGTTTCTTGCAGGCAGAACTCCTGCTTTCCCTGGGCACCCGGTAGCGTTTAGGTACGTAGCAGATGCTCAATAAATAACTTAGTTGATTGGATGATCTCCAACTCATGGTGCTCCTTCATTAGCCGATAAGCAGACTCTAAAGGAAAACAGCGGCTATCATGTTAGGCGGGTCCTGCCCTGAGGACAGGGAACTGAAGTCAGGTCGGCATTTTTTTGTATAGCATATATGGTAAAGAAAATAGACTTTTCACCTGGTCTAGACAACGATGGGGTGCTTGATATGGTACTGAAAGAATCCTTTTTAAATGAGATGTTTTGTGCTTTATTGCCCATTTCCTCTTCACCCACACATACACACACTGACACACATGCACACATACATGCAACCCTGCAGGGGCACATACACAACCCAAGTCTGAAAACTTTCTTTTTCTTAGAAGGCTGGAAACGTGACTCTTCTGTGATGTGGGGACATGGGAATAGTAGACAGGAGAAAGGGTTAAGTAAGGATCTCTAGTAATGCTTCCACTTGTTCTCTGAGGACTAACAAAGAGAGGAAGCACAGCCTTTGTAGAAGGAAATTCCCAGGCCCCACTTCGGACATTCGCAACCTGCCCTGTGAACCCCTGAGGGGTGTCTGATAATAAACACTCGCAAACAAAACAATCCATAAAGGCATTTTTAACAACATTCTTGCATTTTCACCAAAGGGTTAGAACACCTTTTCTTGCATCTGTGGACCTGGAGGGGGCCTGGACATCCACCTACTAGCTGAGTCCAAGGATCCCAGCCCAGGACTGCTATTTGTACGTGCGGGTCTCCTAGCCCTTTGGACCTGATTGTGAAGGAGCCTTGTCCCCATCCAGGGCTGTTAGAATGCAGGCCGCAGCCCCCACACGGAGTGGATGTGGACTGCCCTGTGCAGACCTGAGACCCACCCCTGCCTCTTCCCTAGTGACCCCCAGACACTTTGAGTGTGGCAACATTGAGTACTAACACAGTGACCCTCCCCAGCTGTAGGGACAGCTTGACAAAGACATGAACACTCTACTAGCAAAGTGTGCCAATTAAGTAAGAAGCCTAGTGGCTTCTTTTACTGTAGTAGCAACAAAGATAATAAAAGATAACATGAACAAACAAATAAAAAGTAAAAAGCAACCCCCAAAACAACAATGAAAAGCCCTCAAGACTTGATGGTAAATATTTTTAGTCATTTCTTGTAAGGAGCTCAAAGCATATTAGGCCCCAATGCAAAACCCTAAGCCAAGTTCTACTTTAAGTTGGTTTATTTGTACTATTATACCTTATTCCTTCCTAAACTGATAGGACGTGAGGTTTGTCACATCCATTTTGTAGACAAATAAATCAAAGAACAGAAACTGGCCTAAGATAACAGCAAAGATCCCGGTGATTCAGATAGATTTCTGATACCTGCTCTGTGTGTGTGTGTGTGTGTGTGTGTGTGTGTGTGTGTGTGTGGCTGTATGTATGTGCATGGATGCTTTTTTTTTTTTTTACTACAAAATGCTTGACAACCCCTTTATTAATTGCAGTCAAATGCAGGATCTTTGAACGACATCCCGTTTCTGGGCTAGACCAGAATCTGCTTCACAGCATGGGTAAGGATTAGATCCTCTGCTGCCAATAGAAAGCTGAGCCTTTATTTCTGAAATGCCATCACTGGTCTCTGGGATATTTTTAGATGAAATAATCATACATGTGTATTCATTTGCATCTGCCCAGAGCTGGCAGGCGACCTCCATGTTGACCCCGGCACTCAGGACCATGTAGACTGAGGGAATGACAGATCCCAGATCTCTCTCTGGGCGGGGCTACCATGAGCCTTCCACTCAGGCCTCCTGCCCTTTGTACTGTAACAATGCACGGAAACACAGCCTTGTTAGAGGAAATTCCCAGGGCCATAGCTTGGACATTAGACAGTTGCTTTGCTATGCTGGCCAGGCTGATGTGCATCTAAAAATAAACACACTGGTCTGCATGGGTTTCTATGATTTTGCCATGCACAGTTGATTATATTTCAAAGAATTTTATTTGTAACCTGGGTTTAAAGAAAGCAAGCCTTCAGGTAAACCTGGAGAATAAAATATATCATGGTGTTATTTTGATTTGACAGAATGTTAGCATTTGCTGACACCCATTTCTGCTGGAAGGACTAGTGTCCTTTTGTTCCGGGACTCCACAATAAGACTGGTAAAGCATGGCATACCGAGCTGCTGCATAAGTGACTGCAGAAGACGTGAGGGTTCAAAACCACATGTCAGCCTGCTCTTCTGAGTCCAGGGGGGATAAAGTATTAGCCAAGAAACCTAGGGCTGCCCCGCAGTAGATGGTGCAAATGCTTAGGACCCACCTACACTAAATTCTTCCTGCCCTAAGTCTCTAGGTTCTTAACTGGCAGAGAGGCTGTTATTGGCTGGGGCCCATTTAGCAGACAAAGGAAAGGCAGGTGGGAACACTGGCTAAAGACCTCAACTTAGAGCAGGCAGACAGCTCCAGCCAGTTCTCCTCTGTCCCTAAGAGTCAAGTATTCTGCTTGTGTCCCTGCAATTTAGAGAACGGTACATGCACTTAGTTTGCACTTCAAAAAATTAGATTTCTGAATAGCTAAGAATACATATTCGTAGAGTAGTGCTTCTATTTTATAGATAAAGAAGAGATCAGAGACAAAGCTTTGGGTCTTGCTGTTACTTGCCTAACCCTAGTTTAGCAGGAAAAGTACCAGAATGTGGCAATTTTCCATCAAATAAGAATGTGTTTGCAGCACAAGAAGTAACCCACAATCTAGTTACAGAGTAACCCAAGAAGAGTGGTTTGGGGTGAACTTTCCCCCCCTCATTGTACTTATTGCTTTTTTTGCTTTTTCCTGGACGTCCACTGTAGCTCTATTATTGTGGCAAAGACCCTATTTAGAAATGATTGCTGCAGATGTGTCAAGCTAGCTGGTCAAAATAATTCTCCAGCCTGATGATTTTTTTTGCAACCCTCCTTTGGTCATTTGGGCTGGGGCCTTGACGTCACAAGACTCCTGGTAGCTTTGAGCAGGAAGGACCGAGAGGTCATCACCCGGACTCCACCCAGTGCGGGCATCCCTTTGGGAACACCCCGGCCATGGGCTTCCAGGGTGCTGGCACAGTGCCTGGGACAGGGCGTTCACCACGCCACCAGGCAGCTCACCCTGTCTCAGGCAGTCCTGATGGTGGATAAGCCCTTCCACACATTGAAGTAAAACTTGTGACCCTACAAATTCCACTCATCAATCTTCCTGCTGACTTTTTTCTCCACATAGAGCAGTCTTTAAATATCTGAAGTCAACCTTCACGTGTTGTAAGAGCAACTTTATACTTTGAATATCTCCTGGTTCCTTCAACCAATCTGCAAATGACAATTTTCTCATTTTCACCATCTTGGTCAGCTTCCTCTTTCAAGATCTGATGGATTTCTTCGGGCAACACATTAGGTACTTAAGCTGGTTAATCTCTAGAACCTTCTGTGGTAAAGATGATCTGCAATTCCAGAAACAAAACTCAGACCTGACAAGATACAGCTACTTATTTTAAAAAATGGCAGAAGGGGGATTCAAAACCATGTCTGCCTCCTTCTAGCCCATCACATGCCTCTGATTAAACAAGAAATACTGACCAGGTACAGCCAAGGGCGATCTGAAGTATGTTGTGAGATTGCTGAAAAGTCATTAGAAATCTTGTATGATGTCCCTCTTGTTGCTAGCACATGTGCTTACTAATAAAGAGTATTGTTCACATGAAAGGTTAGGAAATGACAAGCAGAAAACACTGGCTCCTGAAAGGCAACTGTAGACAAGGTGTGTGTGCAGGAAATATGGAGGCAAAGAGATGCATGAGGAATAGGAAGCAAGAAAGAATCCAGAAAGGCTGGGAAGCATTTCTTTTGGAAGCTCCAGGTGATGATGGAACAAGACAAGAAGGCTTGAAGAGGGAGAGTCATTCCCTGAGATTACTTAAGCAGTTTGCTTCAGACTGAGCTGGTGGTTGTGTCTGGAACACAAAGAGAAGGTATTTGCTTCCTCCCAGCCGTCCACACATCCCATGGAAATGCAAAGTATGGGAACAAAGGACACTATGTCCTGCACAACATTTGATTCTAGAGGAAATATGGTTAGGACATAAATCTTTAGGTGGAAAAAGAAAAACAGAATCCTTGTAGCTGTGCCACAGAGGGGGTCCGGAATTGGCTATATGTCTTTAAGCTTTTAGATTTTTTTCCTGCACTACTTGGCAGATCTGTATTCTTCCCTTCTTCTGTCTGCTTTCCAAAAAGAGAGATTGCCTGACGATGACACAGTCTCCTTCCTTAGCTGCCCTACTTCAACCAGCTCTAGACCCAGCAACTAATGCCAAATGGGTTTCTTTAAGCTGCAGGGCACTGCTCCCTAGGAACCATTGTCACACTGTGCCTGATGGCTGAGCACATGGCATAGTACTGCAATGACTCCCTTAAGAGCTCTTCTTTGCCATCTTGACTCAGAGAACTACAGGGCATCATCCTTCAAATAATCATGCAGCCTGAGAGAAGGGGAGTGCAGAGGCTCCCTGGAGTCTCTCATGAAGACAGGAGCTTCTCCTTAGAGCTCTGTGTCTTGCTCACCATTGAGAAAATCAAGGTTCAGAGAATGGATGTGGCCCCACCCTAGTATATATGGTAAGTGAGTTACAGGTGCAGGACTAAATCAGGACTAACTAAAGCACAGCCCACCTTTCTTTCTGCTAAATCATACTGCCTTCTAGTGCCCAATGCCTTTACCTGGATATGCCAGTTTTTATTACAGATCAGACTTCCAGTTTTCCTCAATGCTTTTCAGGGAGAAGTGGGATAGAGAATAATAAAGAACATGTCCTTTGTACAGGGAGCTGCATGGCAGCAGTATTTGCATCTGTGTCGTTTGTCATTGTATCCTTGCCACATAGTGCAGTATCTGGTAGGTGGAAGGTGCTCAGTACATAGTTGCTGAGAAATGAGTAAGTCTCTGACCTGAAGTGGTAGAGAAGGAGGGACACAGGTAGAGAAACACCTAATGGGAGAGGCTACCCACAGAGACATAAAGAAATAGATTCTGAAAGGTATGGCACATAGTAGGTACTCAAAATACTGGACAAAAAAATAATTTCAGCAAAATCTTGTAAAAGATAGCATGGGAAAATGTTGTGGGAATTGACAATCTCCCTGGAAAACTGCAAACTGTAGACCACAGGCTGGTCATAAATTTGGGTTCTTCAGACAATATATCCATTCATTTGTTCATGAATTCACTAAACAATGATTGAGCACATGCTATACACACGGAATTTGTTTGAAGGGCTGTAGCTTCCGAAATAAAAAACCAATAACCCCTGATGGATGAAAATAAGCATAGCAACCATAATTTAATGTGCCAAGGACTGTGACAGCAGCATTTCACCAAGTGCCATAAAGACATAGACTTGAGAGACACATGGTCTGAGGTGGACTGGATGAGGGGAGGAAGGGGTAGCTAATCAGGCTGCAGTGGTAGTTGGGCAGAGCAGATGAATGGCAGCCTCCTGGGCACACAGCACACAGAAATGTAGGTAAGCTTTAGAGCTCTCACATACTGGGGAAACAGAAGGTGTTCAGTACAGCCAGAAAGACAAGTGGTAAGAGAAAAGCTGGATGGGATGAAAAGGAGAAAACTTTGAAGGTTTCGTGCACCTTCCTTAAGTTGGGGCTTCTCAAACTTTAATGTGCATATGAATCACCAGGGACCTGGTTACAATACAGATTCACTAAGTCTGAGGAGGGAATGGAGAATTTGCATTTCTAACATACTCCCAAGTGATGTGTGATGCAGCTGGTCCCAAAGTGGACTACCCTTTAGGTAGTAAGGAGATAAGCAATAGGGGCAAAGGAAATATTTCACTGAGGAGAGTGACATTATTAGAAATGCGTTTCCCGAAGACCTCTGTAGCAGTATATGCAGGATGGAATGGAGAGAGACTATGCTGAGGTAGAATTCACAAGTGGCAAGAAATCATGAGCATCTGAACTAAAGCTTCGGAAGAATCATCAGTGTTCAATAAATGGGTATAAATTGGCTGATATTCTGTGAAGTCACCATAAAATATTTCTCCCAGAGGAAGGGCTGGTTGTGATGATAAAAATGAAACACTAAAAACATAAAAGGCAAAAACAAAAATCCAGAGAAATATATAGTGTTAGTTGAATAAAACTTGACCCCTTTCCAGGTCTCAGTTCACACATCATCTTGGATTCCCAATAGTGACCAACAAAAGCAACCAGCTAAGGGTTGCAGGCAATGGTCACAATGGAGTAAGTAAAATCAGCCTCTCAGCCATCACTTGATAGACACTGTCACTGCTTTCATCTAATTTCAGGAAACCACAGAGACAGCCATTGTTTCATAGCAAAATCTGGAGAATACCACGGAAGTCCACCAGATCCTAAACAAAATGCTTATTCATTTAATTATAACTTATAGATACTCTAAAGTAGACACATCTATTTCTCTTTGTCAGAAAATCCTCTGTGAACTCAGATTGATTTTTAACACTCCCCTCAAAAAAAACCCCCAAACTCTGAAAGTGAAAAATAAAAACAACAAAAACATGGTAGAAGTCTATGATTTAAAAAGAAAAGGCAGATGGTAAACTTGTCCCTTATGCAGAAGCCAAAACAATGCAACTTCTAAGGATATTTGTCCTCCAGAGAAAATAAGAATCAGGTTCATGTTTTCTGTACCATGCTAGTTGGCATTCTTTATCCAAAGATGTTCAAATTAAAAAAAAAACAAAAACAAATGTCATCTCTCCACTCACAAATTTTTCTCACGGTCCAGTAATCAGTAAATCTCAACAAGACACACATGTTGAAAACACATCTTAGGATATACACATCTACTCCAGAAGAGTTTGATTCACATCAAAACAGAACAAAAGAATTCAGGGACCTACCTTTCTCTTCTGTGTGGCTTGAAGTCTCCTGAAATTTGACCCTGTACTGGAGATCTTCCCAGGAACCTCTTAGGTGAGGTGTAACTCAAGGGGCTCCCCGTCAGTCACACACCCAGAGGAGGGTGGGGTTTCACAAGACCAGACTTCAGATCCTCAGGGCTCAACAGACCTTAGGGAGCAGAGGTGAACTGCCTTCTGTCCTTCTGCTGCAGGAAAAAGCTGGAAGACTCAGTGTGGCTGGAGGTGGGGGCGGAGGCTGGGGGAGGGGAAGTAATATGGGAACCATAATAAATAAGAGATCCTCTCCACATGATTTCCTGTATTTGGTGCCTGTTGCCTTTCTCCAGGCTCCCTAGAGGAAATAAGAAATTTAAACTTGTCCTTTGGCCACTGGGAAGAGAATAAACATGCTAAGACCCATGAAAAGTGCGAATGAGCAGAGCAGCAGGCAGGGAGCTGAGGGGCCAGCTAGCTTTTTTACCTTTTACCAAGTGCTTTCTTCCTGAAGTTTCTCCAAGTGTTTAACTCTGAAAAAATCAAGAATGCCCTCATCGTCTCCCTTTGAGCTGAAGCATTTTCTGGCCACAGTCCAAATGTTGTGTTACAGAGCCACTGGAGGAAGGCAGTTCAGAGCAGGCCTGGAAGAGCCTGTTCGCCAGCATAGGGAAAGCCTCTCTCCTTTCTGTCTTTGGAAATGCTGGTGACATTCTGTGCCTAATCTTGGAACAAAGTCACAGGCCTTAGGGCTTAAGGAATTATCTGAAGGCCACCATCCACAGATTGCTGGAAGCAGAATATCCTATATCACTTGGGCTCAGTGCAAAAATAAAAATGGCAGACCATTTATCCAAAATTTAAGGGTTTCTAGATGGTGGGACACCTGGGTGGCTCAGTTGGTTAAGCATCAGACTCTAGACTTTAGCTCAGGTCATGATCTCACTGTTGGTGAGTTCGTTCACTGACAGGGCAGAGGCTGCTTGGGATTCTCTCTCTCTCCCTCTCTCTTTGCCCCTCCCCTGCATGTGCCCCTCCCCCAAAATAAATAAACTTAAAAAAAAAGGATTTCAAGATGGCGACAGAAGAATATGAATAACATGAAGCCAACTATAAGGTCCTTTTCAAAATGGGCTCTATGCTACTGTACAGTTACACACCCATGAAGCCAGTCCTGGTTGTAGGAAGAAGGTTGGAACTATGGGTGTGTTAGTTTTAACCAGCTGAGTTATCAAGAGGCCTGGACTGTAGACATTTTGTCCTGAGGGGTGACAGTCAGCCCTCGAATGCAGGGCACCCAGAGGCTAGTGCGGGGGGTGATGGAAAATGCTGGGTTGGGGGTGTGAGCAGGCACAGACCACAAATGCATCACTGAGCTAAAATCACACCAGTGGTCTTCTTGTAGACCTTTGGCTCCCCTCCAATCTGTTCTCCATCCCGTAGTCAGAGCAATTTCCCTCAAATGCAATCTTCATGATAGGATTCACATGCTTAAAATCTCTCTGTAGCCTAGGAACTAAGGCCAAACACTTCTACCTGTCTTCCAGCCCTTTCCCTGCTGGGCACTGGACACCTCTCTGAATTCACGTCAGAGCCGCCACTACACTCGTCCCCTTTTCGGTCCCTTCTGCCCCACCTTTCCCCATGGCTGGGAAACCTATGAAGAATGTCCTTCCCTGACCCCAACTCTTCAAATCTCATGTCTTCCAGATAACATTTTTCTGATTCCTGGGCCCCTTTGATTTTCTCCCTCTGCAAACCAGGCTTCTCTCAGAATGCTGGGGACCCATCACTGTCCCCACCCCACCCCCAACACACGCCGCTGCAGCTGAGCTAGAAACTGCAAAGTCGTGGACTGTGTCTGTTTATCCTGGACCCAGCACCCAGGAAGATGGGATGTGTGTACCATTAGTATGAGCAAGAGCATTATATGTTACAGTTGTTTGCTTTGAGCAAAGGGAAAAACACAGGACTCAGAGGAAAACATAAGATTGTTGTTAAGGTTTTATTTACAGTTTAAACTCTTGCAGAATGGAGCAATTTCAGATGTGCTGTTGTTCAACATTTATTGAGATGCCCCTATGTCATGTGCTGTCCATCCCCATTCTCACAGGTGCTATATTTTGGGTAGGAAATGACCTCTGTTGAAAAACTGAAGCTTTGGACAGGCCAGCCAGGAGGATCAAAGTTGGTAAGGGTGAAGGAAAATGGGAAGATGCTGGATGGAGGTGAGGAAAGAGGTAGCGAAGACCACACGGGTGGGAAAATGGAGAGGAAAGGGGAAAGGAGGGGAATGTGGGAGGAAGAGAGAGGGAGGCAGGGAAAGACAGATGAGGTGGCCAGAAACACAAGGAGCCAGAAAAGGCTAGAAAATAGAGGGGTGAAAGGGACGACAGGAAAATGACTGGCCGGGCCAGCATTTCATCCAGAAGCAGAGAATCCAAGGCAGGCTCCATGGTCCCTTCCTGATGCCCAGGCCTTTCTTAGCTCCCTAATAAATCAAACCATGTTTCCCTTTGTTTTTCTTTTATAGTTTATTGTCAAGTTGGTTTCCATATGACACCCAGTGCTTCAAACCATGTTTTCTAAACTTCAAAAAATATACAGCTAAGCCTCACCTCCCTTTTCTGAGACCCAACCTCCCATCCACAGAGATGGACCCCTCCAGCCATGATGTGCCCGTGACCCTGTCCCACCCCCTCACATAACCCCTCTCCTGGCCACACAGATTGGAGCATGGTGGACACTGACCCCACGGAGGTAATCATACTGCCTCCTATAAGAGTCTGAACTTAGGGTGGAGTCTGGGTGTCTCAGCTGGTTAAGCCTCCAACTTAGAGCCAGGTCACTGTCTCATGGTTCGAAGGTTCTAGCCCCACGTCAGGCTCTATGCTGACAGCTCAGGGCCTAGAGCCTGCTTCAGATTCTGTGTCTCCCTCTCTCTACCCCTCCTCCATTCATACTCTGTCTCTCTCTTTCAAGAATAAATGAAACATTAAAAAACATTTAAAAACAATCTGAACTTAGGTCAAACAGGCACCAGGCACTCTTTTTTGGTCACTTGAAATAAGGAAGTGAAATTCACGTGAACTTAGCACAGGATTTTTGCTCCACAGCCCCCACATCTTCATGGATCTGGGATAACTGAGGGGAGAAGAGAACAAGAGCAAGAGGGAGAGAGTGGAGAGAGACAGAGAGTGAGGGGAGCTCACCCATGAGGGGACGTGGAGTCCCTGAAGGGGAGGGACAGGCATGGGGCCCAAATTGCATTCCGGAAGCCAGGGTTCCGTGAGGTCCTCCATCCTCTTATGGCCCAAATAAAATATGAGTTTTTGGCTGCTGGTGTGTTATAAGGACACACTGAAAAAAAAAACAAAACTCACGTATCTAAACACCAAAAGGCCCACAGAAGAGCCATAGCTCCTGACTGAAGATCTTCTTGAGGAGTAGGGGAAATGAAGACTGTGCCTAATAGTACCAGCAACATTTCTAAAAACATTAAAAAATTTTTTTCATTTATTCTTAAGAGAGAGAGAGAGAGAGACAGAGGCAGAGTGTAAGTAGAGAGGGGCAGAGTGAGAGAGGGACATAGAATCAGAAGCAGGTTTCAGGCACAGAGCCCGACACGGGGTTGGCGCTCACAAGCCGTGAGATCACAACCTGAACAGAAGTCAGACACTTAACCAGCTGAGCCACCCAGGCGCCCCTCTAAAAACATTTTTAACAATTTCTCTTCTGAGTCCCGCACATCAAGGTTGCCACTCAGACCTCTCCACCCCACCCTCCTTCTCCATCTACCAGTGCTTCCAGAAGACATGTTGTGAAACGCCATGCCCTCTTTCTTGTGAAAGCCTGCAGCTGTCTCTCTTGTCACCACCAAACACTCATGTGCAAAATGGTGACTCATCCATGGTCCCATGCACAGTGAGTGACTGTCGTTTATAGGACCTGCTCATGGGCAAGACACAGGTAAGGCACATTTACCATCTAATAAGACTTGTAACTTAACACTTGTGTCCCTGTCATACATTGCTATGATCGAGTCCCCACTTTTTACAGAACCGAGGTGATTTTCTGTTACAAGCAACCAAAAGGGACTTGCTCCAAAAAAAAATCCCTGAAAGCTGGCCACGCCTCAGCCTTCGCCCCACCCATGGGAAACAATATGAGATTTGGGCCCAAACAGACATGGGTGCACATGTCAGCTTCTTAAAAAAAAAAAAAAAAGTGAAATGGCAAAGGTCACTGGGACGCTACTGTGGGTTTGGGGTAAGCAGCTTTCCAGAGTCAGGAAGCTCCCTTCCATTCCTAGTTCCCTGAAAAATTTGTTATATTGGTGATTTTTGTTATAAATGAGTATGAGATTTCATCGTTTTCATTATTATCCTTATAAATAGGTATTGAACTTCAAGAAATGCCTTTTTGCTAAATAAATAAATAAATAAATAAATAAATAAATAAATAAATAAAATATCAAAACAAAAGGCAGAAGGGGGTCAAGAGACATGCCACAGTGGTGCTGTTGCATCATAAATTAAGTTCTGAATTTTGTTTGGATTTGGAAACATTTATTGTCCTGGTTTTGAACACTTCCACAACAATGTGTTGGGTTTTTTTTTAATGTTTATTTATTTTTGAGAGAGATAGAGACAGAGCGTGAGCAGGGCAGGGGCACACAGCATCTGAAACAGGCTCCAGGCTCCGAGCTGTCAGCGCAGAGCCTGACGTGGGGGTCGAATGGACCGTGAGATTGTGAGCTGAGCCAACGTCAGATGCTTAACTTACTGAGCCACCCAAGTGCCTCATACATGACAGCGTTACTACTGGAATTGCTGGGCGTGTGTCCAGGTTGCTTCTTGTGGTTCCTCTGAACCGACAGTTTACCTCATGCATGTACAAGCGCTGCAGTTTTCTGAGAAGCCCTTGTTGAGGTTGTCTGATTAAAGTACAAACTATAGTAACAGAGCCATAATCTAGCAGCTATAAAAATAACCTAACTTTGTGAGAGTCTGAATATCTTGTTTGGGGCCATTAATTGTAATTTGATATATGCATGTATCTATAATAAAGTGAAGATTTATTAAACCAGTAGTTTAAATTTTCTTCACAGCATCTTAAGTTTGTTTCTAATTAATGAGTATGACTTCCATTTAAAATAGAAGTGTCAAAGGGCGCCCGGGTGGCTCAGTTGGTTAAGCGTCTGACTTCAGCTCAGGTCATGATCTAGGGGCTCGTGAGTTCAAGCCCTCCTTTGGACTCTGTGCTATCAGCTCCTGAACAATGAAGAGGCAGAGAGAGAAGGAGACACAGAATCTGAAGCAGGCTCCAGGCTCTGAGATGTCAGCACACAGGGCTCGAACTCTGGAGCTGCAAGATCATGACCTGACCCTAAGTCAGATGCCTAACTGACTATGAAACCTTGGTGCCCCCACCCAAAATACTTTTTTTAAAAAATCTTTTTTTTAGTGTTTTATTTATTTTTGAGACAGAGAGAGGCAGAGCATGAGCGGGGATGGGCAGAGAGAGAAAGGGAGACACAGAATCTGAAGCAGGCTCCAGGCTCTGAGCTGTCAGCACAGAGCCCGACGCGGGGCTCGAACACATGAATGTCTGATCATAACCTGAGCCGAAGCCAGACGCCTAACCGACTGAGCCACCCAGGCGCCCCCCACCCAAAATACTTTTAAGTAGAAGTGTCAAGGGGCACCTGAGTGGCTCAGTCAGTTGAACTAGTGACTCTTGATTTCACCACAGGTCATAATCCCGGGGTCATCGAGCCTCACATCAGGCTCCTTGCTAAATGTGGAGCCTGCTTAGGATTCTCTCTCTCTCCTTCTGCCTTCCTGCATTCTCTCTTCTCTGTCAAAAACCTGGGTATTTGCAGTGGCAGAATTCTGTTTTCTTCAATATTTTGCTTAGTTGTGTATGTTCCCCAAGTCTGTAAAATAAAAACAGGGAATAAGTGAAGCATGTTGATTGTCAAAGTAAGTAACAGAACTGTCTCAGCAGAACAATTAGGAGGGGATGGGGCACCAGGTTGGCTCAGTTGGTTAAACATCCAAGTATTGGTTTCGGCTCAAGTCAAGTCATGATCTTGTGGTTCTTGAATTTGAGTTCCATGTTAGGCTCTCTGCTGACAGCATGGAGCCTGCTTGAGATTCTCTCTCTCCCCTCTCTCTCTCCGCTTTTCCCCTGCTCGAATACACTCTTTCTCTCTCTCTCAAACTTAAAAGAGAATTTTAAAAAAGAACAAATAGGAAGATACAGCATCTTAATTAGGGCAGAAGTATAGGCAAAGCCCCAAATGGGACTGTACAGAGTCGTAACTGCACCTGGGTTCACCAGGCAGAATAAAAGTGTCAAGGTTTGGGCTCATTTTAAACTAGTACCTTGGAGGTGAGAAGACCTTGATGAGCAAAAGGCACATATTTCAGGTATTTGATAGTTTTTTAAACAGTATTTTCAGTAATTCCGGCTGCATAGGCACTCATCCAGAAATACCTTACTGTCAATCAGCTATAGCAAAGCCTTCAACAAAGGTGTCAGTGGCACATTGCCAGGAAGAGACCAGAAAATATTAATATATCAGTGTGATTTGGCTTCTCTTTAATTTTCACATTTGTTGTATTTTTAGTTGCTGTAACTTTCAATACATATTTTTTGGCAATACATATTTATAATATCAAAGGCGTACAATAATTTCTCTTTAAGGGATGATCTGGTGAATCAGTCCAGTCTTCTCCCTAAAGTTTTTAGTGTCAGATATGCAAGTAAACATAAAAGTGTTTTGTTTTGTTTTGTTTTTACTTTTGAAATGAATTTGTTATTAGTGCCATTATTTGGAAGGGAAATAAATAACACCCCTACCGGCCCCATGTGGAAGTTCGGAAGTTTTTCTAAGAGTGATTCCTGACTCGAAACACGAGAGGTGTAAACAGTCATGGCAAGTAATACAGAGAACAAATGTGATCTGTTAGATGCCCAGACATCACTTACTACTGCACTCATGTGGCTCTTTCTGCGGGAGATCTAAGTGCCTCTGGGTAAGAGACTCTGTCCTGTCCTGACAGCTTTGGCTCCACCTACATTAGAGGTGAGGCTAGTCTTGTTTCATTAGCTGTTTTTCTCTTTGCCAACTACCAACATCACATTGGTCTTTGAAGATGGAACGCTACAAGGGGACGAGTCAGGAATTCTGTGACCTTCAGTATTTCATGGAGCAATAAAAAGGAAATGTGCTTTCCATAATACCAAACCTGTCAAAGAGGGAACATGGGCAAGAAACATCAGTGGGATTGTTCTCTGAAAAAAAAAAAAAAAGAAAGTTTGCCTTAAGTAAGATCAACATCATAATTCTCCCCTGAAAATAAAAATGTTGAAAGAAAAGAAGGAAGAAAGACATAAATCCAAGTGTTCAGGAAAACTAGGAATTCTCATACACTGATTGTTTCATGGAGAATTATGGACTCTCACAATACTGAGTGTTATTTGGTAAATCATTTTGGAAATCAGTTTGGCAATTGGCAGGAAAGTTCAAAATCCTGGTCGCTATATGCTTTCTAGAAAAGACTTTGCCCATATATGCAAAAAGAAAGCATGAGCGTTTTCAAATGCATCACTCTTTATTGTGAATAGTTAGGCTCCAAAGAAACACATAATATGTAATCAGTTAGGAAATGGATTTAAAAATTAGCATTACTATTGGAATAGTGCTCTAAATCTATATGTATCAAAGATAGATAATATTTTAATAAGTGGGAAAAAATGCCAGAGTAAAAAAAGGCAGTTGCAGAAGTGTGTGTACAAAATGATATATAATGAAAAAATACACAATGTTATCCAGGAGAAGAAAGGTACGGAATAAGACTAAACAGGGAATAAACAAGATTTTTCATGTTATTCTATGTCTTTAGTATAAAAAAAGAAACAAAAATGGCAAAATATCAGTGTTTTACTTCTATATGGCACGCAACACAGTTGATTGATTTTCTCTTTCAAAAAGAGAAGAAAGCAAAGTCACTAAAGTATTATTTTAAAAAAGAGACATTTGAGTCATAGATTAAACACATTCTTTTCACATCCTCCGCCTGCAACTGTGATAGAAAAAAAGGTTATTAGGAAGAGAACTCCAGGGACAATCATAATTATCTTTAATCTTGATGAAATGGCATTGTTAATCTCGGCTTGACGTCAGATTTGTTCACTCCCTCCAACGTGAAATAAAACCTGGTCTCCTCAGGGGTATTTTCTAGGGACCTGCACGTTGACTGACTTCTTGACATCCTCTACTGCACACAATCCTCCACATGAGAGAGGACTTGTGGTAACTCAATGAATAGATCTAAAAACTTCCCCCAAACAAGTGACTTTAAAAATGTATGTATCCACTCATCAGGTGATGGACATTTAGGATCTTTCCATGTTTTGGCTATTGTTGACATTGCTGCTATAAACATTGGGGTACATGTGCTCCTATGCATCAGCATTTCAATCACCTGATGAGTGGATCAAGAAGATGTGGTATATATACACAATGGAGTACTACATGGCAATGACCCAAGGGAGGCATCTTCTAAAATAAGCATCCGTCTTTATGCTACCCTCTTAGAAGGCTACAGTACTTCTATCAATTTAAAAGGCATCATTTTCTTTTTCTTCCTCACCTGCGCCTAGCTTATCCTCTTGGCATATGCATGGCTTAGCTTTTATGCTATATTTTAAGCATCTTGATTGTATCTTTTATCAGCTCTGTATCCCTCTTTGTACCACATACTTATTGAATAAATAAATAAGACAGAGAATGATAGGAGGCATGAGATCAGAGGGTCTTTAGGAATGGATAAAAAGAAGGGAGGATTGATTTCTATTATGATTAGAAACACTTGAAGGTCTCTTTTTCATGGTTGCAGATGACCCAAAGCTGGGAAATAAAATAGTGCCCAGAAGTGAAATTTAGCAAGATCTTGAAGGTTCTATATGACTTCCAGAATGCACTGCCTCTTTACTTGGCCTATCTTAAGAAACGTATTCTGTAAATACTGAATGCGTTAGAAAATGACATGAGGTATTCCCCCTCAGCCTCCCTTTCATTTCTGGAATGAGAAATGTAGGAAAAATAAGCTGCCCCCACAGTCCCCCTGGACTGAATCGTCACGCCAGGGTGTGTGGGCAGCACTTGGTTGAAACCACATCCTTTGGTTTATCATTGTTGACATGGTCCCAAAGCTAACGTCTCAGTTCATTCCCAAAGGATGACTCCCATTCTCTCTGCCTCAATAAGCTGTCATATTTTCTCACAGAAACAATGACTTCCCCAGCTATTAATTCTTTAAATCAACAGAACTTATGACAACATGTTCTTTATTTCTCTCTGACAGTCACAAAATAGTTTCACTTAACGTGATTTGTTCCTAATCCTCTCCAGCTACCTTAGAGGGAAAAATCCGTCATCGCTACCAAAGATTTGACAGTCTTATCATAGTCTCTGCATCAGGTGTTTTCCTCCAGCACTAGAGACCCAAGCAGCTCACAGTCTCAGTAAATAATTTCAAAACTTTAAGTTTAGAAACACCTAAAGTTCAGAACATTGGCCTCATTGAGAGTGAATACAACTTTAACATAATTTGGAAAGAATTGCTGTCTACTATTACCTCAACTGACCTGCCCATATTCCCATGACTGATGAAAATAGGATAGAAATGTGGGTATGACAGTTTAAAAGTCACAACAATGTTCTATTCCAAAACCTAGTCATTTATTTGGATATGCAGAATGGTTTTTTTAAACAAAAAGCAACATTTCTAAAATAACAACAATAATTTGCTATCATTTCTTGAGTACTTATCATATGCCAGAGGATATGCTAGGTTGAATGATACTTCATTCAATTCTGATAACAGCTCTGAAAGGTGGAGATGAGGACTTCCATCTTTGATAGGAAACTGAAGCTCAGAGAGGTTATGTAACTACTCATAGTCACTCAGCTGTGCTTTAAAAATGTATTTTTTTGGCTTTCATAGTAAATATTGAGTAAAGAAATCAAAGAATTACTAAATATATGAACCAATGGCTTTCAAATGACCCACACTGCCATTATAATTGTTCTTATGTGAAGAAAAATGAGCACAAAAGCTACAATATTAATAATAAAATTATGCAAAAATCAGTAATCTAGGATAAAACAGATTTTTACATTGATATATGATGTCTGGGAAGAGCTGGTCCAAATAGAGGGATGAGATGAACACTTTTGGGAGATACTTCTAGTCCTTTTAAATTTTACTTGAAAAGTTTAGCGTCACTTTTCTTTGATACTAGTACTGCTCTTTACTACTTTTATTTTTACCATCACAAGTTTCCTTTTAGTTGTCATATGGAAGAAAATGAAACATCCCTAATTACAAGTGGGAGAAATTCAAAGGCAGTGACTCTCCACATTTTATATCTTAAGATCTCTTGTCATTATTAGAGACGCTGGATCAAATCCTGATCAGAAAAATACTCGCAGCCATACCCTTTCCCCTGGCCCTCTTTATCCACTAAGGACATTAATATGTCCATAACTACTGATGTTTATGAATCTTTCATTTTAAGTGTATGAAATTTCAAAAATATTATATTGAACATTGCTGCTAGAGCACCAAAAATAATAAACATAGAAAAATAAACCCATTAATAGTTGAAATAATAATTCTATTATTTAAAAAGTATAATAGTGCTATTCTTATAAATATATATTATTCTGACTAAAACACAAGTAAACTTTCCTTTCAGTTATCAGAAATTAGACTGATGATGTTCTAGGTAGATGTGGAGTTTGAGAAAATATTAATTTATTAATGTTACTGAAGATGATTTTCTGACGTAGCCTTTCTGCAGTCCCTTTACCACATCTCTAAAGGAGCCCATGAAGAATCAAGACTCAGAAGCTGGGGGCAGGGCACTGGGTAGGGCTGGTACAGCCCGACGACCTGATAAAAAACAGAGATGATGAGGGGATAGGTCTGGAGAGCAGGCCCAAGGCCCATCAGGCATTCAAAAACTGATGAGGAGGCTAGAGGTCGGTGAGCAGTCAAGGGCCTACTAAAGACCAGTTCTAAAAGAGTTCACCTAAATTAAAGGCGCATATAGGCAAGGCAATGAACAGCCCCCAGCATCAACCACAGAGTCCTGCATATCGGGGAAGGTGGGCCCTTTGAGTTTTAGTGGCCTTAATTGCCTCCCCCAGTTCCATATGGAGGTGGCCTGAAGGAGCCCAGCTCAAGGCTGCTGACACCAAACAAAGGAGAGGGACCAATTCTTCGAATGTCATTGGAAAAGACTTGGTAGAAAGGAACACAAAATAGTATTCAAAGCTGAATGGTTATGAATGAACAGGAAGAGCCTAACTATTCGTACCTAGTTTATGAATGAGAAACGAAATGCGCTTTGTGAGATGATTTGCTGTCCTCCCATCACTAACCTCTGAGAGTATTTGTACTGGACCATTCGCCATTGGGCTCCTTCAAGTACTGGGTAAAGCTAGATGGCACTGGAGGTCAGAGGAAGAGCTTGCTTTATATAGAATGCCAACAGAATGTTCAGAAATCCTACTGCTGGGTAAAACAAAAAGACCAGATACAGCAAAGAGAAGATAAGGGAAAAGAAAAAATAGCTATTTCAATTCTGCAATTCGAATGTGGAGAAGACATTTTGAGAAGGGCCGAGCCTTCAGGCGTGTCTTTACACTTGTAGAGCCGAGCAAGAGTACACTTAGCGAGCCACATCCTATATGTTTCTTTTTCGAAAAACTATAAATTAGGCTAACTCTCTCATTCAGGGCCTTACTAGCCCAACAGAAGCAGATGGAGATATGTATTAAGAGCTTTATTGAACAAATTGGTTCATGCCATTGTAGGAGGTGGCGAGGCAAGTCTGAGATCCGTAGGGCAGGTGGTCAGGAAGAATAGGCTGAACTCTGGGGCACGCTCTGACCCTGCAGTCCATAGGCAGAATTTCTGCTTCCTCAGGAAACCTCAGTTCTGTTCTAAAGGCTTTTCAAATGATATAATCAGGTCCACCCAGATTAACAGGGATAATCTCCTTAAGATCAGCTGATAATAGGGGCGCCTGGGTGGCTCAATCAATTAAGTGTCTGACTTCGGCTCAGGTCATGATCTCATGGTTCATGAGTTCAAGCCCCACATGGGGCTCTCTGCTGACAGCTCAGAGCCTGGAGCCTGCTTCCAATTCTGTGTGTATCTCTCTCTCTGCCCCTCTCCTGCTCTTGCTCTGTCTCTCTCTGCCTCAAGAATAAATAAGCATTAAAAAAATTAGCTTATGATAGATATAAATCATATCTATAAGATGCTTTCAGGGCAACACTTAGATTAGTATTTGAACAATACTTCTGTTCTATGGGGAAGATAATACCGGAATTATTAAAAAATATCTTAAAGAAATATTTAGATTGAGAAATAACCATGAACTTTACATGCCTTTTTCAAATGCTATTATATAATCACATATAATAAATTAGCATTGTCATAGAAAATACTATAAAATAATTTAATTTTATCATACAAATTTTATCATATCACATGTGATTTTCACCACCTCCCAAACCCAAATTTAGATCTATATAATGTATGTATGTATGTATCTATATGTATACAGAAATATTTTATATTCAAGTTAGTTAACATGCAGTGTAGACTTGGCTTCAGGAGTAGGACCCAGTGATTCATCTCTTACATATGACACCCAGTGCGTATCCTGAAAAGTGCCCTTCTTAATGCTTGTCACCTGTTTAGCCCACCCTTCCCTCTCTAGCAACCCTCAGTTTGCTCTCTGTATTTAAGAGTCTCTTGGGGCACCTGGGTGGCTCAGTCGGTTGAGCGTCTGACTTCTGCTCAGATCATGATCTCACGGTTCATGGGGTCGAGCCCCACATTGGGCTCTGTGCAGACTGTTAGCTCAGAGCCTGGAGCCTACTTCAGATTCCATGTATCTTTCTCTCTCTGCTCCTCCCCTGTTCACTCTCAGCCTCTCAAAAATAAATAAATGTAAGAAAAGAAAAGAAAAAAAAGAGTTTTTTCTTATGGTTCACTTTCCTCTATGTGTTTATCTTATTTTTCCTTCCTTCCGCTATGTTCATCTGTTAAGTTTCTCAAATACTACATATGAGTGAAATCATATGGTGTTTGTCTTTCTCTGATTGACTTATTTTGCTCTGCATAATACGCTCTAGTTCCATCCATGTTGTTGCAAATGCAGTTTCATTCTTTTTGATCACCAAGTAGAATCCTGTTGTATATATACCTCATCTTCTTTGTCCATTCATCAGTCGATGAACATTTAGACCCTTTCCATAATTTGGTTATTGTTGATAGTGCTGCTATAAACATATGATATTTTTACATTTTGTTTTCTTTCAAGTTTTTCAAAGCTGAGATAGTGCAAAGAAAACTAAAAGTAACATTGTATTGCTTCATTTGTTCAAATCTCTCTTCAGAAGAGAGCATACCTTGATCCATAATGGCTTTACAGAAATTTCTTTGGGGATTATTTGTACATGAATCTTCTTTATATTCATGTACACATTTTTGTTTTCTTGCTTAATTAACTTATATTTTATTGGAATGTCACTTTGCCGTACAGGTCACATGCATTTTCTTTTGATTCACAAAAACACTTTTCCTTTAAAACTTAACAAAACAAAACAAAATATTTTTCCCTCTTTTGTAAGTTAAGTGGCCAAATTCTGATCCTCTCTTTTTATAAGATTTTACCTGTTTATACCAGATAAACAAAGTCCATTCCAAATAAAAAATAAGAGGGCAGCTAATGTTCAAAATTAATTGCATTTTCTGCGTAAGATCACAATTTGCTATTCATTTGAAGCTCTTTTGTTTTTCCACTTAATTCCCCTATCCAGCTGATGTTTGGTCTAAATTACATCTTATTGCTTAACAGCATTCAGTCAGCTTTGCCTTGATGTGTCTAAGGACGGTTGCGTGGCCAAATTTGATATTGGTCCCTTCCATCTTCTGGAAGTGGACACAGACAATGACATGTAATTTTTCGGCTGTCCCATAGAATGCCATTGTTATCGACAAGTTGATACTTTGAGTCCCAGTAACAAACGCAAAACCCTCTGAATACTCTGGCTGATGTTTTTTTTCTTCACCTGAATAAAATTCTCAACAAATATTTAAATCGAGGCCTACAATTGAAAGTTGTCTTTTCAGCTTTTCATAAAAGCCAGAACTTATTAGGCAAGATGTAAAAACTAGAAAAGCATTTGTAAATTTTAACTTCTTTACTTCTGCATCTAGTGTTTGTGTTTTTTATAATTTGTATGATAAATGTAAGTGTACAAGAAACTTTTATGATCATATAATCTAGTTGACCTGAGATACATATACTTTAAAATGTATATATTAAAGATTCTTATTTTATGATTAACAATCCCTTTAAAAATTTTCCATTGTAGATAGTGATCATTTAATTATTTTTTATCTGTTGTTTTATCTGTTTGTCCAGTTGAGCATCAAATTTCAAAATCACTTCTGCTTAACCTAAAAATTTTCCAGTGTTTTCTGTAAATACTGTTCTATTATTGCCACAAAAACATCAATGTACTTGGACGAATATTGGACACACTATTCTTTTAATAATATTACTCAATTCCTAATGGCCTATTTCAGTGATTAAATACTAGCAATTGTTTTCCATTTATTCAGCCCCCTTTTTATGTTATGATAATTGCGCTTTACTTTTGAGGGGGTTGCATTGTTTATGTTCTGTTTTTTGAAAGCCTAAGAATTTCCAGTCACTAATATCTTCATTGGCCAAAGCTGACCTTGAAAACAGATTGTACAAGATGCACTAGTAGTATCAAAACACTGGTTTTGAACTTAACAGTATAAAAACCAATTAGATAGACAGAGGTTTTACTGGTTTTGTTAAAATATCCAGAAATTGTCATGCAAAGATAAGTTTAAATTAAATTTTAAAGGACATCTCTAATTGAGTACATTAGCATCTATTCCAATATTTATAACTGTAAATAAATATGTTTTGAAGACAAAGCCATTTTATGATACCACTCAAATTATAAAGAAGGACTAAGGCAAAAGTGATAAGCTTCTGCAGTGGCAGTTCTATTTATTTACAGAGACTAAATGTCCTCCTTTCAAATTATTTTTCCTGCAATGCTAAAATCTCAGCCTATTCCAAATGTGTTAATGAAGCCAACTCCTCTGAGGTTAGTCCTTCTGCTAGTAGCATCCCTATTCCTCCACGGAGGAGGGGCTGTACACTTAGGGCTGTCTTCAACTCATTCCTCTCCTTCACCTCACGGTGGATACCAATTACCACGTCAGTAATGTCTCTCCCATCTGTCTCCTGCCTTTAGGTGTCCATATTTTCTACATAGTTACTTGTTGGGATGAGCACTGGGTGTTGTATGTAAGTGATGAACCATGGGACTCTACCCCAAAAACCAAGAGCACACTTGACCCACTGTATGTTGGCCAATTTGACAATAAATTATATTTAAAAAATAAATGAGCCAGTTTTAATATCTATTTGGATTAAATTTTTTATGAAAGCATTTTCTTTTTCTTGAGTACCCAGAAATTTATAGTTCTAATTTCCTTCTTCCGAGGAATTAAAGCTAATAATCTCTTTTCACAGCTTCCCATTGTATGAGTAATGCTTCAAATTCCAGATCGGTGGACAAACTCATTTCAGCCTATGTTTTGGTCTAATTTAAGTTATAAGCAGAAATAACTTGGAGTTGTCTTTCCTTCAGCATTACCAAAAAAGGAAAAGAAATGGAAATAAAATATTACTGATTTCCCCTAACAAGGTTCCTCAGTCCTCCAAACCTGAGGGCAAGGTAACAGTAATACCTTATAATTCTATCTCATTCAAGAGATCCCAGTATTTGCAAATGGCATAGCCAATAAAGGATTAACATCCAAAATCTATAAAGAACTAATAAATCTCAATACCCCCAAAACAAATAATCCATTTTAAAAATGGGCAGAGGACAGGAACAGACCCTTCTCCAAAGTAGACATCCAGATGACTAAGATACATGGAAAAATATTCATTATCGCTTACCATCAGAGAAATGCAAATGAAAACCACAATGAGATACCACCTCACACCTGTCAGAATGGTTAAAATTAATAACTCAGGAAAAACAGGTGTTGGTGAGGATGTGGAGAAAAAGGAACCCTCTTGCCCTGTTGGTGAGGAATGCAAACCAGTGCATTCACTGTGGGAAACAGTATAAAAGTTCCTCAAAAAGTTAAAAATAGAACTACCTTACCATCCAGCAATTACACTACTGAGTATATACTCAAAGAATACAATTCAACACTGTAGTTAAATACAGTATCCAAAATAATTCAAACACTAATTCAAAGGGATACATGCTCCCCTATGTTTATAGCAGCATTATTTATAATAACCACGATATGGAAACATCCCAAGTGTCCATGGATAGATAAACAGATAAGGAAAATGTGGCATATAAGCACATGAAATATTATCCAGTCATAAAAAAGAATAAAATCTTGCCATTTGCAGTGTTATGAATGGAGCTAGAGAGTATAATGCTAACCAAAATAAGTCAGTCAGAGAATGACAAATACTATGTGATTTCACTCATACGTGGAATTTAAGAAACAAAACAAACTCAATAGGTAGCAGCTGCCCATAGCATTTAACTGAGAAGGATTATAATCCAAAGTCAAAGCTAAGTGATGGGTCATCAAAGATCAGCATGGATTAGCTTCGTATACCAAGGATATAGGAAGAGAAGGGACAGAATGTGTGTGGTACATTTGATGACTCTGATCTAGTTCAACTCTCTCATTTTATAGGTGGAGAGATTGGACCTCAGAAAGTTGGAATGACTGGTTTTAAGACACATTGCTCCCTGAGGCCAGAAACTGGACTAGATTCCAGAATTTTGAATGTTGAAGAAGTTTCATGTCTATTTCTGTTCCATGTCTATGCTCACGTAAATGGTTATGCCAGATGCCACTGACTACTAGCATCACCAGTTTAAGGAGACAATGACCAATGACTCCTCAAAACATATACAGGGGTAACAATCTAATTGCTGATTCAGGAAGAGATCTCAGTTTTTATGGGCATGAAAACACCTGCAGAGAAAGAAATGACTACTGATTTACAGGGGTAGGAGATTGTAGTAGAGTATATCTGTTTTTAAAACTTCTGTTTGAAAAATCTCAACCAGAACTCCAACATCAAACCAGAGAAAACCTTTCTAAGGATGTTTGTTCCTGTTTGTTTAAATGAGAATATTCTAAGATATTTTGACTACTCGGTCTGCTTGTTTCCATGCTGAGGGACATTCTGTCCTGAAGAAAGAGAAAAAGAAAGAACAAAGCCTGAGCCTGGGAAAAGTGGAAGTAATATTTTTCCCTAAAGCTAATTGTCTTGCAAAACCATAAATATGACATGTTGTTAATAAAGGATAATTAATTCATTCCTGATAAATATCATTCTTATTCCACCTACATATTTTTTCCAATGTTCTTATTGGCCTCAAAGGTACAGACACTTCCTGATAAGATGTGGATCGTCTAATAAAACTGAAATGTCCCTGCATTAAAAAAGCAAACATTTTGAGATTTACTAGGGCAATTCATATTGAAGGCAAGAGATGCATTTATTTTAACACTTTGCTCCTACCCCTCTGAAATTTTAAGACAAATATTTACCCAAGTCATCAGGAGATATGGCTGTGACCAACACAAAATTGATTTTTCATATACCTATCAGTCTCAGAAAAGTAAGTTATAAAAAAGAAGGTTCACAAATACATTGGAGACTTTGTAAGAATGTCAAAGGGAAAGCTATTTTTTCTTACATGACATTTTTAGTTTGAGGGAAGAGGGATTTGAGACAGTATGACATGTAATTTTAAATATAAAATGAAAAACCTTGAATGTCCACAGTCAATTATTATCTTGCATGTGTTACACATGACTTCATCACACAGAGTTCTGACATAATACAAAATATTTGCAGAAACAACAGTATAATACACCTGTAAAGGACAATGGAACAAAGCAAGAGCATTACAACCTTGAACTGTTCTTCAATCCTTGACCACTTTGGGGGACTGCCAATAAGGCCCAGACCTCACAGTGAGGCCTTGGGGCTTAAACCATGCCCTGCTTTGTACATTCAGCTCCAGGGCCCCTCTTTGAACTGATGGTTGCAGTGCAGATAAAGAGGAGGGGACAGATGTGAGAAATATTTCAGAGGCAAGAAGGATTTGCTAGTAGACCACTTGGGAGAGAGCATGGTGAGGAAGAGGAAGGAGCTGAAGACCAGGCCCAAGGTGGCTAGAGTGACTAAGGAGGCCAATGATGGAGACATTTCCTGATAAGGAGAATCTAACAGAAGGATCCTGTTTGGTGTCTGATATCAGGAAAGAATCACAGATGCCTGCACTCACTACCAGTTTTCTTGTTTCAGATGTGATAGTAGAAGTCATTCACCTGGAGAACTCATTCCCCTCCCAGGCAGAATGCCCAGGTTCCCTACACCTCAGACCTCACTTGCACCATTTCCTGTGCCCTCATCCCAGTCAGATGGGCTAGCTATTCAAGTTATACTGATTTGACTATACACCATTAGCAGAGGAATAAAAAATAGAGAACTAACCAAACAGTTGAGGGGATTCGACATGCCACCCTTCTCAATCAACAGAGGCCTCCTAGTAAGTCAGAGGGGCCCAGGAGCCCCCAGCTCTTAGCAGGAGTGGCCTCCCCAGCCTCATGCTCCTGGCCCCCTCCTGATCCACAAGGGGTGTCACACATCAGAGGTATGAACATCTGGGTTAGCACACCTCCACTCTTGGTTACACTGTGGGGTTAGGGATGTGCATACCAGCGGTACAATCCATTTTGGGGGAGAGCTTACACAAGCCCAGAAAACAAGACTGAGGTCTTTGGCAGGGAGTTCCAAGGTCCTGGCTTGCTGTAGTGAAGTCTAGAGACTATGGGTCATGGGCTGTGGATGGGCTGGTCCGTTTGGCCCTATGAGGAGATGTAGGGCTGGAGGATGACCTGTCTCTGCACTGCCTCAACCTGGCACAAAACTTTAAGGAGTCTGAAAAATTCCCAATTTGCATGTGTCGACCTAAGCCATCATCAAGTCAACTGGCCAAGGAAAAAAGATAAAATACATTTTATTTAACAGTTTGCTTGCTTGATTTATAACTTCATGGTATAGAGATGTATGCTCTGTGGGCCTCTTCTTATTTTCATGTCCCAGTTTCCACAATTATCAAGGACAGGGTCTGAAGAAGGAAGATTTGAGTCAGTTACTTCCTCTGTATGCTCAGTGCCTATGTTCCTGTCACACTGAGTGGGACTTTGGCCACACATTGTGTTTTTAGGATTCAGAGATACATATGACTCCTATCACATAGCCCCTAACTGCACCTGATACCAGCGAGAACACGGACATCATTTCTGACCCTGAGAAATCACTGGCCATGTTGGTCTCACTGTGACAGTGTGTCATGTTTGTCTCCAGTGTGACCTGTCACTATGGGCATTTACATAGTTGTCTATGCCTTATGAAGGTATTTTTTGAAGTTAATTTGGACTATATTTAAATTTTATTCTATTCACATGTACATGCTGATTGAGTGACTACCAGGCTTTCCGGTGAAGGTAGCCCTTAGGTTAGTCGTTGGAGTGAGAAGGGAAAAAAGGTAAGTGAGATGAATTGGGGATGGTTTCAAACAGAAGAAAAATAAAACATGTAGGATAATTTAGATGTTTTATCCTTTTGCCAGCCCAAAGACGAGTGAGAATGGCCAAGGCAACCAACATTAACCTTCTCACTTACCTAATTTTAAATTGATGAATTGATGGAGTAGTCAAGCAAGTCCTTTGCGGATAAGATGAATAATTCTATTCATAAAGATGGGGAAGAAAATACAATAAAAGATCATGTTCTAAAAGCTCACCATGAGGATTGGGATCCTCTGCTATTTGATAAAAGATCCCAAGATACTCAGCCTTAAGCCTACTATAGGGCCTGTGCCTTGAACTCATTAAGAGAAGGCCATGCCACCTTCTCTTGAAATGGTTCATCCTGATGCTTTGAAGTAAGTCTCCTGGGAACAAGCTGTTGGAGAGAAAGATAGTGTAACTGAATCTGTAAGGCCTCATTTTCAAGGACTGAAAAGCAACATTGCTTTAAGAAGGACAGCACTGCCAATAATTGAGTTCTTCTGAAGGAGGTTTGTAAAGATAGGAGGGTAAACACTCAAAGAGAATTAGTCCTTCAATGAACTAGGTGCCCATGGCTGAAAACATCAGGGGGTTTTTTTGGTTTGCTTTTGTTTTTCCTGTCTGGAAGATGGTTCAGATGCTTTTATTTTAGAGGAAATGTCAGTTACTATCTGAGAGCTGTTTATTATCTGGTTCAATGGGCTTAGGGAATCCAAAGTTGGCAGGAAATGAGACCATGAAAAAATTTAAAGAGAGGAATGTGTATCATAATGGTGAACCAAATTCAAAGATGAAATAAACTAGAATCATAATTAGATTTGGTTGTGGAAAATATATGGACAGAGTATGGAGGAAAAGCTCAAAGATTCCCAAGCTTAGATTTGATCATTGTTTATTAAGGCTACTAAACATATATTTTTTTAAATCGGATTTTTCTCCTAAATAAAAACCTGAATCTAACATCAAGAAGGAGTCAATTATTCAGGAACAGATATTGGGTGTAGCACCTTCAATTTTTTAAGAGGCAAGAGACATGTAAGGAACAGATCTTGACTTCAGAAAGGTTTTTGCTTGGAGGAATGCAAAACCAAGACCACGGACTGAATTGTGTTGACAGAAATGAAGAGGGCTGCCCATTGACTGAATCTGTCTTTGCCATTTACTGTGCATGTGACATTGGGGAAGTTTCTCAGTCTCTGTGCCTCAGTATTCTCATTGATAAAATGGGGATAAGCACTGTATATCTCTCTATGGAATTGCTGTGAAGATTGAGTTAATATAGTAAAAGTGCTTAGACCAGTTCCTAGCACACAGTAGGTGCTCAATACCTTTGCCTATAACTATCATTATATTTATTATATGCTTTTTAAGTAGACTCAGACATAATATTTTTTGTGAAACAGGTTTCACACAGTGTAGAATAGAATGTTTTTGGATATAAGAATGAAGAATCAGGCTCTATGCATTTTTAAATATAAACTATTACAATTATAGTGCTTATATAATATGAACCCAACACTGGTAAGCACATCACATATACCATATTTTCTCACTCAATGCTTGTTACCACTTCTCAAGATGGGCATGGGTATGTACATTTCAACCGAGGTTCTAAAAAGTTACGTACTTGCACTGTCAGCACAGAGCCCGATGTGGGGGCTCAAACTCATGAACAACGACATCATGACCTGAGCTGAAGTTAGATACTTAACTGACTGAGCCACCCAGGTGCCTCGAGTTTGGGAGCTCTAAAGGCCACCTCAGGTTTGATAATTCAGTGGAAGGATTCACAGGACTCACCCAAAACTGTTATGTTTACAGTAATGGTTTGTTATGATGAAATAATTTAAAGTCAGCCAAGGGAAGATATGCATATGGCAGGGTTCCAGAAAATTCCAAATGTATAGCTTCCATTTGTCACCTTCCAGGAGAATCATGGTCCACATGAAATCCCCTGGCATGAATGTGTGACAATATGACAAAGTATTGACAACCAGAGAAAGCCACCTGATTCTTGGATGTTTGGAGTTTTTATTGGAGCCCAGTCACATATAAGTGATTGGCTGTCCTATGACAGGGTGGCATAACCTACCTAGTCTCCAGCCCCTCCAGAGGTAGAGCAAAAGCCACATTGCCTCAAAGCCTGCATCCTAAATCACATTGGTAGACTACAGTACGGCACAAGACCCTAAGGTAAACAAAGACACGCTTATCAGGCAGGACATTCCAAAGGCCAAGAGAATACCTCCCAGTAGCCAAAGCCAAATGCCAAACCTCTCTTTGGGTAAAAAAAGATCTTCAGGACAGAACCCTGCAAATGAGGAATTGGTTAAATTATTAAATATAATACAACAACATAATTCTAAGTGTGCAGTTTATGAAAATTGCTTTGAAACTTACTTATGACATGGGGGAATTTGGAGAAAATCATCTTGTGTCTATCTTCTAAATTGTGTGTGTGTATGTGAGTGTGTGATGTCTTTTAGCTAACCTGTGCTCTGCGCATTCTTCTGCATTAATGGTTTTTTTCAGTTGTCCACATTTAGTTTTCCTGATGTATTTTTTATTCTCCCTTTCATGTTCTGCATTTCCTCACAGGATAACAGAGGCTTCACCCTTCTTCCTATTGCCTTTATTCCCGAACGCGGCCTTGTGTCAATGTTTAAAGTCAAAGAACGGAAATTTACCTTGGAAAGTCAGTCATAGAGAGAAGAGTTTCTCAATAACATTTCTCTGTTTTTCTGCCCATTAAACACAATCTTTCATTCCTTCATTCACTGAACAAACCTCATGGAATTAGTGTTAGGAACATGGCTATACAGATGACTGATCTATACAGTCTTTTATCCAAAGGTCTGGGAATCTGATGACAGAAAGAAACATATAAAGGGTAAACTATCACATATGACAAAGGTGTCTTCTTACTCCCCCAAGCTCCAAGTGTTCCACCTTGTTCCAATCTAGAAACTTCGAAAATCCATGGGAGGTTACTCTACCTGAGCTATAGAGGTAAGGCATTTGCAGTAGAACTGTCCTTCCTCCATGGAGTCTGAAGTTTCCAGGCCACAACCAAATCCCAGGATGTACTAATAGGATGGAAACTCAAGCATCTGTCACCTTATGGATGCAGAATCAAATTATCTTTCTATTCTATTTACTTTGACATTTAGCTGCTTGCTCCCCTTTCAATTCTCATGCTCAAAAGGCCCATTACATTGCTATTCAAGACATTAGAATGATAGGACAGACATCTAAAGGAGACACCTCAAGTGATTCTAACGTTTCCACACTTTAGTGATTTCACAGTAATTTACCTCACACCATTTCTGGCTTTGCCATTTGTTTCAGGGAGAGGTAAGCAAAACAAAACAGTGACACAATAAAACAAAATAAAAACTCATGTTTCTTTTCCATCAAAATAAAAGATTAATTGAATGAAAGAATAAATTATAAGTATTCTTTAATAGATACAAGTATAGCACATAGACACAAAGTGGAAAATACCATAACATCAGAAAAAAAAAACAAACCCTATAGAAATACACAAACAAAATCAGCATATCTCACTTGGGGAAATAAAATATCACTTCCTTGCCACTCATCTACAGAATCTGCTCAACCCCCAATATTATTTGGTTCTAGGAACCATGAAAATGGTCTTTGGCACCATTTCTAATGACTGTCATAGCTGCTGTGCATAACGCCCACATCAACTGTTTTGAGGCAGCATGAGGTGTTTTCTTAAGCACTCCATAAGTCAGCATTGTTATTACTAAGTTAAAAAAAAAACAAGCTCCACTTTTCTGCTCCATTCAAAGCCCAGGGGTGTGGGGGAAATCTCTACCTAAACGCAAGGCAGTACACACACACACACACACACACACACAGGCCCACAGATCAAACAACCACCAAGAAGGGAAATACTTTTCATTTTGGCTTGTCCAGAAAGAGTTGGCCAACAATGGAGAAAATTGAGATGGAAAAATACCAAAACACTGCTTGAAGCATTTATTTGTATGTTCAAAAGAAAACCAGGGAGGTATGAATAGCCCTGGATTACGGTGTATTGAGGTACATATATAGTTATTAAATTAAATGTGACTAGTCATTAAATGAAAAGGCCTCACTTTCTTCTTCTCCATGACCATGTTTTTCCTGCCACAGCCAGAATGACTACTTTTCTATGGCCAATTTACAAATAAATAATAAATAAAGCAATATTGTTTTGACCAGAGTGGTGCCAATTTTTCAAACTGCACAAAAAGAGAAATATCTGTGAGCAACTTTGGACTTGTTCATGGATGAATTGGTTAGTGTTGAGATAATACAGACCAATCGTTTAGTGGATTCTTTTCTACATTTCCAACATCTAATGATCAACTGAATCATTTTTACCTTTTATCCAATCTCCTAGTTTTCCTGCAGACAATTTTAGCGTAATATAAAAGCTGTTCAAAATAGGGTAAAGCTGACCTTTCCTCTTATCAGCCAAGTGTAATACACACCACACACATGCATGAAGGCACAATCGTACACATACATACACACATGCAATGTCTTGTAACCAAAACCAAGAATTACAACAAGGGGTTACTTTTAATTTCAAAATTGTTGAATTGCTCCTTGGCCTTTCTCGGTTCATTTTGGAAAATATGAACTTCTCAAGGACGTATATTGTGTTTTCAATTTCCTTTCTATGTCCCCCACAGCATCACACTGTTTTGAACATAATAGGAACTCAGAATATGTTAAATGAATGATTTAGAACATAACATGATCATTAAAATATTTTATGTTTTTGTCTTTTTCAAGTTTTTATTTAAATTCTAGTTTGTTAACACTTGGTTTCAGGAATAGAATTTAGTGATTCATCACTTACATATAACACCCAGTACTCATCACAACAAGGGCCCTTCTTAATGCCTATCATCCATTTAGCCCATCCCCCCCACCACCTCCCCTCTAACAACCCTAAGTTCGTTCTCTGTAGTTAGGAGTCTCTTACAGTTTGCTTCCCTCTCTTCATTCCGCTTCCCTATGTTCATCTGTTTTGCTTCTTAAGTTCCATTTATGGGTGAAATCATATGTTATTTGTCTTTCTCTGACTGACTTATTTCACTTAACATAATATACTCTAGTTCCATTCACATCACTGCAAATGGCAAGATTTCATTCTTCTTGATGACTGAGTAATTTTCCATTATACTCTTTCTATAATTTGGCTATTGTTGATAATGCTGCTATAAACATTGGGGCCCATGTGCCCCTTTGACTCAGTATTTTTGTAACCTTTAGGTAAACAAGTAATAGTGCAATTGTTAGATCATAGGGTAATTCTATTTTTAACTTTTTGAGGAACCTCTATATGGTTTTCCAGAGTAGCTGCACCAGTGTAAGAGGGTTGCCCTTTTCTCACATCTTTGCCATCATCTGTTGTTTCCTGTGTTATTAATTTTAGTCTTTCTTACAGGTGTAAGGTGATATCTCATCATGGTTTTGATTTGTGTTTCCCTGATAATGAGTGGTGTTGAGCATCTTTTCATGTGTCTATTAGCCATCTGGATGTCCTCTTTGGAAAAATGTCTGTTCATGCCTTCTGCCCATTTCTTAACTGGATTATTTGTTTTTTGGGTACTGAGTTTGATAAGTTCTTTGTAGATTTTGAATACTAACCCTTTATCAGATACATCATTTGCAAATATCTTTTACCATTCTGTATATTGCCTTTTAGTTTTGTTAATTGTTTTCCTTTGTTACGCAAAAGCTTTTTGTCTTGATGAAGTCCCAATAGTTTACTTTTGCTTTTGTTTCCCCTGCATCCAGAGAGACCTGTCTAGTAAGAAGTGGCTGCAGCCGATGTCAAAGAGGTTGCCACCTGTGTTCTCTAGGATTTCAATGGTTTCCTTTTTCACTTTAGGTCTTTCATCCATTTTGAACTTATTTTTGTGTATGATGTAAGAGAGCGGTCCAGTTTCATTCTGCATGTTGCTGTCCAGTTTTCCCAACACCGTTTGTTGGAGAGATTACCTTTGTTTTTAATTTAAAATTTTTTTAATGCTTATTTATTTGTGTGTGTGTGAGAGAGAGAGAGAGAGAGAAAGAGAGAGACAGCATGAGCAGGGGAGGGGCAGAGAGAGAGGCAAACACGAATCCGAAGCAGGCTCCAGGCTCTGAGCTATCAGCACAGAGCCCAACACAGGGTTCTAACTTATGAACTGTGAGTTCATGACCTGAGCAGAAGCTGGACACCAAACCAAATGAGTCACCTAGACACCCCTGAATAGATTATCTTTTTATTAAAATATTTTAATTAGCCAACGAAAAAGTATATTTCAAGTGTATACAATTCATATTCAAATCTAATACAACGAGCTAACTACTATCAAAGAATAAAGTACAGTCCTTGCTGCAAAGGAAGGTGTAATCTAGCAGGTGACATAAGATTAAAGGAGATGAAGAAAAAAAAGAAAAAACAATAAAAGATGAAGAACAACAAGTAATAGGAAACATATGCAATAAATACCCTTCATAACATCTTGGTGGCTACCTGAATGCAAGGCTCAGAGAAGAGGGAAGTTGACAGAGGCAGGAGCAGACAGGAGTGTCTTCACACAGGACATGGGATGTCACCTGCACCATGAAGAGTCAAAGAGATTTGCCAAGGTCGAAGATATAGTGGGTGGATTTTTTTAGGTGAGTGGTTATGTTTTTATTTTGGAACTAGAGCATAAACATAGATGAATACCACGTTATTTATTGATGGGGCCTAATACTCCAAATCAATAAAAATTCAAAATATTTCAAAAAACAACTTGAAAGATGGAAGAGGTTAGGAGAGAGCAAGAAATAGACCCAGAAAGCTGAGAAGTTGTAGGCTTGTGATGGGTTGGTAATCATGCGGAAATGCAGGCTGGGTGAGGAACACACGGGTTTCATATAGAACCCTGTCTTGTTCATTATGCTCTATACTCTATCCCTAATATCTGAAGCGATGCCTGGCCCATAACAGGAGCCCAGTAGACTTTTGTTGAGTAGATGAATGAATCTTGGAAAGGCTCAAAGTGAGACTCTGGTTTGTATACTTCCAAGCAGAGCTATTTTAGAGATCTGCAGAGTGAGTGCTATGTTTGATTTCCTGAATGGATTGGTCTCCAGTGGTGTTTGCTAAAAACACTGCCTGTTCCTAAATTAGAGTAAAGGTGAAAAACAACCCTCAAAGAATGTTCTTTCTCTTCCCTTCAGAAGTGCATGAAAGTAAATACTCTTTTCTAAGCCTACCTACTCCCTGCCCAGACCCAGCAGAATGAAGGTTGATGGCTTATTCCAAAGTTTGCATGGCTACCAATGTTAATAAAGGTCACAAAAGTGTTCAGCCCTTTACAAACAAGTCAGTTATTTATTTTGCCTGTGTCATCTGTGCACTCTGAGAATTGAGTATATGTGGTAGAGTTTATTGAACATAATGGCTTCTAATCTAGTCAAATCCTTGGATTTAGCTTCAACTAAATACAAAAAAAAGGATATGTCCAAAGATTCATAGGATCTATTTGGGAAGAGGAAATGCCCCAACTAAGAAAACATGGAGTGAGTCGATATGTCAATTCATAAGGTGAAAATTAAAAAGAGGCAGTATTCTATTTCTTATCCTAAAACTAAGGGCAACTGTGATATTTCAGTGTTTCTGAAAATGACACCATCATCTTGTGCTCTCCACCTGGACCTTTCACTTCCTACAAATAGAAGGAAGTAAAGAGATTCTCCCCAATACACATCTTTCCCCTTGTGTGGTCTCACAAGCCCTTCAGGGAAAGGTAATGATCAATGTCCTCCATATAGTAACCTTCAGTGTCTGCACTTTGCCTTCTTCTAGGAACGTGAAACCCATTGTGATTTCTCCACAACATACTCTCAGTAGCAGTAACAATAGAAATAATTGTTTTCTCCCCTTTTTCTTTCTCTCATGTCTTCATGCTTTCCAACTTCACTTTTTTCCTTCCTCTTAAGTCTTCATGCTTTCCAACAACCAATAAGGGATTTTTACTTTTGTGTTCATTTTTCATTTGTTTGTTGGCAGGTGTCCTCTGCCAACAGAGAAAGGCTGAGGAGGAACATGCAGTTTTTCCTGGGGCTTTTCAGTGACCTGCTTTTTGACACTTCCACAGGGCGAGAAAGAACAGCACTTATCTTCCCATTCAAGAAATTCACCCTGGAAGACTGGCTTCCTGTGACTGTGTCCTCATGCTCCTAGGAGGTCATTCAACCTACTTGATATTATTGCCTGTCCACAGATTGTGGGGGTACGGTGGGGAAAGCAAAGATTGGAGCCTGAGATAGCGTGTGAAAGATGTAGGGAGACCCAGCAGGAGACCACTAACTATGAACTCTCTGGCGAGTATTTCAGTGGCTAAATAATGACATTTCTTGCTAGGGCTAAATAGGTTGCTAGGAAGACATTAACCAAAGCAGAGAAATATGATAGACACCAGAAGGCATCTTGGTAATCTCTCTCTTACCAGTCTTTCAGCGATTCGTGGATCTTGAGGAGTTTTTGAGCAGAAAGAACAAGGGTTTTGAAGATAGTTTCTGTATTCAAATCTCACTTTTACCTACTTTCTAGGTAGACATGGTCTCTGTTTCCTCATTTATAGAACCTAGATGATAATTAGAGCGAGGATGCAGTGGCATTCTCTGCGTAAAGAATCTGATGTTGAGACATGTAACTGGGACATGGAAGATTTCTAATAGAAGGCTTGTTGTGTCTGAAAGTCTTTAAAAAGTGAACCTGGGTGAGCTGTTTCTACACCAAGTGGAGATGATAACCATGAACATTCAGTCAGTTGTGGCACGAGGAAAATGTATCTGTACCTAGCAGATGTTCAACCAGGAGGCAGAGCTGTGTCTTAAAGTGGTGTGTGTGTGTGTGTGTGTGTGTGTGTGTGTGTGTACACATGTGTGCTTGATCCTGGACTCCCTGCTACCCCTACTCCTCCTGGGAGTGTTTCCAGATAACAACGCACATATAATGTATTTTAGTTTATCCAGAAGAAGCATTTGCGAAGGAAAAGCTAGAACTCGGTCATGAAGTCTCACTTCTTGGCAGTAGAACTTGCTGATCCCTGCCAAGGTGCAGATGATGTCAGATCTTGAACAAAGTTGCTCAGTGCCTGTATCTACATCTGCTGTGTATTTTTACACATGAAATCAGTTTATCAGCTGCACTGGAGGAGGACTCCCAGAGTGAACACATTTAACTGGGACTTTATGGCACTACCAGGCTGGCATGGAGCTGGGAGGAGGAAGGGGGTGTGTGTGGAGTTAACTCTCCTCTTGGAGTTACTACCTTCAGCGTCAGCATCACAATCTCCTAAATATCTGCTCTGATGACAGCATCAGCAGCTTTGAGATGGGTGCGAAGTTTTTGAGAAAATTAAATTTCTCCAGATCTATTTTTGTGGCTAGAAGTGGTCTAGCAGTTTTTATTTTGAAAATTAGGTAGAACTCTAAAGCTCTAAAGTTATAAGATCTGCTCCCTCGGTGTTTCATAGTAGTTCAGTCTCATAGAAAATTTCCCAATATCTTCTATGTGAAGTTTTGGAATAAACATCAAATATAAGCTCACAAGGGAGAATACGTACAGTGGGTCCCCTTTGTGGGTCAGGATAGTCTTAAAAGATACAGTCTAAATATTTAATAATGATGATTTCTTGGGGGGCAAAAGTGTAATAAGGAGAGGATTTTTTACTTTCTATCTTATACACTTTTATATTTATAATAAAACAAAAGCTAAAAGTAAGCTTTTATATGTTCACTAAACATATACTGAACATATACTATGTTCCAGGATTTTTGCTACATGTCCAATGTTATTTAAATCCCTTAACCCTTCTTTTTAAAAGCCTTTTTTGGTTGGGCATTTTTGCTTTCAACTTACCAAGGGTCACTACATTTTTCTGTAAGATAATGAATGAAGAAAAGAAACATGCATAAGGAGTCTTTCTCTCCTTCACAGCTCCCTCTGTCTTTCTGTTTCCTCTTAATTTTTTTATGTTTATTTATTTTTGAGACAGATAGAGAGAGTGTGAGTGGGGGAGGAGCAGAGAGAGGGAGACACAGAATCTGAAGCAGGCTCCAGGCTCTGAGCTGTCAGCACAGAGCCCGACATGGGGCTTGAAAGCATAAACTGTGAGATCACGACCTGAGCTAAGTTGGACACTTAACTGACTGAGCCACCCAGGTGTCTCTTCCCTCCCTTTAAACAAGTATTTTCTAAGTCATCAGGATAGAATGTCCCAGAATGAATATTTTGCTTGATTAAATCCCCAGCACACTGACTACTTAAAAATGTGGGTTTATTTTCCCACTGAAAAAGAGGGGGAAAGAAAGAAAAATTAACACCTATAGGATCCAGGCACTAAACAAGCTACTTTACTGACTTCATTTAAGCCTTCCAATGACCCTGTAAAGTAATTGTGATCCTTCCCATTTTACAAATAAAGATAAGACAGCCTGTCCAAGGTGGCCAATAGCAGAACTAAGATTTGAAGCTTAATATTTGGTTCCTGAAGAATGTTCTCTCTCCTCCTAGTACACTGCTTTGATGTGTTAACAATGTCCTATGGAATCCATGCTCCATGATTAACATTAGCATTATTAATATCATTAATGGCCACCATTTGTTGGATGCTTACCAAATACCAGGCGCATTGCTAAAAACTTTCAGCTTCTCTCCTGTGCTCCCAGCATTAACCTTACACAGAGTTATTACCTTTGCTTACAGATGAAATAACTAAGGTTTGGGAATGTAACAAGTTAATACCTTTAGTAAGGGTTGGAGCCCGCCTCAAACCCCTTCTTTCTTTTTTTTTTTTTTTTT
>NC_043706.1:43410989-43438611 GCF_006229205.1 Suricata suricatta
TTCATCAAGATAAAAAGCTTCTGCAAGGCAAAGGAAACAATCAAGAAAACTAATAGGCAACCGACAGAATGGGAAAAGATAGTTGCAAATGACATATCAGATAAAGGGCTAATATCGAAAATGTACAAGGAATTCACCAAACTAAACCCCTTCTTTCTTAACAGTTAATATTACATTACCCAGAATGCCGCCCTCCAGCACCAAACACTTCTCTGCTTGAAAGTGTTGGCAATAGAAAATGAATTTGGAAAAAAGTCTCTTATGACCTACATTCCCACATAACGGGAGGTTTTAGAACCTGGTAAGACTAATCTCCAGCTTCAGTCGGGAACATGTCCTCTCTGAGTTCTCTAGGTCAGTGTTTTCCAAAGCTGAGTGTGTATCAGAGTCACTGGTTGGGGAAACGGGGGGCTTGTTAAAACATAAGACCCTGGGCTCCACTCCAGAGTTTCTGCTTTAGGCAGTCTGGGTGCGTCCAAGAACTGGCATTTCTAACAAATTCCAGTTCCGACGCTGCTGGTCAGAGACACACTTGGAGAATCATTGCTCTGGTCTGAGAGAAAGCAGGGCATGGGCCCTTCATATTGTGTCAGACTTTAACGGATAAATAACTGCCGATATAAATTCTGGAAATGATTCTGTGGATGTGACTTCTTTTTTATTCCTCCTTAAAATTGATGAGGAGGCAGGCTGTATGACATGCCCCACGAGCAGGTGAAACAGAGGACAGGTGGGACCGGTTCCCCCAGCCAGTCAGCTTCAGGAAAAACAAACTCACATTATCACTAGCGCCAGGCGAGGCTTTCATGCCTCAAAGAGTTATCCTTGGCAGTGCCCAGCAGCCCATTGTCGTGGAATTCACAGCTGCCTTCCCTGCCCTGTTGGGGGACATGGCTGACATCTAAGAACCAGGAAACCTTATCCACAAAAGCTCTGTGTCCCTTGGCAGCACACTGCATTGGGGCGCTCCTCTGCTCTGGTTTCAAGCATCTGGTCAGAATTCCAAAGGGGTGTTGCCTCCCATCTGGTTGGCATAAATGTAGCTGTTGGCAGTGCTTTGTCTATGATTCCTACCCAGCAAGATAAGAGCCTGCCAAGCCCACTTGGGCTGGTACTCTTTGGTGGTAAATTTCTCTTCTCTCAGCATGTTACCTATGAGGAGACACAGGATCAGACAAAGTCAGGGTTGGCACGGTCCTCTAAGCTTATCTAATGGGTGCAGATCTGTGTATCTTACTGATGGGAAACCGCAACGCAGAGAAAGGCCTAAGGCTACTGGAAGCCAGGCTTCCCTGGGCCTCCTTCCCAGAAAGAACCTTCCACATCCACCCCAGGAGGCCATCAAGGAAGGAAATGTAACTAGGCATGTCTGGTTGGGGTTCAGCCAGGTGAAACGTAGACCCGTTCTGGGAAAATTTGTTGTCATCTGCAAACAGCGGCCTCTTCCCCCATCGCTCATGGCTTCAGTCATTTCTCAAGCTCCAGCGCCATCATCCCCTCCCCCCCACCCCGTCCCCCGCCCCGTCCTCCCCACCCCCTGAGCCTCACTCAAGTTGCCAGGAGAATCTGGAGTGAAGTATCTGGAAAAATTACATCATGGTATCTTGGTACCATGATATCATTTCAAAAGATAGCCTCGGGGATCCGCAATTTATCTCAAAGGGGTAAATCTCTGTTCATAAAATATCAAGTGCTGCTGGTGCTTGTGTGAATGGAGGCCAGCGGGTTTCTAAACATGGGAAGTTGAGGCAGAGTCGGGCACCTTGGAACTGAGTCTCCTTGCTTCCTTGTTTGTTCTCCTCCAACCCCTGAGCTCCCACATCCTTCTATAAAGGTGAAAATGATATATAACATACTGTGTTGTTTTGAGGATCAAAAGAAGTCACCTGTGCTGAGTTCAGCACAGAAATTGGAATATCGAGGGCTCCGTAGCCTCTGTTCCCTCTCCCGCCCTTTCTTCATATCGCACTGTGTGCTGAGGCAAGCCCGGGCAGCAAGGTGAGGGCTGAGGAGTACCCTGAAAGCACCTCGCTCTTTCCTGAGGAAGCTGTGAGGGCCTAGTAAGTCCCCGCTCTAAATACAGTTTACGTTCATTTGTGCTACTTTGTCCACCACTAAGACCTTTGTTACAAATGGAATCTGTAAAGAGTTTGGATAGCCCAGTCATGGAGTAGGTGGCTCATGTCAGACAAAACTCTAAAATTTGCTGAACTACTTCCTCCCAAAGGAAGAGATGAATCTGAAAAGCTCAGAATATCAACGTTCTATTTTGTACCACGTGTTTGAATTAACTCTGTATTAGTCTAAAGTAGCCAAGGATATCCCGTTGATGCAGCCCAAATTTAAACAAAACACTGCGTTTCTAGCAGGTGGAAATCTGGAGCCAGCCATGCCTAATTCCTACTTGGCTTAGATGCAGGCATCCTTCAGTATTTACCAGCACCCTTGGGCATAAACCCAGGAAACAGAGGTATTGTTTGCTATCCCAAAACAGAACTATTATGTTTTTAGCTCCCTAACCTCTTCTACTGTTCCAAACACCACAGAAACACTGTAAATTGTTCCTAATGAGAGGAGTTGGATTAAAACTGCCGTTTATTGCCCCAAATTCCAGAGTGCATCTCAGGTGTGTTTAAGCTTTAAGCGAATTGCCCAGGATTTATTTCTTGGTCAGAGTCCGCCCCCTGAAGTTTGATGAAAGTAAGTGCAGCACAGCCTTGCTGCCTTCTTAACAAAAGGCAAATTGTCTTTCCATTTGAGTCCTCTGAAAGGGCATAGCCTTGGGGCTCGTACCAAAATCTGTATCAGTCTGAGAAACATTCTAGGTGCTGCAGAATGACTATTCCTCAGCCCCTTTATTTATTCTGAAAGCATCAGAAAAACCTGGAGAAAATTAGTCTTTCTAAAATAGCTAGTTCCAGATCTGGAAGATCTGGCCAAGCAAAGTCTAAACATAATTCCATTCTATATATTCAGTATGAAACTTTCCAACATTGGGACTTCTGATTCTGAGTGCCTATTACATTCTTATATCTTGATATAAGATGGGAATGAGTGGGGCACCTGGGTGGCTTGGTTGGTTAAGCATCTGACTTTAGCTCAGGTCATGATCTCGTGGTTTGTGAGTTCGAGCCCTGCATTGGGTTCTGTGCTGATAGCTCAGAGCCTGGGGCCTGCTTCAGATTCTGTCTCCCCCTCTCTCTGCCCCACCCATGCTCATGCTCAGTCTCTCTCTCTCTCTCTCTCAATAATAAATAAATGTTAAAAAGAAAAGGTTAATATGGGAATGAACAAGCGAGGGTCTTCACCTTCCTTGACTCTCAGCAGTATTTAACCCAGTTGTTATCCTTGAAATCTTTCTTGAAATGCTTTCCTTACCTTCTGGGATGCCACATCGTCTTGGTTTCCCTCCTACTTCACAGGCTGCTCTTTCTCGTTCCCCTTTCCTGGATCTTTTTCCTCTCCCTGTTTCTAGATGATGGGGTGCCCTGGCTCAGTGCTTGGACCTCCTCATTTTTGCCCTGTACTCACTCACTAGGTGATCTCATCTGGCTCCATGGTTTTAAGCACCATCCCTAGCCAGATCTTCCTTGACAATGGACTAGTATACCCAGTGACCTACTTGATGTCTTAAATTGGAGCTCTCAAAGGCATCTTGAAGACCTGAAGCAGCTGGCCAGAGCCACATAAGCTTGGAGGGCACTGCGGCTTCTGAGTTCAAGGACATGAATCAAGGGGGCTTCCAACTTTAAGATATCCCTGCTCTCTGCAATTCATACACACACATTCTACATTTATTTATATTTAACCACAGTTACAGGGATATGGTTTCAAGACTCAAAAAAACTATAATTTCTGCCTCTCAGAGAAAATCTCTGTTAACTGTTTTATTCTTTTGATAGTTATTTCCATATTTCTAAATATCATGATTATAATGTTGCTTCTTATTTCTCAGTTTTATAGATTTCCAAACACAAAGAAAGATTTCGATCTCTTCTGCCAATCTCAAAATAAACTTCTTATTCTCCACTTGCCCAAACCCTTACAGTGTTATTATCTTACTTACATCAAAATCACTTTTAATTATTGCTAACCTGTATACTTTATTCATAGCTGTGTTAGGTAGTATGTTTAATTACTTTTTTTCTGCATGGCATTTTGTTTGTGTTAGATGTAACACTTCTGTTTTACTTGTTTGGATTTCTGTGTTCATATCAAAAATTTATCCCAACCCACCCCTGGGTATGTAAATCTCTTCTAAATAACACTCAGGGGGTACCTGGGTGGCTCTGTCAGTTGAGCATCTGACTCTAGATACCAGCGCAGGTCATGATCTCAAGGTTGTGGGATCAAGCTCTGCAGGGGGCTCCATGCTGAGCATGGAGCCTGCTTGGGATTCTCTCTATCCCTTTCTGCCTCTTCCTTGTTCATGTGATCTGTCTCACTCTATAAAAATATTAAAAATAAATAATAACATAAAATAAATAATTTAAAAAATTAATAACACTGAGATCTATTAGGTATCCTGCTATCATTTTCATCTTCTTGAGCAATCTTTTCTGCTGATCTAGCCTGGATCTGCCCCAGGCTGTTGTCTGGGTAGAAACTCCTTTTACCCTCACCTTAGATATTCCTTCTGCTCTGTCTTCCATAGTATCTTTTGTTTCTAGGGTCCCAAGTCTTTTTCTTTTTGGGTTTATTGCCACATTTGGTACAGCCTATATCCCAATAGCTTTTGGGAAGGGGAAGCTTTAAAGGAAAAATTATGGAGAGTTTCCGTGACTGAAGTTATCTTTATTCTTCCTCACACTTAATTGCTTCTGGGTTGCAATAATTTCTTCTCAACAGTTTGAAACCATTCTTCACTGTTATCTAGTTTACAGTGTTCCCGTTGTTTCTTCTTCTTTGACTTCTTCCCATTATCATCACCATCACCATTGTCCTCACAATTATTGTTGAAAGAAATCTGCCCATGCTGATATTTAGGATTTCTAAGATTTCTGGAAGCAGGGATGAGTCAGAGAGGGCTCAGTCCTTCTAGGCTCAGTAGTCAGGGTTGAAACTCTGGTAAGCCCAAAGGGTGAAAGAATGGAAAGGAAATGTCACTTCAGGTGGTATCTGTCCACCTGCTGCTCTCCATCTGAGAGTGGCATTGGGTCTACATGTAAACAACCCCAGAAGTACTTACAGTGGTTATGAAAGAAAACCAGGATACGTTAGGATATCTCCCCAAAAAGTGACAACCAAACTTCTCCACAATTTGCCTGTTACACAGAGAGAATTCTGGGAGGAATGAACCTCATATCTGACCTTGTAACTGTTGGTAGGGTTGAAGGTGATTTCCAAGGCTGTTATGGGCCATTGAACTGTACTCAGAACCAAAAGCCCTAAAAGCCCTCAGCGCCCTTTACTGGCTGCACAGTCTCCACCTTGATGAGCATCCGTTTCCTCATCTCTGCTCTAGATCTGCCTGGACACCTCACTTCGCTGGACTGGAGGCCAGATGAAAACACCTTGGAGACTGAAAAGCACTGCTCACATACGAAATCATATCATTATACTTCTGAACTAATGGCTACAAAGCTGTGCACAATCAATTTTTTCCTTTTATTATTTGTGATTAAGTTCAAAGGTAAGTAACTAAACCTAAAAAAAATAAAAGCATAAAATCCAACTGGAAATTTTGAGAGAGAAATGCTTCTTCTCTAGGAAATTTGTACCAATAACTTTTTGATAGGAAGCGAACATGGGTCATCCAATTATCTCGGGCGATTTCATGACGTTTTCTGACTGCAGTTCAGATGACTGGGAATGCCACAGGAATAATGCTATTTCATGAAAAAGGAAACTGTAGTCTGTGGCAATGAAAAGCTGGGACAACAGACGCAATTTCCAATAAAGCTGACTTTCTAACATTTATGAAGCGAATTCTTTGAATCAAACCACAGGGAAATAAACAGTTCCGTTTAAATGAAGATTAAAAAAAAACTGTGATGGAGCTGCTGAAACCTTCTCATTTTATTCCAGAAGTCCACATCAGAAAATTCCAACTAATATTGAGCTAATTTTTTCACTAACATTTAGCTCTAAATGTCAAGTTGCACCAAAACATGTCCCTCGATTCTATGGTTTGCAGCCTTATTCAGTGGATAAAAACTGAGTTAGCGGGATGTCATTTGAGGATTCTCCAGTCTGGGAAAGGGCATAAATGCCTAAAAAAGGAAAGAGATGATAAGAGTTATTGCTTCTATCTTGGAATCAAGTATGAAACCAAAATGAAAATATGCCTATGCAGGTCTGTACAACTCTGAACAGTTCTGGAAAGGTAATAGGGAAAGCCAGAGAATGTAATTGGTTGATAGACAGTCACATTTTCATTAGTGCCAAAGAGACTTGCATTTGTCAGACATCTCTCATTGGAGAAGAGAAGCACCACATCTCTCAGATGCGGCTGAGAAATGATATGAAGTAGATTTGAGATCATAAAATGTCATTGCTAGAAGGAAACTTTGTGATCTCTTAGGGACAAACATCCAAAAAGGTTAAGAGATTTGTAAAAAACACTCAGGCTGGTAGGTGACAGTTATAACAGGGCCCAAGGTTTCTGGATTGGGCACATTGGACACTTTGGAAAGGGAATGCCTTTTCAAGTTCAAACACTTGAACTTTATTTGGAATTTAAATAATTTTGCTTAGAATCTAACATGAGTAGCCCACTTCTCTGCCCTAATAAAGATGTTAACCGAATTTCACATGAAATGGGACTCAGGCATTTAAACATGACTTCAGCTTAACTTGTAACACAATACCTCTCCCTCATCTTTCTGGTTTCTCTCTTCTCCTCCAGGCAAATTGCAACTATTTGCAATGCATGCACATCAGTCTTCCAGTAGCTAAATATCACTGACTTTAGCAACAGCCAATACATGAGGATAAAAACAATGCATGTCACAGGTGAAGGGGTCAGTGCTTTCTCACCCTTAGCAAGTGGTAGCTTCTCCCTTTGCAGGAACATTCTAGGGAGGAGCCTGATTGGGCACAAATACCTGGCCCATGCCCACTGCCCAGTTGCTGACACAGAGGAGTGACACTCCAGTAAGGACAAAATTGGTGTTCATCTAACCACACTCCTGCACCCCATGACCCAAGTAATGAATGTCATCAATTTACATAATGTCTAAGTGAGAAAATGGTGGTAATTTGTGAGGAAGTTAGAAGGGAAGTTAGTAGGTCTCCACAAGCCTCAAATCCCCAAAATGTTCGGTCAGCCCTGAGCACCATCCAGATGACCTCCAGATGTATGACGAGCTGATATTCCTCCACTTCCCACGTGAGGGTTTTAAAAGTACCCTTCAATTGTCCTCATATGATACATTCATAAATTCATATTCTTTCTTCTACCTTTTATTAATCTTTGGCTCATTGTTAGCTCACCTTTGTGTTGCAATGGGTTGAAGGGCTTTGGGAGTTTGGGTTTGGCAGATACATCTGTTGAGTTTTGCTGCATGAAAGAAAAACAAGTCATTCGAACATTAATTCTGTTCTTTTAGTGGTGCTGCCATTTCAGACATCTTAATGTGGTTAGTGAACCTTTACTCCATTTACATAGTGCACTATCCTCTTTTATTAGAGTACTTCTTTTTTACTCTTTCTTCTTCTTTAATCTTTTAAACACGCCTAAGAACTTATTTCTTTTAAAAAATATTTTTAATGTTTTATTTATTTTTGAGAGAGAGAGAGAGAGAGAGAGAGAGAGAGAGAGAAACATTGTGAGCAGGGGAGGGTCAGAAAGAGAGGGAGACACAGGATCCGAAGACAGGTTCCAGGCTCTGAGCTGTCAGCACAGAGCCCTACACGGGGCTCGAACCCACGAACCGTGAGAGCTGAAGCTGGACGCTCTACCGACTGAGCCACTCAGGCGTTCCCCTAAGAACTTATTTCTAAGTGAAATCTTGTGTTCCTGTGTGTTCTCACAACTAACAACAAACTAGAAACAGTTTTAAAGAGGGCATTATTGGGGTGGCTGTGTCAGTTAGGCATCCGATTTCAGCTCAGGTATGGTCTCATGTCTCTTGGGTCCCCACATAGGACTTTGTGCTGGCAGCTCAGAGCCTGGAACCTGCTTCAGATTCTGTGCCTCCCCCTCTCTCTCTCTGCACCTCTTCTGCTCATACTTTCTTTCAAAAATTAAAAAAAAAAAGATTTTTTTAAATAAGTAAAATAAAGAAGGCAATATCTTTTTTCATGCCTATGCTTACATTTCTTTGGTTCACACATTTATCAGTAGAAAAGGAACACATGGGGAAAAAAAAACAATAGTTCTATAAAAATGGTCTCAAATAAGACTTTGCCTTATTCTCACTCATTTTAGTATACAAATCCCTTTGTGAATGATCCTTTAGTAATTGCAGCAGAGGCTAAATAGAGTTCAAAATTTTGAAAACTGGATTATCTAACTGAAATCAAATATTTCAAATAACGAACATGCACTTATGGGGAATGATTAAAGTGTTAAGATACATTGTATCCTTTTCCACTCATCAACTGATTTATTCATCAATTTAACATCTCCTATTGAGTACCACTGTGTGCTAGACATTATGTTAGGCACCAGGAATATTGGAAAGAATGAGCTCCATTTCCTACCCTTGTCCATGTCATGAGGAAGTTAAATCAAGACAGGAGAAAAAGGTTCTTGTTATATGCAGTAGGTGGCCCAGTGATACCTCCTGATTTTCACTGAAATATAGAAGGTGCTACTCCACATTGAGCTCTTGGGAAAAAATTATCATAGAGATAGGAATGAGAAATGTCTGAAAGTTCCAGAGGAAAAGAATTGATTTTCTAGATTCAGGACATAGGAAACATATAGTACAACCCTAAAGAAAAATTCTAGAGTCATTATCATTGCTTTTAAAACTGCATCCTGCCCCGTGTAGAGAGAAGAATCTTAGATTCCAACACAATCAGGGTCTCTATGTGGTCGGGGAAAAGCAGCCTTTTCAGACATGAGAGTATATGGGGCTAAGCTGTTGGTCAATAACAGGACCTGAATCATCGGAATCATGAATCAATAAATATCCTCTCTCTGGAGAGAGAATCTGTAGAAGTCCCCAGTGTCTGCCTTTTGGTGAAGATTTATATCTTTTATGAAGATCTATGTCCTTATGGCTAAGGACAAAGGAAGGGCCAAGAAGGGTCCCTCAGCCTCAGCATGGATTTGAGAGGAACTACAGCACGGGTCCACACAGTGTCATGGTGGCTTGAGGGATGGTCCTTGTGGAGAACATCCTTGGCTTCTTCATTCCCTTCAGCCAACAACCCAAATCTCACTGACCTTTTAAGACCCCTATTTTGCCATCCATTTTTCTATCTATATTGGATAGCTTTTTCTCCTACTTTAAAAACAAAATAAAACAAGAAAGTATCTTGGTCTGAATTCTCTCCCCCTGTGACCCAATCTGCACACGTTGCCCTACCTGCATCAGACTGAGGCTTCCTTTGTCCAGGGAAGAGGCTGACCCCTCCATCTTCAGTCTAGCTATTCCATCCACTTTTCCAAGAATTTTCTTCCCTCAGTCATCCTCCCCAACTCCCATTTGTCTTCAGACTCTCTCAGCTGGCTCGTCCCTGCCAGCATATGGACGTGCTCACATCCTCGTGACTCAGCTCCACCACCACGGCTGGTCCTGAGTCTGCGTCTGCTTTCCACCCTCACTCTCTTTTCTCTCACAAGTTTCTTGACAAAAACATTCCCACTGAGGTCTCTCTTCCTCACCTTCCCATTCCTCGACTGCTATAATCTGAGTTCCTGTTTTACATTCAAACTCCCTCAGGAAATTACGAACACCCATTTTCTCTTCTGCCAAATACACACTTACTTTAAAGCAAGTGAGCCACTTGACCCAAAAACAAAATCCCACTTTGTCATCTGATTTAAAATGACATCGGAAAAAAGAGTGCAAATCCACAAGGTGCAAAGATGCCCTCAGTGACCACGGCTGCTTGCTGACAAGTGTCAGCACTTTACATTAGAAACAAGGAGAAAAAATACTGTCAGTTACTTTTGTTTTCATTTTAATTTATTTTGGGATGTTTTTGTCTCTTTGGTTTTCAAATGAGAAAAATTCTGGCTCCGTACTTGGTGGGGCGCGGGGTGTCCTGTCGCTGTTAACTACAGGTTTTTCTATAATGCAGTCACATATGCAGTAGCTCCCTCTTTTTCTTAAGAATAGTGAGTGATTTTTTAGTTTCACATTTTCTGCTTGAAGATTTTGGTTCTTGAAGCCACAAACTCAAAATCACAGAAAGTCAGTACTTCTGCTTTGTGTAACTAGTCCAACAGTTAATGTTAACAGATGAAAAAAAATTAAAACCAAAAGGTACCATGTGACTTTCCTAAGATCACTCAGCCAATTGGTTACTGAGTAAGAAACACAGTGGGTAGGTCAGCTCTCACAGTCCACTGCTCCCTAGCTCACACCAGTGCCCGGTACTAGGAAATGCAGAGCCAGGGAAAATTTTTAAGGTCAAAGGTTAATTTCCTCACAGTTGGTTTTTTTTAATTATTATTATTTCAAGATTATCTTGTCCCATTATAAAAATCTCTAAACACCATGTATATTTACATCCACTTAAGTCAGTTGACTTTTATCAAACACAAAAATCTCTTCTTTAGAGCTCATTCTGAAAGGCCTTCAGTGTTTTGCTGAAAGACAAAAGTCTAAATAAACTTCAAAAATACAAAATATGAACACAAAGGCCTTTGTTCCTAACCATATTCTCCCTAAATGGATTGCACTTTCTGACAAAGAATGAAACGGGAATCCTCTGTTTCCACACAAATGTCTCCCTTTATAGATTTAAGAGCTAGATTTGCAAGGGTCACGGTCAGTTAAGACCTATTTAAGAGGGAAAACTCAAAGAGAACATTTCACATATTAGAAATTAATCAAGGACTTCACTGTTTACTTGTCTGAAGGCAAAGTCGTCTACAGGAAGTCCAGAAAGTCAGGCAGAGAAAAGGGTCTTACTGACTCTAGATATTGGCAGGCAAGTCAGACTAAAGCAAATGATTGTTCAAAGGTACATGCCCACAAGAACACCCACAGGCCTCAATGCTTGAATATCTTTGTAACTTTCTCTGCCTTCTCATTCATTCATTCGTTCATTCGTTCGTTCATTCACTGTCTCACTCATTCAACTTTATGAGTACGGACCCTGGGCTAGGCACTATGCCAGATAGCAGGAATATAACGGTGATGGAAACCCAAGTGGTTATGCAAAAGTGGTCTTGCTGTGAAACTGCACACAAAGAAAAGCGTGAAACCATTGGACCCATGGCAGCAGGACATGATTACCTTTGACGCTTGCTTCTGAGAGCTTAAAGGAGACAATTTGTTGAACAGCAATTGCCGCAGCTATGAGGCAACAAAGAAATATTGAAGAGAGACACATACACAATAATAATAGACAAACCCAGAGCAAAACTACAGATTGGAATTGTTGTTTACTAGAATTATTTCCTGGAAGTCCTTCATAGACCTTAACCATGGCTATCCGATGAAAGGACTTCTTTTATGTGTTTGCTTTACCTATAAACAAGTCTAAGATTAAACAAAGAACAACAGTACTAAAAACCATAATAATTCAGATTCTAGACAATAGTAATTGACAATAATTGCTAAATTGAAATTTATCGTTGAAGTAAAGAGTTTCCTAACCATGTGAATGATGCCATGAAGAGAATTATTTAGTCTCATCAAGAACAGCAAATTGCTTCTCTGTAAACAGGGATTTTGTGTATGTGCTACAATTGTGCTAATTATAAAATAGTCTTATCTTCTTATTAAAACAAAGTGTTGCTTAGCTTACTGTCTTTACATCTATCAACAGAATTCTTCAAAGCTTGGGAAAAATAATGAAATAAGTTTATATACAATTTTTCTATACTCTTATGCTTATATTGGTTGTCCTTCATTTGATATTTTATTTAATGTTAAAGGCTATTTAATATTTACCATATAAAACTCTAGAAATATAGTAGTAGAAACTTCTTTCAGCATATTCAAAGTAAATGCATACATTTAATCAAGGAGCAAAAGGGAATTCACTCTTCCAGAAAGTACTTTCACTCTTTAATGACTGCCAAACCTTGGATAAAAGTAGCAAAATGAAAAGGAAAAACAATTTCCCTTTTTTGTCTACAATGTTCACATTATATGTTGTGATTAGTTTACATTGTTTTACTATCAATCGTGAGTATTTCCACTGAGTTTGCCTTTTATAAAATTATAGAATTTGAAGTGGTCTTGCTGTGAAACTGCAAATTCCAAGAGTACCCAGGGTCTCTCACCTCTTATATGTGAATAAGAGCCCAGAAATCTTATTGGGTTGGATGCCTGGATTAGAAGAGGAAAGAGATGAAGAGACAAATGGACACACATACCTTACTATCCAAGAACATTCCAAAACATAAGATGAAAAAACCCTAAAAAAAGAAAAAAAGAATAGATCATATGTGTGGTCCTGTCTTTTCCAGAAAAATGAAACATTGATATGAAATACAGTTCTATCACCCAACACTGGAGTTGTTTTCTTGTCTGTCTTCCTGATAGACTGTGGACTCCTTGAAGGCAAGGACACTGGGTCACTCCCCAATGCCTGGCATACCAAAGCACTCAGAAAAAGTTCGTTGTGTTGAGTGCATAAATAAATGAATGAATAAAGTTTTAAATGCATGCCATTTTCTTTTCCCCTTTGTGTCATCCTAAATCCAAGACAAAGAACTTCTGTTTTTTTTTTTTCTATCTTATCTTTCTTTAGAATAGTTATTAAATAAACATTGACTAAGCATTTATGACGGCAGCAGGCACTGAGGTCCAACCCTAAGATCAAACGGAGGACCTATATCTACATTGTTTCCATCAAGTCCAGCCCTTGGGGAACCCTTGGCAGAGGCTTTCTTGTACCTTGAAATCTTCCTCCTGGACAGAGCACCCTTAGTTGGTGCCTGTTCACTATGGGTCTGTCCTCAATAGAAGCTCCCTAAACCTGTCACCATTAGGTGCGTGCTCTTGGGGTTTGCCATCTGTACTACCACTGAGGTGGAGAACCACTTGCTTTTAGAAGACATATTAGCATTTCCTATGTGCCAGGCACTGTGCTAAGAGCTAAACTTTGCCACTTAACCTTCACATTTACTTTATGATATAGGTAATAATATTATCCCTGTTTAACAGATGAGGGAATTGAAAGGGAGATTAAGTAATATGTTAGTGATCACCATTGATAACCTGACGTATTTGAGCTGAGAGCTATTTAAGTCCAGAGCTCAAATGTTTAACCACCATCTCCCTGAATCGTTGTCTAGAGGGACCAGTAAACTTTCATCAAACCAGGATTAAAGGCTGTCTTCCAGACTCGTCAAACCCTAAAGATTACTTTGTCTACCTACTCTCTGAACACTCTCTGATTGTGAAATGTAAAACCCACATTTTGCAGCAAGGGTAGGCAAACTTTTTCTGGAAAGAGCCAGAGAGGACATGTTTTAAGCTCTGCAAGTCATAGGATTGTAACTGGTCAGCTTTGCCAGTGCAAAGAAAGCAGTCACAGACCATATCTAAACAAATTGGTATGGCTGTCTTCCAATAAAACTTTATTGACAAAAACAGAGCTGGCTACAGTTTGCCAGCTCCTGCTTTATCATGCTCTAGATACTTCTTTTGCACCATGCAGTCAAACGTCACTCTTAATTCTTTCCCTTTCCCTGTGTGCTTTTGCAGAGAGGTCTGCCCAAGAGAAAGAGGACTGAGTTAGCAGCAAGAGGGATTAATGTTAGCTATATGAACTCAAATCAATTTAAAATACTTGGATGGAGGGGTGCCTGGGTGGCTCAGTCAGTTAAGTGTCTGACTTTGGCTCCGGTCGTGATCTCTTGGTTCATGAGTTCCATCCCCGCATCATGTTTTGTGTCGACAGCTCAGAGACTGGAGCCTGCTTCAGATTCTGTGTCTCCTTCTCTCTCTCTGTCCCTTCCCCACTCACACTCTGTCTCTCTGTCTCTCAGAACAAATAAATATTAAAAATTAAAATTTCTATTCACTGTTGCTAGGCAGTGTTGGGTATAGACCTGGGGGTGGGGGGTTGGGAGATGAGATAGCCTCCAGAGTGGTATTACCAACCTCAGTTCTCTATAATTATTCCAATCACCTGGTGATATAAGAAGTTCATCTTATTGCTCTTACCTGGAATGCATTGAGTAATGCAAAAATAACATGCCAAGCCAGATTCCGGTTGTCCACTATTGTCCCTATGCCAAAGCCCCAGGTGAGCCCCAGCAGAGGGGTCAGGATGAGGAGGCTCCTCCCCATGCGGACAGCAGTGGCATTGTTGTCCTGACTCAGCCTTTCTCCAACAGGGGTCCTCCAGAGCTTCATGAGAACTAATAGCACCACAACCAAGTTCACAGCCACAATAGTCAGTGCAGGAACAGCAAAGGCCAAGAGGGGTTTGCTCTTATCAGACCAATTAAGCCAACATACATCTTTCATTTTGTAGCCATTGTGAGGTTGCGTGACCGCAATGGTGATGACAGAGATGATGAGAGGGCATCCATAGCCCAGGCAGAACCCAAAGGCCATCATCAAATGCAGGGTCATGTGGTGGAATACAAAGAGGATCCGATAAGCCAGCAGAATGCCGAGCATGAGCATCCAGAAGAACAGGGAGAGGTAGAAAAAGTGCATAAAAAACACTGCAGCTATGCAGACTCCAGAGAAGCTCACGGTAGAGTCTGCAGTGGCAGCAATGACAAACCACACATCAGCAATCAGGAGGCACAGGGCTATGTTCACCAAGCAAATATGACGTGTGTAGGAGGTTTGGTTTTTCTTGACCTGTTTCCAAAATAGAGCTTCGATGGTTAGGCATAGGGTGAGACTTCCGATGGAGATGCCCAGCCCCACATAGGTGATCCATTTCACAACGGGGATGATGGCAGGGGGGACAAAGGGTGACATCAGTATGGAGAAGGAGGTCAAATGAGTACATCGGCACATCACCGTGTCTGGAGTTTCATTCATTAGCTGGCAGCCTGCATTGTTCCATTGCAAGTGCCTAAAATCCCAAAAGACACAGTGAGGCTGGCTCAGATTTGACTCTATCTTGGAAAAAATCAGGAAAACTTCATGTATGGAATAGTTTTGGATAACCATAGATATCACTGGCCCATTGACCTGAGCATTTCCATTTTTGGTAATGGATAGAATATTCCCCAGGGTCAACGAGGCTATGCTGATAATAGTTTCTGGAAGGGACCACCGGAATTGGTCTGACCCAATTAACACATGGCCCCTGATGGGAATGGAAGTATTTGGGGAGAACATTTCAGCATGATAGCTATAACCCATCTCAAGTTGGCTTTGGGACACTGGAATCCCTTTCCAGTGAATGAATTCCCGAGAAAAACTCAGAGGCAGAGCTGTCGGAGGTACGAGGCTGCTGATGTTTTCCAGGGTCTCCAGTAATCGTGAACTGGCACTCTGTTCTTCCCGCATTAACACCGTCCAGTTGGTTACTGCTTTGGAATTAAGGATGTGGTCAGCTATACTGATGACATCCTGAAATACAAGGATGAGAGTCAATTTGTATTTTAAATAAGCAGGTCAGAGGACTAGGAGTAGAGAGTCTTTAGAGTATTAAGTTCAGTACAATTGCCCAGAGAGTTGGCTCAGTTGAGGACCATATTCAAACTCATCAGCAATAAGTAGCTTAGTTGCTTTGCACAGTGGAAGCTTTGGGTTAAGGAACTCTGGTCAGCAGCATTAAGTCCCAGAGTCATCTGCCCAGGGCATTCATATGCACACGGGCGAACCAGCACAGCTGAGAAAGAATCCTGTGATGAGGGCTGCAGCAGGGCCCGTTTCTGTCCTCAGAGATGACCAACATGGCTGCCTTACTAATAGCTCAGCTGAACCTCAAAGGGTAAGACGTTATTTTGAAATGCTTTCCAACAACATGTTTCTTTCGCTAACATCAGAAGTTTTAAATTTATGTCATGGACATTCAAGTTTTAATTTACATGGATTTATGATCTTCATTTAACAGAAAAGAATATAAAGTAAAAATCCTTAAAAACTGGATGAGCAACCAGGAAGTATGGAATTGTTGCGGGTTTTAAGGGTCAGTCTTAGTTTAAGAGATTCCTTTTCCTAACAAGCCCTTGAAAGGTGCCGCTTTCTCCAACAGGAACTTGTCTCTGGCTTATGGCTAGGCTTCCCAGGCATTCTGCCCCAGGTGCCATCACTCTGACGGAGCCACACCCTAAAGGAGCCCCCTGTGGCTTCTGGCCCAAATCCCATAGCATGCTTCTTGTACATCCCCTCAGAACTTCTGCCTTCTTTTGGTTTCTGTTTGCATGCTCTGTGCTCTTCATTTTATTTTTAGATATTTTGTGTCCTTTTGCTCTAGTTTCCCATAAACAACACAAAGTCAGGCTTTAAAAATATTTTTTGAGCATCCTTCCTTTGATTCAGGGTATTTAATTTATTTATATATCATATCATCTCTGACATAATGTTCACCTCATATAGTTAAATATAATTGTGTGATTATGTAACAGTACATATTCTATAATCCAGTTTTATAAAATATTATGTACTTTAATATATAAAATGCATACACCTAAAATGGTTGGAAGGACATTTATTTAACAAATACTTATTGAGTACCTTCTATGTGCTACTTGTCATTTTCTAGGCACTGAATGATACCAAAAATGTAAGCAATGGGTATTCTAGGGTTCCAGATTACATATCATTTTTTTTGCCTATTTGCATTTCTTCATAAGCAAGTTTCATTTGCATAAATTTTAAGCTAATTTTAATTTGTTTGTTTGATTTTGAGAGAGAGAGAGAGAGCATATGCATGCTCAAGAGGTGGGGGGCAGAGGGAAAGGGAGAGAGAGAGAATCTTAGGCAGGCTCCGTGCTCAGCCTAGCACTTGATGTGGGGCTTGATCTCACAACCATGCGATCACGACCTGAGCCAAATCAAGAGTCAGACACTTAACGAACTGAGCTACCCAGGTGCCCCTAAATTAATTCTTAAATATCCAAACTAAATCATGAATTCCCCAGTCAAAATGAGAGAGTCCTTAAAATATACACTACTAAAGTCAGAGCTTTTAGCCACAGGAAAGAGAACTCCAAAGACATGAAAAAGTTGGCACCTGTGCCATACAGTGCCGAAGTTCATTTTTCCCTCTAAGTCTGCCAAGAGGTAGCCCCTCTTTGAACTCACATAATCAATCCTGTGACTTCCTTGTACCCTGTGGAGGGAGGAGTAGAGCTCATACAAAGTCTGTTACATCACTCTACAGTCTTTTATTTTTCCAAATTTTATTTATTTTGAGAGAGAGAGAACGTTAGTAGGGAAGGGACAGAGAGAGAGAGGAAAGAGGGAATTTCATCAGGCTCCATACTGTCAGCACAGAGCCTGATATGGGGCTCCAACTCACAAACTGAGAGATTATGACCTGAGCTGGAATCAAGAATCCACACTTCACTAACTCACTGAGCTACCCAGGCACCACTCTTCAGTCTTGTTCAATGGTGTGCCTTCACATCAGGCTCTTATCATTCTTCCTAAGAGATAGAGCACAGCAAAGGTGAATTCTTGGGATGCCTAAGTGTCTCCATTGGTTAAATGTCCTACTCTTGGTTTTGACTCAGGTCATAATCTCGCAGTTCATGAGATCAAGCCCCACATCAAGGATTCTCTCTTTCCTTCTCTCTCTGTCCCCCCAACCTCTCAAAGAAATCAATAGACTTAAAAAAAATTAAAGTGACTTCTTCTAGCACAGGCAGACCATACCTCCATGGTTGAATTGGACACCTTGAAATGCCTTGACAGTGACAAAGACAAGACACTGTCCAGAATGGACACCACTGAAGCCAGATTGCCAGCTGTAGTTGATGGGTTTTGCTGAATGATGACTGACAGATTTCGCACCAAAGATGACACAGCTGCCTCGGTGGCATTGCCTGTAATCACACTGAAATTCTAGAAATAAAAAAGGTTAAGTTCTAGAGAACAACAAAACAGTTGTATTTCCTATCAATTATGATCCTGATATTCAGTGAGAAACTAATATTCAGTGAGATTCAGTGGCTTTCCAAACTACACAGCAGGAAGTGGAAAGATAGGATCTACTGGCACTAAATCCTGTTATATCTACCCCACTATGCTGAGAAATTCTTGTGGGATAAGATGACAAAGGAACATATGTGGAGATATGACTACACTTTGTCGTTTGATTAGGAGCTTTGCTTCTTCTTTCAGGCTCCCTTCTGCTTTCACTACACTGAGCTAGCTTGGAAGGCAGCCAAGAAGGGATATTCCTTTTGGTTCAAATCACGTCAACCCAGGGATCAGATTCCATCTGTTTTCCTTTTTGTTCTTCTCAGCTGACAGTACTGTTCTCTGCTCAAAGCACCTGGGATCTGCCTGCCTTCACACCTGGAGGGGATTGGTACCAGCTCTGGTCCATATCTGGAGCCAATGTAAAGAAGGCAAGAGCAAGGATAGATGCCAGAAGGCATCTGGTCCAATCTCCACTGCCCCCCCCCCCAGTTTACAGATGAGAAAACTCAAAAAGGGAATAGTAAATTTTCTATTGTCTTTTGAGAATTATCATTCTGAGTTTCTTTTTTTTATAATAGTTTATTGTCAAATTTGTTTCCATATAACACCCAGTGCTTCTCCCCACAAGTGCCCCCCACTATGACCATCACCCCCTCCCCCCTCCCCCTTCAGTCCATGGTTCATCTCCAGTATTCAGTAGTCTCCCTTGATCTGTGTCCCTCGCTCTTCCCCGCTCTCTTTCTGAGTTTCATCTGCAAGAGTAGGGCCTCTGGATGGGAGATAAGTTCTGCTCAATATGGACATCTGTTGGCAGAATAGTGTCTGTGAACTGGTCTGAGTTCCTCCTTTCCATGCCTTGAGTTCTAATTCCTCACCACGTGCTCCTATCTTTCTATCTACCTTTCCTTAAGAGCCTGAAGCTTTCTAAGGAAACATCATGTAGAGGTCATAGTCCAGGATTGGAAATCAAGTGATCATGTTTCTAGTTCAATGCTATTGCTACCAGAGGGGCCATTAGCTTTTTAGCCTTTCATTTCCTGATCTACAAAAAAAGGTTGATAAGCCAGATGACCCTTAAGATCCATTGCAGTTCTGTCATTGTATATGGTTCACCCCTGGCTGACCCACTCCTTGCCCAGGTTTCTGACATGTATACATGCCCTCACTTGTACTGAGCTTACAGCTTCTGACTCACACCTTCACTTGGATCTTTGATTCCCTGGTTTTCTAGACTTCTGAGCCCAGTTTAGTTGCTCTTTTACTATCATAGAACTCTTCAGCATTGACTTATTCCCCTGTAGCACCTTCCCCACTAGAAACATCAACTCTAACTTGTTCTGACCCTCTCAGTTTCCACCTAGACTCTGCTACCCATGCCCGCACTCCAGGGTTTGCCAACATCTGATAACATGCTCGACCCTGGTGCACTAACCAACGAGACAACTTGACATATTATCCTCCACCTAGCCGTGCTCACCGGGAGATGCCCACTGTGAAATTCAAAACACAAGCTAGAGATGCTTTACCTTCCTCAGTTCTTCCAACTGAGAATGTACACACATCTCCCTGAGGATCTGCCACCCAGAGGGCTGGCACTTGACTGTAATGTTTCCAGTGTAGCCACTGCTACAGGGAAGAGTATACTCATCGTTCCTGGACCCAAATCCAAAGACAACGCTGTTACACTGGGCTGGAAAAAAAAAATGGAAACGAAGAGGGAAATGTCTAAATGTTCTGGCATTCTATAAACCATATGGCAGTGCTTTAGAAGGCATATTTTCAGAGACAAAACCCAGGCAAAATTCAAGAATAGAAATTTGTCCTTGATGCCTAGCTTCATCCCTATCTGTACCTTTTCTTGTTTCTGATGCCTTGCCCAAGGCTGGTGTCTGATCTGTGCCAATAATCTGGCTTTTAATGGGCTATCAACTAGTAAGCATCAGGTGAAAATAAGACAGGGTACAATCACTCTCAGGAAGGAGTTTCACTTGGTAAGGAAATGTCAGAAATTCAGAAAATTTTCAAGAATCTAGGGAACAAAGCAATAATGATATGGTTTAGAGGGAAGCAGTTGCCATTTTAGGGTGACTCATCCTTTTTTTACTCCTTTAAAAGCTTCTCACCTTGTGACCAGTCACTACTTTGTCTTGCAGCTGGTCCTTAATAACATATTCTTACTGTGATCGGGACCAGGAGAAGAAAACCTTGAGTGGAAGATCCTTAAGGGCTTTGATGTTTGTTTGTTTTTCCCACTGCTATGTGCCTAGACACTTTAGGCACTTAGTAAATATTACTGAATACATGTTATTGAAAGTGGTACATATCTGGGTACAATAGGTTTAAGATTGAATGTAAAGAAGGGAAAAGGGAAAAATCTGAGGAAAAATTGTGGAGTGTCGTGGGTATGTGTGCGCTCGCACATGCGCATGTGTGTGTTAAAGATCTAAATATGCCCATTCTTTCTTTGATTTTTGGATTATGATTTAAAAATATGTCAGCCCCAGAGCTCTTTCAGTACGTGTACCAGTAAACTATTGCTGAATCATTTCCACCAAAGCCTGCAGAAAAGTCCATCTTCCACAGTGTTTACACTGGGAACTGGAGACCAGATCGCTGTCAGCAAGGGTCTGAAATAATCCACTGAAACTGAATTTCATCATGGTGGGGATGGAGGGGGGCATTGTGGAACAGAAAGGCTGCCTGTGTCTACGGAAAGTCAGTCATAGAACAGTCCTGTATCAGAAACATTTCCATCAGAAGACACAAATGAACTACTAATTAAAGGACTCCCATAACCTGAGCCAGAGAGGGGAATTCGGTATTACCTTTTCCAAATACTCTGAAAGAGCCATCTTCTAGTGGGAAGAGCTTTTGAAGGCCTGCCGTCACCTTCCCAGCCACCTGTTCAATGGCTGACAGCAGCTCAGATGTGCTGCTGGAACCCACAGCTTCAAACCCAACAATGATGCTTCCATCTCTATAATGACTATGTAAAAATAAAAATGAGATTCATTCAGTCACACAGAGCCTGCTGTGTATATGCACAGCATTGGGTCCACAGGAACACATCAAACAGATTTGGTGCCTGCCTTCATGAAGCTTACATTCTAGTGGAGAAGACAAGGCAAATAGGAAACAAGCGACCACCATATATAAGCAATTATATATAATTTATATAACATATAAATATATATAACATATACATTTAGCTAAGTGTTATGAGAGACAGGTGCAATGATAAGAATAGCAGGTGGAGGGGCGCCTGGGTGGCTCAGTTGATTGAAGGTATGACTCTTTATTTCAGCTTAGGTCATGATCCCTGGGTTGTGGGATCAAACCCCTCATCTGGCTCCATGCTGAGTATGGAGTCTGCTTGAGATTCTTTCTCTCCCTCAGCCCCTCTCCCCTGCTTGTGTGTTCTCTTTTCATATATGTGTGTGTGTGTGTGTGTCTGTGTGTGTGTGTGTGCATATATATATATATATATATGAAGTCAAGTTCTCTGACCTCTAAGCCACTTCCTCTATCAAGCAGATTATTAATAGTTAGTAATCAATGTACACATGGCTAACTAACCATATAACTTTTGGAATGAAAACATAAACAAAAGATAATTTACTAAATATCTCTTTATTTGCTGTAGACAAAGCCTACTGGGTTATGAGTTATGGTGCACACATGATTCCTACACAAAAATATAATGGATTGCCCAAGGCTGCCCTCATGGCTTCCATTTATACAATTTTGTATCATATCCCCCTGTGCTTATGAGAGAAGAGAAAGAGAAAAACCATCCCTCTGCAACCCACAACCCTCATCTCCACCCCCATCCTGTTCCATACATGCACACCATGATCTCCTGAAACATGCCAAGTTCTCCACCTGTGGGTTTGCAGTTCCAGTCTCTGATCTATAGCTTGGAGAATGCCATTCGATATTTAAGTTTCCCCTTCTGTCATTTAAAAGCATTACTAGACAAAAGTAATGTTTTTAAATTCTTACTTTAGTAAGAATACTAGGAAGACCAGTTCTGCCCTATTTTCTGTCAAGGTCATTTGGAAACAGCACTAGGCATTCTGCAGGATGGGTGCACAATATTGAAGATGTCCTTTTAAGGCCATTGTGTTACTTACCGAAATTGGGTGACATGAACTGACTCAAAATCTTGAATTCTTTTGAATGCTTCTTTAAGCTTACAAACAGAAGAAAGGGCAACATGTTGATCTTTGTCCCCATACAAGAAGGATATTTAAGTAAAAAACTGATGGCGATAATAAGCGAACAGAACCACTGAGCAAAGAGATACCACCACTAGCTCTTTCAGTTGCTATTATAAAAACAGAGTCCAAACAGCAGTTGAGAATGTACACACACACACACACACACACACACACACATACACACACACACACACACACACACACACACACCCCATTTATTTTTGAGTTTACTAATAAAGATAGAAGAACCAATTGCTTAGAAAGGCAATTGAGTGCCAGATAATATAAATTTACCCCCCAAATCTATGTTTTCTCCTTCAGAAAAATAAGACATAAACTTCCATATGCATTTAAACTGAATCTGTTGTAAAGTGTTTGTGTACGTGTTCAGTGAAAATCACATCTGAATCATCAACGTAGGCAGACAGACACTAATTGAATTTTTTGGTGATTTCATTATATAGTCCAGAATTTTTCTCAGTAATTCTATTTAGCATCTAACAAGAGAGGCTTCTTTATGGAACAAATCCCAAATGCTTACAGTTGAATCTAGACTATGAAAGTTTTCTTTTGACAAATAAAAACCAGAAAACAATCAAGAAGACTTAGTAGAATATGGCTCACTGAGCAAAAGTGAACATAAGAGAAATGAAAGAAGCCAATTGCTAAAGCTCTCCCAGAAAGAGAATGTTCAATGTGTACTCCAGTTGTGAGCAATGTGATTAACTGCTCTGTAATAACTCATTGAATGTGAATGATTAAGAATGTGTATTAAATAAACAAGCCGAATTGAAAACTCTTGAATTTATGTTTAGCCAACAATTTCTTGTGTAATAAGTAGAAAGTGCTTACTTGAATTTCAATTCCAGTTGTATATTTGGAATATGAAGGAGAAGATGAATTCAAAAGGTCTTTGGTAAATCTTTCATTAATTTTGAAAGTGCCCCAAACCTCTATGGGAAATAAAAAGAGGTTTAGAGATATAAAAATTATTCACTTGAAGTTATTACAGCATAAAATTACAGAAGTACATTCAAAACCCATCTATTTAACAGCTGTATTTCAATTTCTTTTTGTAATGAATGTTCACCCAAAATAATATAGGAAGTATACATAAAACCAGATTTTCAGTTGTGGATTTAGAACGTAATGGGAAAGTGCTGGTGATAAGAGGACCTTATAAGTAGGTAAATGTGTGGCCACCCATGTGAGGTTTAAAAAAAAAAAAAGCAGTCCCTTAACACTGAAATATGTGCCCATCTAGGCACTGAGCTTAAACACTGCCCCTACTAAAAATTTAACAAAACAAAACAAAACAATAAGACACTACTTGCTATCTCTAGTATATCCTTGTTTACCCACTGCTGGAACTTTTCTTTGCAGGGACAGATTGTTGGTTATTTTTATATGAATGAAACTTATTTATTCTTTATTCAGGACCTAGTCAAATGTACCTCCTCTGCAAGCCCTCCACTGATCCCTCCCCAGATGCAAAGATTCTTTCCTTCCTCGAAATTCCTACAGTACTTTGTCCATACCCCTTTACAAACTTTTGTATGGTCATATCTATTAGTGAGCATTTCTCATGTTTTTATGTCCCTGCTCCATCTTGGGAAGACCCTTGTGAGTGTAATCTCGGTCTGATTGATCTTTGTATCTCTTCAAGATGGATCAGACACAGACCACCCTTCAAAACATTGACTTTCATTTGAATTTGCTGAGGAAATCATATCATCTAGCCTCCCCAACTAGCCTTCTAATTCACAGATAGAGAGAAGCGCTTCATTGTGTTTTCCCAGAATTTGCCTCTGACCTGGGTATAAAGATGGTGTTTAATAAATATGATTTGCCTTCATTAATTGGCATCATCGTGGGAAGGGGAACCAGGAATGTCCAGAAAATCTGGGCTATTTCAGTTTCTCCTTCACTCTTTGCTCAGCTCTGCCAAAATGCAAAGCTTCAAGATAACTAGAGTAATCTCTGAGGGAACTTTGTCAAGACCTTCAGGCCCTGGAGTCCACGTCATCTGGCTCACTTCATCATCCACTGAACATAAACCTAAGGCGACAGCTCATTCAGTTTCCACTGGTTTCCTAAAATAGACGTCTAACTTCTGTTTTGTTTTTGGTAATGCATTCGGGACACAAAGTTGTAGGCAACTTTGACCACATATTTCAATATAATCACTATGTGCTCCTCCCTGCTCTCACACCTCTAGTCTTCCCTTTTCTGAAAGTTGATGTTGGCAAAAGAAATGAAAGAAGACAGTAGAAAAATTATTTCCTTAAGCAGTTCCCCTACTTGGGATTTCAGTGAATCTTCCCAAATCTCAATAAAATCAGAGAATTGCAGAGCAGAGCTAGATGAAGCTCAAGGTTGAAGTGATGCTCAAATATCAACTTGCATTTCTGAATTTTCTACACTTAGGGAGCTCTCATTGTGTGCAGCTAAGCCTAGTGGGCTATACTGTAACCACCCTTTGCTGACCATGCAAACACACTAGCTCTGCTCAGGGAGACAAAGAGGAACACGTGGACAAAGAGCTAGAATTCCCTCTCCATGGCTTGTTGGGTGCTGAGGTGCAGGCCCAGAGCTCTCCTCCCAGCACCCTGATATGCTTACTTGCTCTCTCACAGAAATTGATGCTCTGGGTGAGGTTGTTGAGATGACAGTCACAGCTCTGCTGGGCTCCGGTCGTGTGAAGGTAGCATTTCTGGGGATCAAGGCATGAAGGAGGGAACCAGGTGTAGCCATCCTCACAGAAACACTGCAGGACCCCATTCTGGTGCCCACAGTCTGCACAGAAAACAGAGCTTGGTCTCAGGGGGCCTGATTTATAAATTGACTAGTGTCGAGTTCTCATCCTTATTTCTGACTTAGAATCTGAACCCAGTGTTTCTCACCAAAAGCTAGAAGGGTAAAACTAGGATGGCAATGTGTTTAAGGTAAGGAAATGTCCAACTCAATAGATTCTGAGGCTGGTATCAAACACCTGGCCAACATAAAATCAAGTGGCTAGGCCGCATCCAAAAGAAGGATGGATGCCCAGGAGATAACCTTTGGATTGGAAAAGAGAAGCAGAAGAAAGTATACCAACCTGACAGTTATTTAAGAGTTCTAGAAGGTATTTCTACACTACTTCATTGGAGGGTCTTCCTATCTACCTAATACCGTTTTTTAGGTAGGGCCCATAAGCAATATGGCAAACACCAAGAGACATTTTTCTTTTAAAGTCATGATGAAAAATTCCATCAGCCAATTCTATATGCTCATTCCCTACTAACTGACCTAAAATGCCCACCAAAAAGCATTCATTTATGATAGACAAAAAACTGGGACAAAGTCACTAGACATCTTTGTGAAAATATGTATGATGATATGTAGTGAATGACTCTTTAACGTTGCCATGTGTCAGAATAACCTGGAGGATCTCATCCCAAAGTTTCTGATTCAGTAAGTCTGGATGGGGCAAGGATTTGCATTTCCATTAAGTTCCCTGATACTGCTCCTGCTGCTAATCTGGGCACCATACTTTGAGAATGACTGCTATAGACAAACCATTGAACATCTCTGAAACCCAGCATTGTGGTCATGGGTGCTGTTTGTCAATTATTTCTTGCTTTTTTCAAACAAGAAATAGTAGGATTACATATCTTGCCTCCCCTGAGGTTGATAGGACCATGAAACCAGTGTTAGCCAATAAATTATGAACAGAATTAATGTGCATCACTTCTGAGTTGGAGAATTCAACTGTCAATGTGAAACCCACAAGTTTTCCATTTTTTTTTTGGCTGTAACTAGGTACATTTGAGATAGTTTCTGATTGATTATCCTGGATTCCCAAGTGACCACATAGACACAACCATCCTGCCAATATGGAGTAGGAATATAGTATGAAGAAGAAATAACACATGTATTCTTTCAAGCCACCGTTATGGTGGGGATGGTTGTCTCCATACCATAACCTAACCTATCCTGACTGATACACCCACCTTCCCCATTCCCACCCCCAGGTCCCAGAGGGCAGATTTACGTGTGGTAGCTTTTGCTCTGAGAATCTTCATTGGTTCATGTAACAATAATGATGGAGGCTTCAAAAGCTTCAGAAAATTCCTCAAGTCTCTCTTCTCCTTGGAATCTCTGTAGGCCACTTGAAGCAGCAGCTCATATTCCTGGACTGAGCCTAAAGAGAGGAAGACAGTCAGGAGCCCCATTTTCAGCCTGAGAGAGAGTATTGTCAAGGAAGCCACCATGAAGCACTCACCACATGCAGTCTGGGGGTCATGGGCTATGTCACGCTGCTTGTTATTGGCATCTGCTCATCCAGACGTTAAGTAAAAATGAGCATCCAGAATAGACACTTGCAGACAGTCCCACATGTGAGAGATATGTGTCTACTCTCCCACTTCTGCTAGGGCAGCTGCTCCCTCTCTACCTGACCCACCCTGGCTTCACCTTCCTGACTTTACACAGTTCCTCAAGACCTTCCCAGGGTCAAGTTTCAGGGATCAAGACCCAAGGAAGAAGAGGTGAGAAAATGCTAGTCCCTCTTCTCTCTTACTCTCTCAGCTCTGGTCTCCTTGAAGTATCTCTGGTATAAAACCACCAGTCTCACCCTTAGAAAAGAGCCCTTTTTTTCTCCTGTGAAGAGGTTCCAGCAATTATGCAAGTTTGAGTACCTTAAATGACATGTAACAGCAAAACTAAACCAGATCTTACTCGAACCTTTATGCACCCTCATCACTGCCTTACCACTCCTGAGCAGCACCTTTTGTTTCCCTAAGACACATTCACATGAAACTTAGTGTGCGATTTCATGGGGTTTCAAGATCCTCCAAATCATCTATGGATTCCAGATTAGGAATGTGAAGGACCTTAGAAAAAAGAGGGGAAAGGTGAACCTCCTTTTATCCTGGGTCTCCTTTGATTCCTGCTGGTGGTGAAATCTCTTAGAAGTCTTAGATTTCTTGGGATACTCATGCTTTTTTCAGGGACAGATGAGATGGGAGCTTTTGTGAGACTGTCCCATTTCTTAGGAGCCTGGATAGGGGTGTCCAGGAAGGAAATTTATAGAGAAGGAAATCAAAAGATCAATTCCTAGACTTTTTAGAAAGCAATCAAGAGGGTGGCGGGAAGGTCCATCCACTTTCCTACAAATGGCCAGATGTTATTCTTTCTCATTGCCATGTAGTATTCCATTGTGTGTGGGTATATATATATATATATATATATATATATATATATATATATATACCTCAT
>NC_043706.1:43438711-43440040 GCF_006229205.1 Suricata suricatta
GGCTATTGTAGAAAGTGCCGCTATGAACATTGGGGTACATGTGCTCCTATGCATCATCATTTCTGTATCTCTTGGGTAAATCCCTAGCAGTGCTATTGCTGGGTCATAGGGAAGTTCTATCGATAGTTTTTTGAGGAGTCTCCATGCTGTTTTGCAGAGCGGCTGCACCAGTTTACATTGTCACCAACAGTGTAGGAGGGTGCCCGTATCTCCACACCCTCGCCAGCATCTATAGTCTTTTGATTTGTTCATTTTAGCGACTCTGACCGGTGTGAGGTAGTATCTCAGTGTGGTTTTGATTTGAATTTCCCTGATGATGACTGACACTGAGCATCATTTCATGTGCCTGTTGGCCATCTGGATGTCCTCTTTGGAGAAGTGTCTGTTCAGGTCTTCTGCTCATTTCTTCACTGGATCATTCATTTTTTGTGTATGTAGTTTAGTGAGCTCCTTGTATATTTTGGATACTAGCCCTTTATCTGATATGCCATTTGCCACTATCTTTTCCCATTTTGTTGGTTGCCTGTTAGTTTTTTTGATAGTTTCCTTTGCCTTGCAGAGGCTTTTTATCTTGATGAGATCCCAGTAGTTCATTTTTGTTCTTGATTCCCTTATCTCTGGGGATATGTCGAGGAAGAAATTGGTGCGATTGAAGTCTAGGAGGCTATTTCTTGCTTTTTCCTCAAGGGTTTTTATGGTTTCCTGTCTCACATTCAGATCCTTTATCCATTTTGAGTTTATTTTTGTGAATGGTGTCAGAAAGTGTTCTAATTTCATTTTTCTACGTGTTGCTGTCCAGCTCTCCCAACACCACCTGTTGAAGAGGCTGGTTTTTTTCCATTGGACACTCTTTCCTGCTTTGTCAAAGATTAATTGGCCATATACTTGTGGGTCCAGTTCTGGGTTCTCTATTCTATTCCATTGGTCCATGTGTCTGTTTTTGTGCCAGTACCATACTGTCTTGATGATGAGGGTGTCATGCTAAGCGAAATAAGTCAGGCAGAGAAGGATAGATACCATTTGTGTGCATTCGTAGGTCTAACAGGAAAGACCTGGCAGGGGACCATGGGGAGACGAAGGGGGAAAGAGAGCAGGGAAGAGTGAGGGACACAGATCAAGGGAGACTACTACAATCGTTATATAGCAGCTTATCTATGATACATTCAAGATAAATGATACAATTTATTACTTGTTCATAAGCTACAACACAGCCTGCTTAATACCTTTCCTTAAATTCCACCTCTATACTACAATATGCTTGAGGTCCATGCAAAAAAGTAGCTACCTTTTATGTAGGAAATGGATGATTAAGTCTTTGGTGTTGTAAAA
>NC_043706.1:43440140-43665376 GCF_006229205.1 Suricata suricatta
ATCTATGATACATTCAAGATAAATGATACAATTTATTACTTGTTCATAAGCTACAACACAGCCTGCTTAATACCTTTCCTTAAATTCCACCTCTATACTACAATATGCTTGAGGTCCATGCAAAAAAGTAGCTACCTTTTATGTAGGAAATGGATGATTAAGTCTTTGGTGTTGTAAAAGCAACTTCATTTAAACATAAATAAAAATGACCACTGTTCCTAAATGAGAGTCTCAATGTGAGGATTTAATTCATCTAATGCTCTTAAAATAGTGCCTAGCACCTGGTAACAGCTCAATAAATCCTAACTGTATTTTTTTTCTGACAGGGAAAATGTATCCATGGCATTCCAAGTTGAATTTCTATTTCGTTTTCTGAAGAGTCATGGCCAGCCTTGCATGGTGGTAGGTTCAATGACACTATTAGAACACTGCCTTACAACAGACCCCTGCAATGGGGAAAGGAACCAAACAGCCATCTGTGCACATCATCGTTTCCAGGAAATATATTCAGTGCTTGGAACATCAGAATGACAAATTAAATTTCACAACACAACTCTTTTCTATACTGAGGGTTGTGCCCATTAGTGACTTTGTTAGGACTGAAATAAGGAAGGAAAGGAAGAGCTACATGTCAGGTATGATGCAAGATACTACGCCTTTATATATCACTTAACCTTCACAAATGTTTTGCTAATAGGGATTGCTATTATTCTCATTTCACAGATTTGAGGTCATACAACAGTCACAAGCTCTACTGAGGTTTGAACCCTGGTCCCTTGGCACCGGTGTCTATCATCCCACACTCTACGGGATGCTCACCTGGATGCTTTTTCTTATTCACAATGATTCCTCTTTTTGTTTTGATGTCTTCATTTCTCTATTTAAAATGGGGGAAAAAGAATAATTATGACATGGCTTTGTAATGACATACTTCATAAGGATCCCAGCAATTAGCCAAGTTGGATCTCCCAGAAGAATTGAAACTATGGATCCCAAAATCCAAGCCAAGAATGGTAGAGAACTGGCCAGAGAAAACCTCACTGAGGCAACTTTTGAACACAACCCTGAAGGGTGAGGCGGGACTGAGGATCCCTGGAAAAGAACTTTTCTGGCAGAGGAATCAGCACATGCAATATCCTTGGGATAGCAACATACCTGGCATGTGAGGATAGAGTGAGGAGGCCAGAGTAGTTCAGTGAAATGGGTAAAAGGACAGGGGCAGGAAGTGAGATCAGAGAACATCTCTGAGGAGATAGTCTGTGTATATATTTATAGGCTATAGCAATGGCTTAGCTTTTACTTCAGTGATATAGGAACCCACCGGAGAGTTCTGAACAGAGGTGAGAGTGCTCTACTTTCCTTTTTAGAAGGCTCAATCCCACAGTTATGTTAGGAATGGACAAGCACAGAAGCAATGAGAGCATCTCAGGAGTTTTTGCAATAACACAGGTGAAAGATATGAAAGGTGTGGATTGAGGTGGTAGCCATGGAGGTAATGAGAAATTGGTGTATTTTAAAGATAAAGCAAAACAAAACAAATTCAATGGTTTAGATATAGACTATGGGAAGAGTCACACATGAAAATAAATTTTCTGTTCAGACATCTAGAGGGACAATGGCACCACTTGGCTGTGATGAGAAAGGAGAAGGTTTGGTGAGGAAAAAACATGTCAAGAATTTAGTTTTGGACTTTTAAGGTAAGGGGCCTATTGGACACCCAACTGGAGATAGCAAGTAGGTAGTAGATATATGCGGTTAGGGTTCAGGGGAGAAGGTTGAGATACAGATGCCAACTAGGGAGCCATCAGAGAACATTAAAACCATGATCCTAAATGACAGCATCAAGAAAGTAAGTGGAGAGAGGGTAGAGAGTCCAAGAATTGTCCATGCCAGTCTGTATGCCTTTTCTTGGTCAAAGAAACCATAGGAAGGAATGTGCTGAGCTAGAGGAGATCTCCAAGATGGGTCACTCTGAATTCCTTATTTTGCAATTAAATCATCCAAGTTCCAGGAGATGAAACTGTTTGTCCAAGGCTACACAACCCATGTTGGTAATGTTGAAACAAGAACCCAGGACTTCTGGTTCCAAGTCTATTAAATTCTATAGCTCCAGTTGCCAAGAGAGTGATAGGTTCTCAAAGTGCAGACTGAGAGCAGAGAGGTGGTAGAGAGAAAAAAAGGGACGTGTGCCAGCTCACCCCCAGGAAGCCTTCCCGGCCGTCAGTGAGTGTGAATAAAGAGATGAGCCAGAGCATGCAGATTTTCATCTTCAGCTGGTCTCCCTCCTTACCACGAACGCAACACGAACAACTGGAGTCACAGTGTGTGGCTTGACAATTGATGTACCATGCAAGGCTACAAAGCTGATGCAAAAATAAGTAACTAAACAAACAAACAAACAAAACAAAACAAAAAACACCCAACTCATTCAAAACAAAATTTAAAAATGTACACAGTGGTTGGGCCTAACTGAATGGATCAGAAGCCCCCAGAGTTGATTATTTTTCCATTTCATGTGTGTAGCCTGAGATACCATTACTTCTGCTCCAGAAGGTATGAAGTCTCTCTCTTTACATACTTCCTAGAAAACTGATCAAGGGCTCTCAAATTTGTCTAAACACAAGCTATTTTAAAATTATGACTTGCCCAGCTTTGCCACTAAATGCATTTAATATTCAGCCTTTTTATATTTCATGGTTTCCCTCTCATCTTGGTAAAAACAAGCATTGAAATAACCCAAGATCTTTAGAACCATTAATATAAAGAGGGAATCAATGTTGAAGCATAAAAGTAATAATGAAGGGATGTAGCAAATTTCTTTCTTTATAGTTGATGTAATTATGAACAAATTATCCTCAAGTTTATGGTTATGTCAGAAGGGTTTAGACAAAATTCAGCACGTAGTCATGGTCTCAAAATTAGTCATTTATACCCGGGTTATTTGGTGTCAGCAACAAGAAAATCACAGTAAGTTAGAATTGTTTTGTCCAGTAGAGTAGCCACTGGATACATGTGACCATCTGAATTTTAATTTTAATTACAATAAAATAAATGAAAAATGCAACATCTCAGTCACACTAGCCAGATGTCAAGTGCTCAATAACCACATGTAGCTAGTGACTACCTATTATAGGCAGTGTAGACACAGAACATTTCTGTTATTGCCAAAAGTTTTACTAGGCATAGAATAGTATCCAGCCTTAAAATAGAAGGAAATCCTGTCACATGACACCACATGGTAAACCTCCAGGGTATTATTTAAGAAAAAGAAGCCAATTGCAAAAAGACAAATCCTGTATGATTGATTCCACTTGTATAAAGTATCTCAAGTAGTCAAGTTCATAGAAATAGAAAGTAGAATGGCAGTTGCCAAGGGCTTGAGAGAGGGGAAAATGGGGACTTGTTATTTAATGGATCTGAGTTTCAGTTTTGCCACATGAAAAGGTTCCAGAGATCTGATGTATACAATTGTGAATACACTTAGTTAACACTACTGAAACGGCACACTTAAAAGTGGTTAAGATGGTACATTTTACTGTAGGCTTTTTAGCACAATTTTTGAAAAGTGGTATTGGACAGCATTGACGGAAATGAAGGAATACTATGGCTTCTCAACATTTTTTCACATCTCCACAGGAAGCCATGAAAAACTAAGATTCCTAAACTTGACAACCCACCATTAGAATAAATGAGCTTGACCAGCAGCACAGAAAACTCAGACTTGGACCCTCCCTTCCAGCTCTTACCTTGTTCCCTGGCGATAACGTGACCCTCACACAAATCCGAACATCCCCACAGGCCCCATGCTTTGCTCTCTGGTCTATAAGAAGAGAAAAAAGGCATTAGGTACAGCATAATGGCTACCACAGATGTGGCCTACACATCAGCAGCAATCTTTTTCAGGGCTTTCTAGGGAAGTAAGGAAAATAAGCAAAACGCAACTTTTGTGTTTACCTTCTCCCCTTAGGTGAATTTCGGTCCTCTCCTGTCCCTACCTTCCCATTTGCCAAAACTCCTTCTAAATCTACTGATTTTAACTTCCTTTGAGCAGCAGCTTGCCCTCCAAATTGTTCTTCTAGATCTTGCTTCTCAAAATCTATCTTCTTTGAATCCTATTCCCTCTGGCCTGCTCTGTGCTTTCTAAAAATGATAGATATTTATCCTTAGGGTAGTGTTTTTCAAATATTTTGGCCAGGGTCTATAAAAAGAAATGTGTTTTATAACATGTGCATGTATATACACACATATAATAAAACGTATGAGAATATATGTGTAAGTAATGGAACAGAATAGTTAAATAACTTAAACAAGTCTATGAAACAGAACTCGATTATTTCTGAGATGTGCCCTTGGATATTTCTATTTGGGTTTTTTTTTAATTTTTTTTTATTTTTGAGAGAGACAGAGCATGAGTGGGACCAGGGCAGAGAGAGAGGGAGACACAGAATCTGAAGCAGTCTCTAGTCTCTGAGCTGTCAGCACAGAGCCCGACACAGGGCTCGAACCCACAAGCAATGAGATCAGGACCTGAGCCAAAGTGGGACATTTAACCAACTGAATCACTCAGGTGCCCCAATTTCCATTTGTTTTTTTATTTAGTTTTCATTCAAATTCTAGTTAGTTAAAATACAGTGTAGTATTTTTCCCTTATCTCGTTTCTTGTGATTCTTAAATTCTACATATGAGTGAAATCATATGCTATTTGTCTTTCTCTGACTGACTTATTTCAATTAAATTTTTAGAATGTTTATTAATTTTTGAGAGAGAGACAGAGTGTGAGTGAGGGGAGAGGCAGAGAGAAAGGGAGACACAATATCTGAAGCAGGATCCAGGCTCCAAGCTCTAAGCACAGAGCCCAATGCAGGGCTTGAACTCACAAACTGCAGGATTATGACCTGAGCTATAGCCAGATGCTTAACCACCTGAGCCACCCAGGTGCCTATTTCAAGTGTAATACTCTCCAGCTCTATTCATGTCATTGCAAATGGCAAGATTTCATTCTTTTTATGGGTGAGTAATATATATATATACACACACACACACATATATATACATATATATACACATATATTTATTTATTTATTTATACACACACACACACACACACACACACACACACACCCCACATCTTCTTCATCCATTCGTCAGTTGGGCTATTTCCTTATCTTGGCTATTGTAGATGCTGCTGATATAAACAGAGCATGAGTGGGACCAGGGCAGAGAGAGAGGGTGCATGTATCCCTTTGTATTAGTATTTTTGTATTCTTCAGGGAAATACCTAGCAGTAAAATTTTTAATAGTAAGGCAGTTCTAGTTTTAACTTTTTGAGGAAACTCCATACTGTTTTCCAGAGTGGCTGCACCAGTTTGCATTTCTACCAACAGTTCAAGAAGGCTCCCCTTTCTCCACATCCTCGTCAATCCCTGTTGTCTCTTGTGTGGTTGGTTTTAGCCATTTTGATAGATGTGAGGTGCTATCTCATTGTGATTTTGATTTGCGTTTCCCCAATGATGACTAATGTTGAGCATCTTTTCATGTCTGTGTTGGCCATTTGAATGTCTTCTTTGGAAAAATGTCTATTCATGTCTTCTGTCCATTTTTAAATTGGATTACTCATTTCTTGAGTGTTGAGTTTGCTAAGTTCTTTATAGATTTTGGACACCAACCCTGTATCAGATATGTCCTTTGAAAATATCTTCTTCAATTCCATAGGTTACCTTTTGGTTTTGTTGATTATTTCCTTTGCTGTGTGAAACTTTTTATCTTGATAAAGTTCCAATAGTTCTAATACCTTCTTGGAGTGCAGCCACATTGCAAAGGAAGCTTGTGCTCTTTCCAGCTCCTTTTTCACTTTTTCTCACCTCCAGGGAAAACATTTTACTGTCAGTTCCGGGGCACTGTTTGGACCACGGTCCGTAGTGCTGAAGATTTCAAAGAGGGAAACAGTCCCCGTGCATGTGGGTGTGACCTAGCCTCTCCTTGTGCCAGAGTCTGTTGCCCAGTGAGAGGCCTTGCCCTGAAATGGCTTTTTCTCTCAATCCTTTCAATCTCTCTCTGAAAAATCTTCTTGCTTTCCCATATTGTCCAGGTTGGAGGCTGCAAACCTAAGCCAACGAGGCCTAGATAACAGCCTGGACATTGTAAGAAAACTCTTTCTCATATTCTAGGCCTTTATCCACTATTCCTCTCCTATGGAGCATATGGTCCAGGCTGTCTCCTTGGACTTGCTAGAAATGGCAAATTGTCACTTACAGACAGGATTTCTGACCAGTGATTTCCAGCCACTGCTCTGTAGGCCAGTCATTAATAGCTGGGCTATAGAACAGGGTGGGGAAAGAAGAGGAGGAGAAAAGAAAATACTTGGAAGTTTCTTAGAAAATACAAGTGCCTGCATCCCACCCCAAGCATACTAAATCTCAAACAAGGTAGGCCCAGCCATCTGCATTATTAAAGTTACCAAGAGATGCTGACCTCCAGGCAGGTTTGAGAGTTATTATTCTACACTGGTTCTGAGATAGGAAAAAGGAGTTCTGCACTAAGGCCAATCTTATGATCTGAATTCTAATTTGGGGTTTGAGACCAAAGCTAAAACTAATCAAAATTTTTTCTTTGCTTCCTTGGTGTAAACACCTCCTCCTAGGATAACATTGGAAGACTGGATTTCAGATAAATAATGGGTAGTGTTTTAGTGTTAAGTATGTGCCACACAACATTTGGGACATGACTCATTGTCCATAATTATTTGTTGTTTTCATGAAATTCAAACTTAACTGGTCATCCTCTATCTGACAACTAGTCAAAGGTGGGAAAGTGGTATCTCAAGGTACGTAGGTCTAACAAGCACTGTAGTTGAATTGTCCAGGGCTCAGGTACCAGTTTCGATATTATCAAGTGGATGTCCTTTGACATTTTCTCAGACTTTCCATACCTCAGTTAACTAATCTATAACATGGAGAAAATAGTATATAATTCAGAAGTTCTTAGGAGACTTGAATGCGTTATTGCATATAATGAACCCAAAACAATGCCTGGCAAGTGATAAGCCTCAATGATGTTAGTGATTAACATTACTAATATTTCAATTTCAAAACCAGTTTTTAAAAATTTTTTATGTCATTATTTTCATTTTGAGAGACAGAGACAGAGAGTGAGCAAAGGAAGGGGCAGAGAGAGAGGGAGACACAGAATCTGAAGCAGGCTCCAGACTCTGAGCTGTCAGCACAGAGCCCGATGTGGGACTCGAACTCACGGACTATGAGATCATGACCCGAGCCAAAGTCAGACGCTTAACTGACTGAGATCTCAGCCTCAAGGTAAGACAGCTCCATAGTATCTGAATTGTCTGACTCAAGGAAGAATCGTCAACAGCATGGAGGTCAAGAAATACTGTGTGTGTGTGTGTGTGTGTGTGTGTGTAGGGTAATATTAAATCCCACATAATGTTGTCTTTACTCGAGGCAACCCTCATGGTGTTTTCAGGACTTCCTTTCCAAGCTGAAAAGGTCCTGATTATTAAAAATTCTCTGAATCCTTGTGCCTTAGCTACAAACAAGGAGCTGTTGTTGTCACCAGAGTATATGTGTTTACGTCACCTGCTCTGTGGCAGCTGGGGGCCCATGCTGCCTGACCCACAGCTGCGTTGGCACTGGCTGCAGTGGGAAAGCTGAGCCATGGCAAGACTCCTGTCACTTCCTTGAATTCACTTAAGTGAATTCATTCCTGATAATCCCTGTCCTTCAGTTTGCAGAGAACAATCATTAGGATTTGCTGTTATGCCTGTAGAGAAGTCTGTCCATTGTCTCTCCACTCTTCCAGTTATATATTTATGGGCTCCAAATATTATTTATTTACGTCAACAGCTGTCACCTTATCAACAGTGGTGCTTGGTTGGAACTGCTCACACCTACACTTCCCAGAATTTTTAGCAACATTCTAATCTTAGGCACAGTTGACCCCTTGGGCTGCTTTTCTGGCATCGATATTTATGGGATTGTTTCTTCCTCTATAAATAGAAGAAATCTCAGTAGAGTTGTCTCCCTCCTCTCTGTCTCGGACTCACATAGGCATGTGCATACCACACACACACACACACACACACACACACACACACACATACACAAACTAATGCAAAGAGCAGATCTCTAGCTAGGATCTGAAGGAAATCATGACTCAAATAGAACTGATTGTTTTATAGGTGAGGACTTGTAAAACCTTAATATTATTTCATGTCTTATGTTATAACTCTTTGGTAACATTTTCATTGGGATCTGTCTTTGTGTAGAAATCCTTGGGCCTTTTGCCTTTGAGAAGAGTTTCTTTTTACTCTTTAAGTAGGCAGATATAGTAGAAAAAGTGAAAAGATAAGTGGGAACAGAGAAGACAATCAATTCACATCTGGAAAAATGCTGTGAGGTTTGTTTAAACTTATGAGCTGGACAAACTTCTGGAAGAATTACAATTTAAAGTTATTTGAAATCCCAGTGAGTATCTGCATAAATATGTGTGCACAGTACAGTTTTAAGCACATATTTTACATGTTAGTGTGTTTTTAGTATGCTTCTGTTGTATAAACATAGTGGAAAAGACCTAGAATCTAAACCCAGGTTTGTCTCTTGTCTGTCAGAACTTGTGAAAGTTAAAAAAAAAAAAAAACTCGCTGGACTCAGTTTCCTCCTCTATAAAATAACCAATAGAAAAAGGTGAGTTCAGATCCATTTACATTCAGCTTCTGTTGTTCTATGGCCATTTCTTAAGTTCTATTTGCATATTATTTATTTATTGTTCTTTTCCTTAGTGTGTGTCAGTCATCAGATAGAACCTGGGAAAGATCAAAAATTTTTACTGGGCTTTATAGCTGTTTTCTACTCAGACTGGTTATTCTAATTCTGGAACATCTTTTGAGATGGGCTGAAAGCCTACTAAGAATGAAGTCCTTGGGTTGAGAATAGAGGAGTGATTTTTAAGAATCCTAGAATTAAAAGGTTGGAAGAGACCAAAGAAAGGACTTAGCTCAGTCATTCCTTCTTTACCAATCTGCTAAACTCTAATTTGGGAGCCTCCAATTTCCCAGGCACTGTGCCAGGCACTGGTGGTTCACAGCACAATCAGGAGGGCTGTTCATACATCCAAGCTCTGCCCATTGAGAGATACTCCAAAAGCAGTGATCCAGACCCACTTTTGAGAAGAACTGCTGGGTTGCTGGTGTATCTGTTTCCTATGTAAACTCTCCAACATTTCATTGAATGGATCTCCTTCAGAGTCCAGTTTGTGGCCTTACCTACTCACACTGATCCTTCTTGTTCCAAAAATTAAGATACACTTTTTACAAGTCTGTGTGTCCTTTGTCACTCATGGGAACTTCACTTGCAGAGGATTTCTCCTACTGCTGGTGATGTCAGTCTAGCACACTGTGCGCTCCCCATGAACAAAGATTCTGGGCTTTTTAACATCATTTCATCTGTGCTTCGTACCTTAGATATAGGGCCGTCTGTTGTTCTGAGCTCCTCACCCAATACGAATGTTCTAATACAGTTCATTTCCTACAGAAAAGTCCAGCTCAATTCCATACTCAGAACCTGACTGCCAGCCTCAGGGGTTGGCTCTATTCCAACCTCTTGTAACTGAAGATTTTCTCCTGTCACTCGTGGTTCAGTAGAGTCAACATTACCACCAAGCCCTTGAAGGATGATTAATGGCATTCCAGAGAAGGTGCCAAGCTGTCTCTTCCAGCCAAGCCTTCAGCTCAGCAATGGCCACCCAGCCTTCCTGGAATCCCCAGACCAAGTTTCTGTCCCATCTTCCCCACGTGACTCCATGGGTGAAGCCCATGGAATTTGAACTTCCTCATAGATTGTTCCTTTGAAAAAGTACTTGCACACCACTTGAGGGAAGCGATGGTTACATAAAAGAAGAAATAAGAATAATTCTTTCTAGTTTACAAAACATGTTGGTTTGGTTATTTTGGCAATCTTGTAAATAAAGTGGGAATAATTTCCATTTCACATTTGCAGAAAACAAAAAGGGTAGACCTGAATCCTAAATAGAAATTTATCCTTAAATATTTCTTCTTCTTTTTTTTAAATTTATTTTTGAGAGACAGAGAGAGACAGCATGAGCAGGGGAGGATCAGAGAGAGTGGGAGACACAGAATCTGAAGCAGGCTCCAGGCTCTGAGGTAGCTGTCAGCACAGAGCCCAGCACGGGGCTTGAACCCAAGAACCGTGAGATCATGACCTGAGCCAAAGCCAGACACTTAACTGACTGAGCCACCCAGGCGCTCCTAAACATTTATTCTTTAAAGCGATGTTTATTCTTCAAAAAGAATTTATCAACCATTTCTCTAAAGTTCTCTACCAAAAAGAATCTAATCTTTCTCTTGGACTTTGAGCCAATGAGTTTTGTTGCTTAAGATATGATTTTAAGAAAATCTGATTGTTAATTTGGTCTCCATCTGAATTCCTTACAAATAAGCTTTCTTTGTTCAAGAAAAAAAAAGAATATACATTTCAAAGCTATTCTTCTAACAAATATGGGTGTCCTTGGTGTCAAAGGATGAACTACTATTAGGCCTACGGGAAAGAACCAAGCTTGGGGGCCACTTCTTAAGTGAATGGTCAGGTTAAAGACGTAACAAGCTCTTCCTGGAATCTTTTTAAATAAAACAAATCTCTGGCTTCCATTCAATGCTTAGACTGGTAAATCTTAATTATTTCAAATACACTAACAATCATTATTTGTTTCCCTATACCTATCAACAGTATTTTCATCATAATTTCCCAATGAGTAAACACAAGTTTTCAATCATATTCCCTAGTGATTTTCTACAAATAGAACCAGTTTCCTGGCATTCCACCTATCCTGCAACTATTATGTCAGTCCATACTCCAAAACCTTCCAGGCTCCACTCTACCTTCAGATTAAGACACATTATTGTGGCAAATTTATTGTTTGGACTCTTACCACCTGCCCTCAATTGTTCCTTCTGTTAAGCTTTTTCTTGTGTATTTTTCATTCCAGGCAAACGGGGTTTTTCCCAGGTTAGAGTGGAGTGCAGCTTCTAAGCACTTTGACTTCTGATCACCATGGCCAACATGCCTTCCTCATTTGTACCCCTCTCCCCACCCCATGAGGTGTAGAAATGCCGGTTTCATCACAATGCTTCCAGCACCTCTCTTAAGGTTTGCCAAATTGATAGGCAAAATATTTTTCCTAATCGCTTTCATTTCCACACCTTTGATTATCACTAAGAATAAGCATTGTTTTTCAGATGTTTATTAGCCATTTGTATTTTTTTTTCCTGGCTTGACTTTTTAAGTCATTGTTCTAAGTTTTTCTATTAGAATGTTTACTTTTTCTTAGGAACTGTTTCCTTGGAGTTTTTTTGTAACACTGATATTGGCTTCTTTTCACTTCTGTAATAAATTTGGGTTCATTTATCTTTGGTCTTTTAACTTCTTATATTCTGCACAAGAGCTCAAAATGTTCATGACATCACATCTGTCAATTTTCCCATTCTGTATTTCAAACTAGGAGTCAACCTCAAAAACATGTTTTCTAAAATGATTATACATTTCCTTCTAAACCTTCATTTCAAAATACATTTAGAGGCACCTGGGTGGCTCAGTTGGTTGAGCGTCCCACTACAGGTCAGGTCATGATCTCACAGTTTGTGGGTTTGAGCCCCGCATCGGGCTTTGTGCTGACAGCTCAGAGCCTGGAGCCTGACTCAGATTCTGTGTCTCAATCGCTCTCTGCCCCTCCCCCACGTGTGCTCTGTCTCTCTCTGTCTCTGTCTTTCAAAAATAAATAAATATTAAAAAATTTAAAAAAAACCCTATTAATCCTTCTGGGCTTACTTTAGGATTTGGTATGAAATAGGTGTTTACTTTCATTTTCTCCCAAATGAACAACCAGTTATCCCAACTATGTTTCTTGACTAAGCTATTCTTTATCAAAACACCTTGATAATTCTTTATCAGTTTTAAAGGCCACCTTGTCATACAGTAAAATTCTGACATATATTTGTGAAGTGTACTACTATCTTCTTTTTAATGCTATTTACTTGGTTAGTTGCTATCTTGATCAACAATACCATGGAGTGTTATACACCTAAGAAATATATCATTAAGTTTCTTATGAGAAACAATTAGCAAGATTCTTTAAGAGATTAAGTATACAAAATAATTCAAGCAACATTAGGCTAAACTACAAACACAAGCATGCAAGGTTTTCATAGAAAATATAATTTCCTTAAGACAAAGAGATTATTTTACCCAAAACTTTGCAGGTGTGAACCTGTTTTATTGTGACAAACTATCCTAATACCACAAATTTATAGTAAATGGCTGCTTATCCCTAAACAATAAAAGAACTTCTATGATCAATTTATTTAATCTTAGTACAAAGAAGCAAATAAGGAAATTATCTTAGACTTTACTTAATATCTTAATTTTAAAAGACTTTATTTAAAACAAAGCAAAAAACTATAGTTTCCATGAGTTATGGGCCCTGGAGATTAAAAACTGACATTTGCAATGAGAAACCATGGGGGCCTGATAACTCTCATCAATGAGATTTAACTATAGTTTCACAGTTTGAGGGCTACATACTCTCACTACTGTTCTCCCTTTACTTGTTATTTATTCAACTATGCATGTTATTTATTTACTACGACCCTATGAAAGTCCAGGACACTTTCACACTTATTCTTATAGATTTTCATTCTCGGCATCTCAGAGCCCAGGTTTCCACCTACCATTGAACAGGAGCTCCTGAGATTATCTTTGGCTTTGAGGGAAGAGGTGTGGTAAGAGGGTCTATTGCCCTTTTGCACTATCCCTCCAAGTTTCTTGGTTATTTTCACAACCAGTAAGACCAGGTGTCTTGAACTGTGGAGACCCCGACTTCCTGCGAGCACTTCCCTGCTCCAGCACAGCTAGACCTCCCTGATGTGTTTGGGAACAGCGTTTCCCCTTTTCTGTAGCTCTGGGTATTTCCTGCCAAAGAACTTGAGGAAGAAAACAAGGCAGTATATTGTTAAAGTTGTAAATACATGCTTAGATTGGGCGGACTGTGGTTTCATAAGGAGTGGCGTTAAGCAAGACTGAGAATCCAGTGACATTGTCTCGAGGACACCACTCCTCTACCTTCTGAGTTCTTCACCCTTATGACACATCCCTACCTCTGGGAATGCCCTTCGATACCCAGTACCTTCTGGATGCTTCCAGTTTACCCTTGCTCCCAACCAAAGTGCTAACTCAGTCACTTATACCCTAGTTAAATGAATGCATTCACTTATTTTTTTAGGAGAATATTTACATTCCTTTAATTGGGGAATGAATGAATAACATCAGAGGGCATGTAGATGCAAAGGTCTGGTGTTCCCCTTACCATCCGCACAGGAAGACACAAGCCCTGTAATGGGAACCCTACCCTTACTTTGAAAAAGAATTAAGTGTGCTGTCCTGGCTCAATCGGTTAAGTGCAGACTCTGGATTTCGGCTCACATCGTGATCTCATAGTTTGTGTTCGTCAGATCGAGCCCCACAGATTCATGAGATCCAACCCCACATTGGGCTCTGGGCTGACAACACAGAGCCTACTTGGGATTCTCTCTGTTCCTCTCTCTCTGCCTTTCCACTGCTCATGCTCTCTCTCTCAAAAATAAATGAATAAAAATAAACTTTAAAAAATTATAGAAATGTACTGTCATTTTAGAGAAGCAGGACATGCATACCTGTGAAACATGCCAGCAACAGTTCCCAACAACTTGTGCTGTGTACAAAATAGAAGTGCTTGCAAGTCAACCTGAAGTCTCAGCATCCATATGCTCTGATTTTAAATCCTAATGCTAATTGCCACCATTCAGCAAACTTAGTAACCCGAGTACGAAAAGCTTCAATAATGTGCTCAAGGTTTTAATACTTGCTGGTCGTTGAATAAAGTATTACGTGGCCATTTTATAAGATTGTTTTTAATTTTGATTACGGTTGTAAAATTAGCAGTGGTCTATTAGAGAAAAAGAAAAATAAATAAATAAATAAAAGGCTGTGCCAGGATTCTGATAAATTATAGAACATACGTTTATCTATTTTTATTGCTTCTTTCTTATCAGTAATTTCGCACCTATGTGTGTTATTATCAGGATTAGTTTAACAAATATCATTATGGAAAAGCCACAGATATCATTTATCTACATTTCTTCCACCTTGATCTCCCTTCTGTACTTTCTTCAGCAACTTCCCATATCTAGGATACCAGGTTTACATAATGGACTTTTCATTAAAAAAAAAAAGGAAAAAGAAAAATGATCAAGTTTCAAGGCCTGTGAGTCAGAAAATACAGAGTATTGCTTCATATTTATTAGTAGAAAGGAGCAGGGAGATGATTGTAGGGGTCAAATTTGGGATTTTTGTGAGTCCAGGAACAGAGCTAAATTGGAATGTACTTCCCAGATTTACAATGGTTCATGCAAAGCTTATATGAATTCATCCAAAGTGAAAATAAACTTAATCTTCTCAAGTATATTTGTATTTGAAAAGATTGCTAAAACAATACATTACTAACCAGTGTAAGTTGTGAGATTGATATTTTTAAGTTTCCTTGGTGGCACCTTCTTTATTCCAGCCAATCTCCCTGCCAGGCACACCTGAAGCATAGGGGCTACTGGGTTATAATTGATGGAGAGACGTGTGTGCTTTGAGCTAGAAAACCTGGAGTCCACGAATCAGCAAGTCCCCTTAATTTATATAGTCACCAAGAGGATGAACTCTCTTGTCTCTGCGCACTGCATTTCCATTCTCTGTTCCTTCATTTAACCTTCTGTGGGAAATGGAATGTCAAAATCAGAGTTTTCCCCAGAAGAAAGGGATCTCAAATTTACTGGCAGTACTGGGTGATAGTAATACATATTCTTAGGAGTCAAATCACAGCTATTGGGCTTACCTGGAGATTCCTCTCTTCACATCACAGCATTAGGGAGCCTTTCTTCCAGTGTACCTGTGGTTCAATCACCTCTTAACGCTGTTTGGAAAGACATCACTAAATATCTGAAGAGCAGCTCACTGACATTCATGCAGGTCCACCGATTCATAAGCAACTCCTGGTGCATGTTGCTGCCCTTGTAGGCAGACAAGCCCAGGACACACCCCCTTCAAGAAGGAAAAGAGAAATACTTTTATGCTGACTCTCCTTCCCACTCGGAGTCAACACCAGGCCTGGTAAGAGGAAGGAGATCTGAGCCCAAGACCTAATGATTCTTGTAGCAGACATAGACAGGTTTCTGAAACCACAAAAGGAAAGTGGGAGAAAAATGCTGTAGGGGAATGCGGAACTCTCCTGTCCTAGATCAGTTTGCTATAAAATGCCACTCTGCTGAGCTTTCACGTCCAACCTCAGGACACTTCGGGTCATACCCCATAAAACAGAAGGAATGTGGTCCTTCATGTATAATTCCAATGAGAGGGAGGTGGGCAATTCCAGTGAAGTGAAGATGGGGGTCAAGTTATTTTTCCTTTTCTGACTTTCTTATTCAAGGCTGAAGAACCAGTATGGGTTCTTTCCCAGACAAAGGAACCTCAGACTTACCCATGGCCTAATATGGAATGGAGGCTGGCGAAAGCAACAGTGTACATGCTGAAGGTGGAATGCTCTTTGGCCTTAGAAAACCTAGAACTAAATCTTGTCAACTTTTTAACAAATGCTTCCTTGCTTTCTAAGATGGGTCTGATTTGAAAATTAACACACACACACACACATATTTTAAATGTTTAGTAATTTTTGAGAGAGAGACAGCGTGGGCAGAGAAAGAGGGAGAGAGAGAGAATCCCAAGCAGGTTAAGCACTTTCAGCATAGAGTCTGATGTGGGGCTCGAGCTCACAAACTGAGAGACCATGACCTGAACTGAAATCAAGTGTCAGACATTTAACTGACTGAGCCACCCGCCCAGGTGCCCCTACCACCTTTACATTCTTGGGGTGGCTTACAATGCTAATGCATTTAAAAACATTATATTAGACTAGAAATAAAGAAACACAAACTATAAAAGTTCTACATAAACTATACAAATGATAAAAAGGGAAGCTATAAAAGTAGAGTGTCAATTAAGAAAAAGAATGCAAATAAAAACTTATGAGGTAACTACACTTATTTATAAATTTGAAACTTAACTGTAGGGGAAGAGTTTCTTAGCATTCAAAGAAAAGGGGAAGTCAAGTACATGCCTCTTATTACAGAAGAGGAAGCATTCATCTTTGGAAGGAGAAAATGGTCTTCAGAGCACGAGATTTTAATAGAAATATCTTTTAGAGTGAACAATTCTTCTAATAAAATTGGAACCCATAATTTCATGTTGAAGACCTTTGGTCCCAAGAAAGCCTAAACACAATGTGTCTCTCTTGTTTCCACCACCATTTGAGCCAATTGGTCTACAGCATAATCCTTTATGATCAAGCCTAAGTCTGGTCCAGTGGAGAAGTTGTCAGGAGAAGAAAGCCGACTTGACAATCTCTAACTGTTCAAAGGCATCAACCATCCCTCCTTTGTCAGCCACCAGCCTGGGCAGAATAGAGCTGATCTCACAGTCTAATCAAGTTAATGCCAGTCTCTGTTGTCCTCTTTCTGCAGGTTTTGCCTATTTTCCAGATTCACCAACTGCAAATGGAGACCAAATTTCCATTCAGTACAGAAGGTTGAGGGCTTCCAGAAGGACCTCACTCTGTTGATCTGATGTCTAAAGTTCTAGGATTAGATGCCATCTTTTCAGTTCAGTGGTGTCCTTTTCCTATTGTCTGTGTTTAAAAGCAAGTGCATGTAGGAGCACAAATGTCACTGATACCTGAATGGGAATGTGTTTATACAATGGTACCAATAACCTATTAATTACTTAGGGAGGAAAGTGGCTGTGGCGTTGGAAGGGAGTAAGGTGAAAAGGTTAGACAGACAAAATGGCTAATCACTGTGAGGCCTTATGGGGGAAGGCTTGAAACTCAGATAGAAACTCTGTTACTGACCTCCAGCTCATTGCGATGTAAAGCCCAGCAACTTCTTAGGGGCTGGCATGTGGCCCTTGGAATCAAAGTGATCCCTATAGTTCCTTATTAGACCAAAAACACGTTAGCAGATAGCAGAAAATTAGGAAACCAATATACATTAATAATATCTTGAGTATACTGGTTTTGGAGAAAATTTGAATCCAAGCAAATGAATATATTTCATTGTTTGTTAATTCCCCATTTAACAGAAGGAGATCATTGTATGCCCAATATTTAGGTTGTTTCACAAATAGGGTGTGCTTTTGAATTATTGATGGATGACTCACCAGTAAGCCACTTACTCACCCCTTCTAGTTTCCTCCTAATGATCTACTAACACATGCGATGCTGAATTCTTCAATACTTCCTGGTTAGATTATAGGGCTCCTCAGTCCTCCAGAGGACAGAAAGCGAAAGAAAGTAATAGGGATTTTTGAGCACTGTAGCAGCATTGTGACCTATCATTGTTCTGAGCCCAAGAAGAGTTGACCTTCTGTGAAGGCAGATTTGAGGAAGACGTGCTCAAATGCAATGTTCCTTCTGCTACAAAATCTCACACACACTCATGTGTGAGTCAAGTACAAGGTCATCACCTGAGCATACAAAGGCAGCTAAACAAATGGGTTTTGGTCCCTCTGGTATACTTTACATCTCTTCTCTGCTAACCTTGACCACAGAGCTTCCTTGACTAGACCAGGCCCAGCAACCTATAGATATCTGAGAGAACAAGGAGGGAGACCAGCGGCTGAGGAAGCATTTTGAAACCTGTCATCTTTTTGGTTGTGCTGGTCTCCTGAGCAGCCCTGATGGCTTGGTTTCCTGGTAAAAGAGTAGAGGCACAGGAATCAACGGCAACAAACCTGAGGCAAACAGAATCATGTTATTGGAACTAGTTTTCTAAATCTTATCACACCTTATCACTGGGTGTGAGGCACTCTCTGAATGAGGTCAGCAGCGGAGCTGGAGAGGAACCTGGAGGACAGTGTTTATCCATCAGAGTTGCCGGCCTTCTTAGAGAAGCTTTAATCCGGGGGGCGTAAACACAGTTGGTCGCCTTGGATGATATGGTGACTCAAGAGTGTGTGTGATAGGCTCTGAGCTATTTTAGGTGGCAGTATTCCAATCTGTGAAATGATTAAATGCAATAAGAAATATTTCAAGTATAATTAAAAAAAAAAAAGCCCTGAAAGGAACAGTAAAGAGAAGAAGAGTTAGTGTAAAATGTATATTATAGTGAGAAGGTTTTCCTAACTATTAAAGATTTTATCAAAACTGGTATAGTCTTGTAACCCTCAAAACCAGGACTTAAAAAATAAAGAGACAGGAAGTATTAAGCTATTTGAGGATAAAGCTTAGTCAAAGGGGCTTATGAGAAACTGCTTGAGGGTGGTATTTGATAATTGTGTTGCTACTTAGCCTTAAAATAAGGTATATTCAAATAAACACACAGAGAGATCACAAAATGGTAGGAAATCTTTTCTCATGCATATCACAGACAAGTGTAGCAATCTACACACATGAACACTGGCCTGGGCAGAAAATCAGAGAAGAGATCAGTGCTCAAGCACATAGTATCAGCTCACATACGAAGCACTTACTATGTTCCAAGTACAGTTCTTAGCACTTTCCATGTGTCTTTATAGTCCCAGAGACACGTGAGGCAATTACCACTATCATTCCCATTTTATCCATGAGGAAATGAAGGAACAGAGCAGGTCAGTAAATGATGGCCAGACCACCAACACAGCCTACCTTCAAAGTCTGTGTTCTAAAATTTTTAAATGTTCATTTATTTTTGAGAAAGAGAAAGACAGAGAATGAGCAGGGGTTGGTCAGAGAAAGAGGGGGAGACACAGAAGCTGAAGCAGGCTTCAGGCTCTGAGCTGTTCTCACAGAGCTGGATGTGGGGCTCAAAACCATGAACTGAGAGATCACGAAGGGAGCCTAAGTTGGACACTAAACCAAGCCACCCAGGTGTCCCCAAAATCTGTGTTTTGATAGCCTATACTCTGCTAGTTCTCGTTTTTGTTGTTGTTAATTTTTTTAAGTTTATTTATTCATTTTGAGGGAGGCAGAAAGAATGAGTGGAGGAGGGGCAGAGAGAGAAGGAGAGAGAAAATCCCAAGCAGGCAGCACACTGTCAGCGTGGAGCCTGACACAGGACTCAAACTCATCATTCATGAGATCCTGACCTGAGCAGAGATCAAGAGTTGGGTGCTTACCAACTGAGCCATCCCTGCGACTTCTGCTACTTCTCAAAGACAGGTGAGAAATACAAACAGAAATATCCATCCCTTTCAAAATAAACAAAGAAAAAATAAAGGCAACATTATGTCTTGGGTGCTAATGAGACATAATATTCTTTTTTAAAAAAACTTTTTTTAACATTTTTGTTTATTATTGAGAGACAGAGAGAGACAGAACATGAGCAAAGGAGGGCAGAGAGAGGGGGAGACACAGAATCTGAAGCAGGCTCCACAATCTGAGCCCAACATGGGGCTCGAACTCACAAACCATGAGATCATGACCTGAGCCAAAGTCAGAGGCTTAACCAACTGAGCCACGCAGGCACCTGAGACACAGCATTCTTATCTTTAAAATGAGAATTTTACACCAGGCTTCTCTCTGAGCTCAGGGGACCCTTCTGGGGTGACAGAGACAGTGCAGCCACAGGCAACAGAGTTCATCCACCTGCATTCAACGTGATGTGGAAAAATTCATCTGCGCGTCAGGGCAGGCTCGGTGGAAATGCTCAGTCTAATGCAGTTTACAAGAATCCTGCTTCTAAAATGCAGGTTCTAGAACACCAGACCCTAAACAGTAACACACATTTCTCCACAGGCCTATGGCGGCAGACAAAAGTCACACAAACAAGTCTCCTTGAGAACAGTCAGAAGTCTGCTGGATTTGAGTCTAAAACCCAATAGACTGTCACTCAGTCCCCAAAAGGAGAAGTCTTGTGGGTGAGAAGCTCTCCCAGAACAAAATAAATCCGATTCTGTCCCTGGGCATTTCATCTTTGACATTGTGGCCTTACTCAACCTCCTCACGAGGACAAACATCTGAAGATCAGCCTGAGATGAAGACGTTCTATTTTTTGCGCAAGCATGTTTCTGTTTAGCAAACCGCCAGTTGACCCCAGGGTTTCAGAATGTCCTTTAAGCAAAGGGAGACATCTAGTGGCCAAGATTCATACCGTAGAAGAGGCGACCTGTACATAAAATCACTATAAGGTACAGAGATTTGGTTTCCCTGAAGATGAACTGGGGCACTTGGCCTGAAAGGAGGAGAAAGAAGGAATGATCTGAATCAGGTAACCCCTGAGGCCCTGAGTTACTTTATTCAGATGTTTGACAGAGGTACTGCTTATGGTGGAGCTCATTCATTCATTCATTCATTCAACTATCTAATTAAATATTGACTAGGTACAAGACTCTGCTAGGTCATGGGACCTCAGAATCTACATTTTGATCCCTGCCTTCAAGGATCGTGTAGCTTACTAGCAGGACTAGACCAGCAACAATCAGTTAAAGTACATCGTGATAGGGGCTGGCCACACCGTGTTCTAGTAGCCCATAGAAAAGTGACTTAAATGAATCTTTAAGGATGAGAAGAATAAATGTCTAAACTACAGTTCCCAAAAGGGCACCCTGTGGGCCCCATCTGGCCTGCAGATGTGTTTTGTTTGGCCCATGCAATGTTTTTAAAACTCTGAATTAGTTGCTAACATTTTAAACAACAGGGGATTTCACATGAAAATCCAGATTGCAGCTTCTTTTGAAAAATGGGAAGATCTGACAACATTGTTTCCATATTGCTGTAGGGAGATATTAAACAGGAGCTGGGTAAGGGCTGCTTACCTTCCTGTTCCTTTTTTCATAACAATAAAGAATGTCCTTATTTCAAGCAAGTTTTGGTGGATTTCATGTGAATGGGGTACAGAAGTCAAAATTACAAGGATATATTCATTGAAAAACTAGTCACTTGCTATGCCTTGTTCTACAGCCAACAAATCATCACCTACAAAGGCACTTACTCTTATTCCCAGGTAGAGATTAAAAGTATTCGTCCCTCACCCTTTACATCGAAATTAATTTCATCCGTATTACGAATTTTAAAACAAAATATGGAACTACAAATACTAGAAGAAAACAAAAATGTTATTTTCTTTGTATTCTTTAAATAATATGTACATTTATGAAAGACATTTTGTAAAGAAAGACCATAACTCAGACATCACACACACACACACACACACACACACGCACACATGCACACAGACACAGACATACACACACACACACACACACACACACACACACAGAGTTGATATTTGACTACATAAAAAAGGGGGGAAAGTTCTTCATGGTAAAAAATACAATGAACAGCCTCCAAATGTCAATAAGTACCCAGAGCAATATTTTTGATTTATATCATAAGTGACTTTTTCTTGAATATGTAAGTAGTTCTTATAAATCAATAAGGAAAAAGAGACACCAGGAGCACCTGGGTGGCTCAGTAGGTTAAGCAGCTGACTTGATTTTGGCTCAGGTCATGATACCACATTTTGTGAGTTCAAGTCCTGTGTCGGGCTCTGTGCTGGTAGCATGGAGCCTGCTTGGAATTCTCTCTCTCCCCTCTCTCTCTCTCTCTCTCTGTCCCCCCTCCCCTCTTGCTTTCTCTCTCTCTCTCTCTCTCTCTCAAAATAAATAAATAAACATTAAAAGAAAAAGACACACCCAAGTAGAGAAATGAGCAGACAGGAATAAACCAAAAAAGAATACAAATAATTCTGAAATATATTAAAAGGATGAAAAGTTATTTTTCACCTCCCAGGTGGGAAAAAATTCAAAAGAATTGGTAAGAGTTTTGTAGGTAAGAAGAAACAGGTGGTCTCATACACCGCGAGTGGGTGTGTAAACTAGCAGGTCCGTATCAAATTTTAAAATGTGCACGTACTTTGGCCTAGCAATCCTCCAGGCACACCTCCTTTTATTGCCCTGCATTGTTCTGTGCTCCACAAATAATGTGCTTTTTACAGACTGAAGGTTGGTGGCAACCCCGAGTCAAGCAAATCCATCAGCGCCATTTTTCCAACAGCATTTGCCCATTTCATGTCTCTGTGTCACATTTTGAGAATTCTCACATCATTTCAAACTTTTTCATTATTACTGTATTTGTTATGATGATTTATGATCGTGATTACAGTTCACTGAAAGTTTAGATGATGGTTAGCAGTTTCTAGCAATAAACTAGTTTTTAATTAAAATATGTACATTATTTTTTTAGATGTAACAGATTCCCATATAGTGTGAGCACAACTTTTACATGCGTTGGGACACCAAAATTTTTGTGTGACTTGCTTTCTTGCTCTATTCACTTTATCGCAGTGGTAAGGAACCAGACTGGCAGTATCTCCAAAGCATGCCTGTATTTCTAGAAAAATAACCTACAAATATGCTTGCTCATGTACAAAATGATATCCATACAAATATATCTGGTCAGAACTAGTTCTAATATGTGAAAATTAGAAGCAGTATAAAAGTCCATTAATAGATGTGGTGGATTGTATTTGTTTAAAACGTGTTATATGCTCAAACCATAAACCTTTTTTTCTTTCAAGCAATTGAAATTCTGAAATTGTTACTACAATGCAAAGTAACTTAAGTTACAACAGAAATTGGTCCTAAAAGTGGAGTAAAAGCTTTCATAAGAGAGATCGGAAAGTATGCGGCATTCGCTCCTGGTTTGCCGATGGGAAGCAAGGACATTTATTGGAAATGAACAGAGGCTGTATATGTAATGCAGTGAAACTTTTGTATGAACTTGGATGGCAGATAAATGTGCTAACCAAGCTTGTGGCTTTAGGCAAAGGAGTTAGAATCCCTTTTAGTGTAACGGTGGTTCTCCTGACAGTGCAAGACTCTTTAAAATATACTTGGTTTTTCACTTTTGTTCCAGTTAGCACTAGGTGCCTGTGATATAATTAATAAGAAACATCTATTTGGCCTTTTTCCTGTGACTGGCACAGAGTTCCTAAAATCCTTGGAATTGCCTAAGTGATGAATGCACTAAAATGGTCTTATGTTAACAAGATTATTTTTGTTTAGCACCTAAGATGGCGGAGGAGTGGGGGCTGGTTGCCAAAAGAACCAACTGAGTGATTAAAAGATTAGAACTTTTAACCCCACTGCCCTGATCTTCCTCCTAGGGGAAGAGATAGATGCTGGAGGTTGAATCAATCGCCATCGACCAAGATTTTATCAACCGTGGCTGTGTAACGAAATCTACCAAATCCAAAAGGACAGGTTTCAGAGAGCCTCCAGATTGGTAAACGTGTGGCGATTTGGGGAAAGTGGCACACGTGGAGGAAACCCAGAAGCTCCAGCCTTCTCCCCAGCCTGGCTCGATGCATCTGATTCATCTGGTAGTTCCTGAGGAAGATCCTTTTATAATGCATTGATAATCTCATAAGTAAAATGTTTCTTTGAGACTTATGAGTCACTCCAGCGAATTGAGCAAACCCAAGGAGGAGGTCATGGGAACCTCTGATTTATAGCCAGTGGATGGTCAGAAGTATAGCTAACAACCTGGAGTTGCAGCTGGCATCTGAGATGGGGGTGTGGGGGACAGTCTTGTGAGACCCACTCTTAACCTATGGAACCTGATGCTATCTCCAGATAGACAGCGTCATAATTGGGTTAAACTATAGGACACCCAGCTGATGTCCAAGAATTGCTTGGATTTCTGAGGAAAACCCGCCCCCTGTCCCTTGCTCCCCCCCCACACACACACACAATGGAACTGGATGCAGAACTTTAAGTGTGAGTAGCGATGCGCCCAGCTCTTTTCCAGACGGATACCTTGAGGGACTCGGGCTTCAGAGGGAGAGGCACACCTTTGGTCTCTTTTCCCTGAGCAATTTTTTCCAAAGGAGAGGATATACTTAGAAGCACCTTCATCAACCCAGCTGTTTAAGCAACAGATTTGGTGGCCGTACCCTGACTTGTTCCCTCTCATGAGTTTTAGTTATAATTGGTCCGAATCACTGAAGGACCATCATAGTTTATCTGTTAGAGGTAAGAATTAGTTACTAGTTAGAGGTAGGAATATGTTGCATCTTCTGTCTGGGATTTTTTTCCTCTTAACACCTGTGTGAGGACTCATCATTGTTTTCTTGCAACACGTAGTCCAAGCAGGCCTATAGCAGCTGAGTCGTGCTAATAACTGGTGCTTCAGTTATCTAGCCATTTTTCCAACACCAGTGACTGAACAATCCATCTTTCCTCATTGTTTTGAGATGCCACCTTCGTAAAATATTAAATTCCCATGCATCTTTGGGCCTTGTGGGCTGTGTTGTTCTTTTCATTCATCTGTGTTTTCTCAGGAATAAGCTCAGCCTATTTGCTGTAGCTTCGGGATACATTTTCATATCCAAAATAATAGTTCTCCCTTGTCATTCTTCCTTGTCAAATGCTTTTCTTTTTAATGTTTAATAATTTTTTATAGAGGGGCACCTGGGTGGTTCAGTCAGTTAAGCATCTGACTCTTGATTTTAGCTCAGGTCATGATCTCACGGTTTCTGAGTTCAAGTCCTTTGTGGGGCTCCGCACTGACAGCACAGAGTCTGCTTGGGATTCTCTGTCTCCCTCTCTCTCTGCCCCTTTCTCACTCACAGGCTCGTGCTCTCTCTCAAAAATAAATAAATAAACATTTAAGAAATAGTTATTATTTATTATTTATTTATGTTTATTTATTTTTGAGAGACTGAATGTGAGTGGGGGAGAGGCAGAGATAGAGGGAGACATAGAATCAGAAGCAGGTTCCAGGTTCTGAGCTGTCAGCACTGAGCCCCGTGCAGGGCTCGAACCCACAGACTGCAAGATCATGACCTGAGCCAAAGTCCGATGCTTAACTGACTGAGCCACCCAGGAGCCCCATTAAGAAATAATAATAATAATAATGTTTTTTTATAAACTTTAGAAAAATTTTTCCATATAGACTTTAAAATCAGTTTGTGGGTTCCTCCTTCCAATTCACATCATCCCCCCAAATCTGTTAACATATTATTGAGATTTTGTTAAACTTGGGGATAATTAATGTCTTTTGAATGTTGAGTTCCCATAATTAAGTATATGGTTTGATTTTCTACTTGTTCAAATAAAATAAAATATTAAGGAATGATTCTAACAAATATATGAGGTCAATATGAAGAAGTCTTTCTAAATGTACTGAAGAACACATCCAAGGCCTGTGAAGCATGTGTGCATGCTCACATGTGTCATTAAAATATAAGGGGCGCCTGGGTGGCTCAGTTGGTTAAGCGTCCAGCTTTGGCTCAGGTCACAATCTCGTGGTTCGTGGGTTCAAGTCCCACATCGGGCTCTGTGAAGCCTGGAGCCTGTTTTGAATTCTGGTCTCCCCCTCTCTCTGCCTCTCCCCAGCTTGCCTTCTGTCTCTGTCTCTCTCAAAAATAAAAAAATGTTTAAAAATTTTTAAAAAATAAATATAATAATAATATAATATAATATAATATAATATAATATAATATGAAATTAACCTGATGTTGAGAAATATTTCCACTCAGGATGATGTTTCATTGCAAGTTTATCATGAAACTGCAAAGGGGAGCTTCTGGGAAAAATGGGTAAAAGATACACCTTTATTTATTTGTTTGTCTTTTCAAATTTTTTAAAATTCCAGTTGGTTAACCTACAGTGCAACACTGGTTTCAGGAGTAGCATTCAGTGATTCATCATTTACATACAGTAATACCCGGTACTCATCTCAACAGGTGCCCTCCTTAATGCCCATCACCCACCTAACTCATCCCCCACCCACTTCCCTCCATCAACCCTCGGACTGCTCTTTAAAAAGATATACTTTTAGGGGTGCCTGCGTGGCTCAGTCAGTTAAGCATCGGACTTTGGCTCAGGTCATGATCTCACAGTTTGTAGGTTTGAGTCCCGCATCGGGCTCTGTGCTGACAGCTGACAGCTAGCTCAGAGCCTGGAGCCTGTCTTCAGATTCTGTGTCTCCCTCTCTCTCTGCTCCTCCCCTATTCATGCTCTGTCTCTGTCTCTCAAAAATAAATTTTAAAAAAAGGTTAAAAAAAGATATACTTTTAAAAAGAGTTAGATTTCTTTCATAAAGAAAGGGTGACAAAGGAAAGGAATAAAAGACAAGGAGACAAAAATATACACTTACTTTTGCTGCTTTGGCTATTTCTGGTTATTGCTACTCCTTCTTGATGGGCTTAGGGCATGATGTGTATTTGCAGACAGCTTCTATTTTCCTGCACACAGATGAAATTTCCACAGGCTCAGAGCATTCTCAATTACCAATCTATGTGTGTTATCCCCTTTTTGTCCCCTTTCCCTTCCCCTTTTTTCTCACCTTAGAGTGGTGGGGGAGGGTACTCCAAATGCTGAAGAGTGAATCTAAAACCTTTCTCTTGAAATATGTGTTCAGTCCCTGGGTAAGCATCGATACTGATTATTGACAGCCTCTCTTAAAAGACTTCTTTTAACTTGACTTAACTCTAATTCTCAGACCTCAAAAGCAGACTTTTATGTAAAGTATTCTCAAGTTCAGTGTGTCTTTCGCATACTCTGTAAACCTTTATTCATAAACTTGATCAAACGCATTCTCACACATACACTTTGCAAGCTGGAGACCTAATTTACAATTTGTCTTATACAAAACCTTTTAACAAAAACTTAAACAAAAATCCACATGCATACACATAGAGGATCTTAGGGAGTCATGTACATTTATCTTCATAAATCTATATTCTCTTTCCTAGTTCACAGTTAGGCAGCAGGCCAGAGGTTAAGGTGCAGTTACTTAAAGTGGGAAAGCAAATTTAAATGGCTCATCAAATGCCTCAACATAATAACATGGCTAAACAAAGGTGTTTAGTTTACCCAATGTATTATTAGTTAGGGTTCTCCACAGAAATAGAACCAATAGGATATATGTTTAAATCTACTTGGAAAGAGATTTATTTTAAAGGATTGGCTCAGATGATTACAGAGGCTGAGAAGTCCAAGATCTCCCATCAGCAGGCTGGAGACCCAAGAGAGCTGACGTGTAGTTCCAGTCCAAAACCGAAGCCCTAAGAACCAGGAGAGCCAATGGTGTGAGTTCCAGTTTGAAATCTGGCAAGTTCAAAGCCCAAGATCCAAGAAGAATCCAAGTCTGGAGGCTGTAGGAAAGACGGTGTCCCAGCTCTATCAATCAGGTGGTAATGTTCTCTATTCACAGGGAAGTCAGTATTTTTGTTCTGCTCAGGCCTTTAACTGATTGGATGAGGGCTACTCACGTTATAGAGAGCAATTTGCTTTATCCAGTCTACCAATTCAAATGTTAATCTCATTCAAAAACACCCTCACCTTCATTACAAGCTAACTAGCCACAGACTGTCCAACCCAAGGTTCTGGATTTTTCATGCTACTCTTATCGGCCTCCACGTGATTTCTACCACATTCTTCAAAAAGTTTAATACTGTACTATTTTGTTGAGACTCATCCATTTAACCAGCCAGAAATAGATAAAAAATTAGTGAGATATTTGGAATTGTACCAAAACCATCAGTAGATCAAGAGCTGCCATCTTTGTCAATGATTTGGAAAATTTCTCACACTTCATCTAGATGACCTTAGCCACCCTGATCCCACAGAAAACTCCTGTCACCTAGTAGATATCAGGTAGTTGGAAACACAATGCCTGAAGAGCTCAATATTATTAAACCCAACTATACCCAACAACTCTGACTAGGTAAAACAATATCTAGACCCTTCAGACTCACTCAACAAGCATCAATGCTGTGTTTCACATGACCCAACACTTTAAGAGGTCTCCAAGGGTAACACCTTTTCAGAGTGAATACTTGAAAATGAGGACTACACTGAGAATTACAAATATCAGACCTTCCCTACATTAAGGCACTTTAAAATATGGGCTTGCCTACCCGATTCAAGAAACAAAATCCGAGAGAAAGAAAAGAAGATTTTTCTGAGAGTAGACTATTTCAGGTGGCCATTGGAAAGGAAATGGATGATACAGAACAGGTTTCTAAACTAAAAAAACAAGGAGAACTGCCATTCAGAGAAAATGTGAGGATCTACCTTTCTCTATGGTGTGGAGAGAGGGAGCAGTGAATGTCATTCAGGCATAACAATACCTATGCAATTCTGCCACTGACTCATGGAACCTGTTGAAGCAGCTTTTCCATGTGGTTGTCCCGCAGCAAACAGACCACAATGCTTCCTTCAACTACCCAACCCCCTGGACCACCCACTCCTTCCTAGGAGACACAAATAGCCCTTGAATAAAAATAACCAAGGCAATTCTACGCATTTATTTCACCTGCTAATTTCACATTTATGGAACACACCAGTGCCGACAATATTTGCACGTACTTTCTCAATTAAATTTCACACCAACCACCTGTGATGGGTTGTATTTTTTTCTTCAATATTATAATGACAAAACCAAGGCTTTGAAAGCCTGTTCACTCAAGGTCACAGAATCAGTGGAAAAGCTGACTGTGGAAATGACGTCTGTCTACCTTGGGTTTCTGAGCTTTTCCTTATTTATCTTTAAATCATGCCTTAATGCCTCTCCGTCCAAATTTAGAAATCATGGGACTTTAAGTATATGGTTTAAAGCAAACTTTACTAGTCTTGGGATATTTCAAAGGATGAAATTCCTCCATATGTGCAATGCATAACATTTTCTGGACCTATTGGTTTAAAGAAATGCCACTTCGAAGACTTTATTTGGGTCCCAGAATATAAATTTAAATGACTGTTTTAAATTCTTAAAGCAAGTTTGATTATTTGAGGAGGCAATGGGAGCCTTGAGCCTACCTGTTTTTTAACTTTACTCAAAAATCATATGGCTGACATTTTTTTCCTTTTTTCTTTTCCCCAGCTTTATTGAGCTATAATTGACATATACCATTGTGTACATTTAAAGTGTACAAAGTGGTGGCTTGACATATGTGTCTATGGTGAAAGGATCACCACAAAATAATTTGATTTCACTAACTCAACTTGAGGACTTCTTGAAAGGATTGAGGTAACTGGAGTTTCTTTAATTACGAAGGGACTTAACTGAGCTAAATGCTAGTAATCTTACCCTCAGGGGACATATGAATTAATAAAGAACACGGGCCAATAAACAATAATAGTGTAACCACCTCACCTATAAATTAGGGAATTTGGGCGTAACAGGGCTGGTGATGAGCAGACTTATCCAAATCATTTCATTAGCCTCACAATGAAGCTGACCTTACACCACATGAAACCAAATTAGAGGGATCTCATTTATGTTGTGACCCCTGCGTTTTCTCTAATATTAATATAATAGCTAAGTGTTAGATCAGCAGATGCCCAAAGAAGTACTGAGACCCTAATCTATGTCTGACCACAGAAAATGTATATAAATTGCACCCATTTTGCCAGGCAAATCCACTCTCCATTGCTTCCCAGAACTCCTTCGTGTCTCTCCTATTCCACCATGAGAAGCGGATAGTGCAGGGGTTAAGAACGGAGGCTCAGGGGGACAACTGCTGGGTTTTAATCCAGTGCCATTTCATGGGCTGATGATGCTAAGTAAGTATCACCCCCTAAACTCATCCATAAACTTACACCACCTCATGCCTACCTCAGAGGGTTGCTGCCCAGATTAAGTAAGACAATGTATGTAGAATGTTTTGCTAAAGATTGGCCTATAATAAATGCTTTTCCAAAAAGTGGCTTCAAAAATATAAAATTTTAAAGTGGCCTCCTCCAGTGAATGTTCATTTCCTTCTTCTCCCTCTCATCAAGCCCTACAGTGAATTAAAAGACTGAACCAAGTTCTCTTCCCCATGGCTACTTTATCCCTGATGATTTTGGCTCTTGATGGAAATGATTTCCTTTAAATAATCAACACCACACATGTAAGCCCTGGATAATAGGTTTATTAGATTCTGGCAACTCTTGAAATGGAGGTCGGTTGGGGTAGTAAGGGACAAACAGGCAAGCACAGTGTTGCCCGTGCGGGTCCAGGCTGGCCAGATTGTCAGAGTGTTCCCAAGAGGGGACAAGAGGGGATCAAGGACTGAATTTCTACCTTATGTTCCTTCCCCCTAATCTGTTTTCCTAGCTGTATACCCCACGGTAAGGCCAGGTTTGGCTGGTTTACCTGTAAATGGGAAGGATCTCTAGCTGTAGTAGGAAAGCTGAACCATGCCCTAATTGTAAACTTCTTTTACCTCCAGATCTGAAATTCTCCTGGCACACATGTCCCTGGGTGTGGGAGGCTGCATCACCCTGAAGCCAGGTGACCGGGACATCTGGCCTTTCTGGAGGCTTCCATAGCCTCCAAGTGAACAGGACATGTTGTTCTTACTTCCCTCCACTCCCTCCAAAATCTGGAATCTCTTTCCAGTCAGGCTCATGAGCCAACAGCTACTAGAACCCAAGCTGCCAGCAGGGCAGTGCCCAGGGCTTGCTGATGTAAATACTGATGAGGAATGATTGAAGTTTGGCTCTGTCTGTCCCTTTCTGTGCTATCTTCAGCCAAAGACCTGCAGGCTTTCATCTGCTGAGCTGAACAGTGTTAAACAACAACATTATTCTTCCTTCCTGCCTCAATGGCTACCCCTCCTCCTGGCTGCTGTCTCAAAGGAAAGAACCAGCAAGGACTGAAGAACTCCTCCTTTTAGACCTCTTATAAATGGGGAAGATTCTGGGAAGGACAGCCAGCTTCCCTACTTTCTTTAATACTGGCCTGGTGACTAATCTCAAGGAGAAATGATAGACAGAAGAGGGGACTGAGGACTTCTTCTGGCTGTAGAAGAGGGGGATTTGTGAGCCAAGAGTCCTGATCCAATCTGTAGCCAGGGAAAGCCATCTTCTCCAGGCCTGCCCTAGACGTTACAGGAGAAGGTCCCTGGTGAGAGTGGCCACGAGCCCAAGGCCAACACGGTACCTCACACACGATGGGAAGGCAGCAGTCATTGGAGTCTTGGGGTTGTGTCTTCCCAAGAGCACCTGGCACAGTAAAGGCTGAAATTCAGCCGGGTCTCCACTTGCCAAACGGTTGTACTGCTCATAATATAATGTTCAAAATGTCCAGGTATCCCTAGCAAATCATTTGTCATATCAGGAACTGGAAAGATCATGAAGTGAATAAAAAGAAGCAACCAACAGATACCACCATTGAGATGACATAGGTGTTAGGGTTATCTGACAAATATTTTAAAGTAGCTACAATAACAATGTTTCAATGAGGAATATAAACATGCTTGAAACAAAAAAGTGAAAAGTCTTAGCAAAGAAATAGAAGATAGAAAGAAGAAGCAAATGGAAATCTTAGAATGGAGAAGTAAAACAATCAGAATAAAAACCCAATCTATAAGATAAGTAAACACTAGGGATGTAATGTTCTATATGAGAACTAGAGCTAACACTGCTGTATGATATACAGGAAAGTTGTTAAGAGTATAAATCCTAAGAGTGCTCATCACAAGGAAAATTTTTTCCTTTTTCTCTTTTTTCTTTTTATTGTGGCTATAGGAGAAAATGGATGTTAGCTGAATTTTTGAGGTAATTATTTCACAATACATGTAAGTCAAACAATCATGCCATATGCCTTTAACTTATACAGTAATGTATATCCATTACTTCTCAATAAGACTGGGGGACAAAACTCATTGTATAAGCTCAACAGTAAAATAGAAGGCACCAGGGAAAGAATTGATGAATTTGAAAATATAACAGTAGGAATTACACAATGTGAACAATAGAGAGAAAATAGACTGGAAGAAAATAAACAAACCCTTAATGATCTGTTGGTCTATAACAAAAGATTAAATATTCATTGGAGTCCTAGAAGGAGAGAAGAAAGCAGGCAGGGATGAAAAAGTACTTAAAATGACAGAAAATTTTCCAAATTTGAAAAATGACATAAATTTACAAGCTAAAGAAGTTAAGCAAGTCTTAAATAAGATAAATCCAGGGAATTCCACACCAAGACACATTAAATTCAAATATCTGAAAACTAAGACATGGAAAAAAAATCTTCAAAACAGAGAAAAATTATTTTATTTTACCTATAGTGAGAAATAACTAAATGAGAATTGATTTTTCATCAGAAACTATGAGACCAGAAGGAGACATTTTTCAAGTAAAAGAATTCTTTATCCAAAAAAATATCCTCCAAGAATGAAGAGCAAATCAGGACATTCTCAGATGAAAGAAAACTAAGAAAAGGTATCAATAGCAATCCTACCCTAAAAAGAATGGCTTTAAAAATTCTCTAAAAAAAATAATAAAGCATAATATTTAAAAAAAAGAAATTCTTTAAATAGAAAGAAAACAATAAAAGAAAGAGCTTTCTGGGATGCTTGGGTGGCTCAGTTAGTTGAGCATCCAACTTCAGCTCAGGTTATGATCTTGTTGTCCATGAGTTTAAGCCCATATCAAGTTCCTCTCTGACAATGCTGAGCCTGCTTTGGATTTACTCTTTCCTCTCTCTCTCTCTCTCTCTCTCTGCCCCTCCTCCATTCATGTTTTCTTTCTCAAAATAAATTTTAAAAAAGAAGGAACTTTGGAGAATCAAAAAGGAAGAGGAAGCTGGCAAGGAAAATATGCATAAATACAACAGACTTTTCTTCTTTTGAGTTTTCTAAATTATATTTTAAGGTTGAAACAAAATTATGCTGTTATTTGGTGTGGTTCTAAAGGTATATAGAGGAAATATTTAGGACAATCATAAATGACAGAGGGTAAAGAGATATACAAGGAAGTAGAATTTCTACACTTAACTGCAACTGATTAATCTGTACATGAATGTTCATAACAGCTGTACTTGAACATTCATAACAGCTTTAGTCATAGTGGCCCAAAACTGGGGGGTACCCCAGTTGGTTAAGGCTCCGTTGAGTGGCTCAGTTGGTTAAGCATCCAGCTCTTAATTTTGGCTCAGGTCATGATCTCACAGTTCATGGGATACAGCCCCACATTGGGATAGCTGATAGCAGGGAGTCTACTTGGGACTTTGTCTGTCTCTCTCTCTACTCTTCCCTTATTTCTCTCTCTCTCTTTCTCTCTCTCTTTCTTCTTCTTCTTCTCCTTCTCTTAAGATGAATAAATAAACTTAAAAAAATATTGGTTAAAATCTGGAAACAACTCAGATATCCTTCAGCAGCAGAATGATTAACAAACTGTTTGGCATCCTACCATGAAATACTTCTCAGCAGGGAAAAGAAACAAACTCTTGATATCTGCAACATCCTCTGAGTGAATTTCCAGAGAATTACGCTGAATAAAAAGGCCAATCCTAAAAGAGTATATACCATATAGTTGTATTTACATAAGATCCTCCAAATGTCACAGTGATAGAAATGGAGAACAGATGAACGGTTTTAAGGGCTTAAGAAGGGGGTGTGGATAGGAAGGAAATAGATGTGACCAAAAAAAGGGCAACATTAGTGTTCCTTGTGGTGAGAGAAGTGTTCCGTATCCTGACAGTATCAATGACAATATCCCAATATCTATATTGAACAATGATATTGAACTGTAGTTTTGCAAAATGTTCACAGTTACCAGTAGGGGTAAAAGTATGCTAGAACTAAAAAAAAAAAAAAAAAAAAAAAAAAAAAAAAAAAAAAAAAAAAAGGTATGCTGGAACTCCCTACTGTTTCCTATAACCATAAGTGATTCTACAATTACATCAAAATTAAAAGCTTGATTTAGAAAAAATTAAAAGACACATCATGCAGCAATCCATGGTAGAGTGTCTGCTAAGCTTTTAAGAAAGCAAATAAATAAAAGTCATGCAGACAGAATCCCACCCAGTTCCGTGGGTTCCAAATGAGTCATAATACCACTCTACATTCAAGCAGAGGGGAATTAGACCCCACCTACTGATGAGGGCATAACAAGGTCACATTATAGAAAAGCATGTGAAATGGAAGATGTGGCCATCTTTCAAAAACACAATCCCAAAGTGTTATTTACCAGATTTTCGTTTTGTATTTTTTTTTCCTTCTGGAAAAGGCCTGGAGAATAAATGAGTGAATCCTTTTGCCCTATTTTTATCATATCCTTTCTCATTCATAACTATTCTTCAGCTCCCTTTATTTAGGTTTCTGCTTTCTTGGACTGTTTTTCAAAGACTTTTTGATGTTGAGATGGTTGGCTGGAGACTTCTGAATGTTAATTCTGGGATGTTAGAACAGATACAAATAGGTACTAAATGGTAGGTCTAAGTCTACTAAAAAAAATGCGTTTCTGAAAAGGTAAATTGTATTTTGTAAATTAAGTTACCTCTTAAACTTCTTTAGGAGACTGTATTATTGAAAGAATTTTATAATCAACTTTAACAAACGCTTTCCTAAATCTTCCCTGAATTTATATGATAAATTGTCCTGAATTCATCAGTTCTGCAAAAAACAAGGGACATCCTTTACCTATTTGGCAAAAATTTTCCAACTATTTCCTTTAGGATATGATTGCTGCTTCCAACTCTAATGGTCCCTCCAACTTTGTATATACCATAATAATGTGAATTGCTTTTCTAGTAGCATTGAAGAATGGGGGCAAATCCATTCAAAGTGCTTGGTTGAGTTCTTACTCCTCAACCTACTATCATAAACTGGAGTTGGTGACCCTTTTATAATATATCTGCTGTTAAATAAGCATATGAAAGGTCTAGACAAAGTGAAGGAAGAACCTATGTTCTACTTAAGTAATACTATTTGTTCAGTCTATAAGACAAACCAAAGCCCTAAATATGATTTTCTGCTTAAACCAATGATTTAATGGATGAGAAAGGTGTCTTGTGTCTCTAATCCTATAAATAGAGATGAGGTTTTAACTGCAATTATCCTTGGGAGAGAAACTTACTAGCTCGAATCAGACTAATAAATGACTACTCACTCATTATTTCCTGAGACATTTTGGTGGGTAGGCTCTGTACACTTGGACCAGGGAAAGAACTATAATAGCCCAAAAGAGAAAAGTACATTGCACAGGCAGTTAAGAACCATAGCTAGGGGAAGCATGGACTTACCCAGAAACACTACAATTCTCCCTTTTAATGGGTTCTAGGTCCCATAATATGTGCCCAGGAACACATGACTCATCAATTTACTTGGCCTATTTCTTCCTTTGAAGCTTTCCACCTCTACTGTAAGCAGAGTCTTTAAGTTGGCTGCTAAATATTTGGGGTCATAGAACATTTGAGGTGGAAAACACTTAAGAGAGAATCATGTCCATGCCCTCAGACTCTGGACATCCTCCACTGCACAGAGAGCAGTTGAAAACATTAGGAAAGCTTAGCCAAAGGAACAAACTCAGGGATTAAATTAATCTTCTTAAAGTAGTTGAAAAGTTCTTCTGTGAAAAGGGTATTAGATTTGTTCTGTCTCAACTTGGGGGATTGGAGTCCAAAAACTTGCTATAGGTCAGCGAATCCCAATGTTGGGAAGTAGTTGTGTTGCTAGATGTGCTCACTCAGGGGCTGAGCAGCCACTTAGCATGGATTCTCTCTGTGGGTTTCAGCCTCCAAAGAGTTGTAGGATTTGATAACTTTGGATTTTCTTTCTACCCTGGGATTCTAGAGCTGTGCTATCCGATAGGGTAGCATCTAGCTAAGAGCTCTTGAAATGTGGTTAGTCACGTATGTAAAATACATACCAGATTTCAAAGACTTGGTACTAAATAATTACAAAATACCTCCTACTTGTTATATTGACTATATGTTGAAATAATAATATTTGAAATCAATTAGGCTCAAGTATATTTTTAAAATTAAGTTTACCTGTTTCTTTTTATTTTTTTTGGAATGTGTCTCCTAGAAAGTTTTAAAGTACATTTCTAACTATGGAGCTAATATTATATTTCTATTGGAGAGCACTATTCTAACTAATCTGAGGCTTTTTCCCAACTCAAGGCCTCATACTTTCCTAAAATTGTGTATCTTCCAGCCAACCATGGCATGACCCTTTCCCACTTCATGCCTTGAAATTTATTCTAAGACCCATCCTTTGGAAAAACAATACTAGCACAGTATGACATAGTTTCAAGAACACACTTATTATGAATTTCAATATGAATGGGAAAAAAAAGAGATTCTCTGACCCTCCTCCAATTACTTATTAACATGGATTATAAGATTGGAAGATTAATATTTGGCCTTGAAAAGAACATCTGGCTCAAGCTGAATTTCAGAGGTTTTAAATTTGAGCGAAAGAAACAAACTGACATGTAGGTAATCAGGGAGCATGAAAACTAGTGATGTAAGAATCACAGTAGAATGGGGGTGCCTGGGTGACTCAGTCGGTTAAGCATCTGACTTTGGCCCAGGTCATGATCTCACAGTTGGTGAGTTCAAGTCCCACATTGGTTGAACATGAGCCCTGCTTTGGATGAGCCCCCCTTTTTTCTTTCTCTCTGTCTCTGTCCCTTGCTCACTTGTGCCCTCTTTCTCTCTCTCAAAAAAAAAAGTAAATAAATAAAAGTGAAGGAAAGGAAAAAAAGAAGAATCACGGGAGAATGATGCAACCAAGTCTTTATGCCAGGTAGTTATAAAGGATGAAGGTTTCTGGGTAGAGCAAGACCCAGGATGATTGGCAGGTACTAGAGACTGATGATTGGCAAGGATTCACAAGCAAGCACCTATGCCTCCTTACCCTACTCTGTACAAAGATATCACCAAAATCAAGTTGATAAAAATCCACAGGAATCTTCCTACTGGATGGCATGTGTAGAACCTCAGTTTCCTCTTTTGTAAACGAACCCTTGCATCCAGAAGTTGTTGTACATGTCAAATGAATGTTGTAAATATGTAAATATTGTTTGTAGAATGTGCCCAATACAGACTAAGTGCTCAGCAAATAGTGGTAGGTATGATGTATCTTTCCTCTGTCTTCTTTAGGCAAATATTCCACAGAGGCAGATCTGAGGATGGGACCCTCACAGCTACCAACGAGAGAACTTGTGCTTGTGAAAAGTAAATCAGCACCCTCCCGTCCAAGTTAGTTGTGTTGCTAGTACATAAGAGTCAAATACAAATCCATTTGTAAAACTTTTAAATTTAAACTGCTAAACTGTTCTCTAACCAAAATATTAAAGAACATTAAAAACACTATCCTGACAGAGCTATTTTAATTTTGACTAACAACAGGGTATGCTTCTGTGTTACCTAACACTCAGTATAAACTCCACAAATGCTAAATAATAGAAAATTCATAGTCTTGATTATTAGAAATATTGGGTAAACCAAATGGCTTTTATTTCCTTTCTCATAGCAGATTTATCCTCTAGGGAAAAACTCTCCGGTTATCAATACTTGATATTTGTACGTTACCCTTGTCCCACTAGAAATGGTAAGAGTTCATTCATTCATTCAGAAGAGCATTTATTCAGTTCTTGCACGGCAGTAAGAGCTGAAACAAAAATGAACAATGTTGGTGATCAAGGGCTAGAGATTCCATGGATGAAGAATGTAAGAGTACCATGAGACATAGAGAACAGTTATACCCAGAGATAGGAGATAGGTATTATTCAAGAAAAGCCTCCTTGAATTCAGAGGTAGAGTAACCCTGGTACCGGGTCTTGAAGGAGATATGTAGATAATGTGGAATTGAAGTGGCTGAGGGTAGAGGTGAATGGACTAATAACAATTAAGGAAAGTCAGAAAAGAAAAGAAAGCAACTTTCTGGACAAGGTGAAAAGACAGTATATGCATGTGTGGTGAGTGCAATACAAAAGGTTTCGGCAAGAGGCAGACATGGAGAACAGAGGAGTAGGCTTGGGTGCTATGATATCAGGCTTCATTGGTCCCACTAAGGAGTACAGACCTCATCCTAAAAGCAATAGGGAGCTGTCGAAGGGAGTTCACTTCAGCTGCTTCTGCGAGATGCACTGCAAGGGGGGAAATTGTGGGCAAGAGCATTTGCTCTTGGGAAGCTGGGAGCTGGGAAAAAGACCAGTTGATTTTCCAGAGATGCTGAGGAGGTCCAGTGTACAAGTCTGGAAACTGGTTGGCTATAGGAGTGAGAGGAAGGGAGAAAGCTAGGGCAACCCTGTCCCTCCCCAGACACAGGGTGCTGACTTGAGTAAATAGATGGATGTTGCTATCATTCCTTTGATGTGGGTAGAGAAGGAGAAACTGGTTTTACAGAAAAGGTAAGTGCAATTTTGACTATGCTGAGTTTCAGCTCCCTACATGTGACACGCAGGGGAGGAGATCTTGAAGGAGGCAGTTGGGACTTAGGAGAAAACTCTGAGGGTGGGGATATAAATATGTATTCAGTATACAGGCATTAGGTGGAACCATGTACATAGAGGAAATTACCAGAAAAGAGTAAGAAGGGGCAAAACCCAGGGATGCTAAGGAACATCAGTATTTGAGAGTGGGGATAGAGAGAAATCATCAGAGAGAGAGAATTAGAAGGTGTTAGTGTCATGGAAACCAAGAGTAGAATCTCAGGAAGAAAAAAGTGATTAATGGAACAAATGTTATATAGAAGTCAAACCAGGTGAGGCTAAAAGGAGCCTTTGCCTCTAGCAATTAGGCGATGTTGAGTGCTCTATACCAGACCATATTATTGGAATTGGGGGCTGGGTGTGGGGGAGTTGTTGTAGAAGAGGTTGAAGGTTTAAAGAGAAAACCCCAGTCATGTAGTGGCTAAGTGTACTTAGAAGTAAAAATGCCAAATATAAAGTATCCTTTGTAAGATCTAATCTGGAAAGGGAAGGGAAGAGAAAGGGAAGAATCGGGGAAGAAGGGGAGAAAGACACAGGTTAAGTAAGAGAGAATGCTTTTATTTATTTATTTTTAGTTTATTTACTTATTTTGAGAGGGGGAGAGAGAAGCAGAGAGAAAGGACGAGAGAGAATCCCATGCAAGTTCCATATAGTTACAACCTGAGCTGAGATCAAGAGTCAGATGCCTAACCAACTGAGCCACTCAAGCCCTCTAAGAGAATTTTTCTTAAGGTTTATTTATTTATTTTCAGAGAGAGAGGACAGTGCAGGTGGGCAAGGAGCAGAGAGAGAGAGAGGGACAGAGAATCCTAAGCAGGCTCCACACCGAGTGCAGAGGCAGATGTGGGGATCGATCCTATGACCCTGAGATCGACCCTGGGATCATGACCTGAGCTGAAACGAAGAGTCAGACACATAACTGACTGCTCCACCCAGGTGCCCTCCAAGAGAATGTTTTTAAAAACTAAGAGACACTTGAACATTTTCATAGGATAGGAGAATGGACCAGTCCATAGAGAAAAGGATATGGACAATACAGAGCAGGAATAACCTGGAACATGCTTTGGAGTAGACCTTTGGATGAAGAACACATGAGTAGGGACCAACAGTATCCTGAGAAAAGGCTGCTTCTGCCTGAAACTGGAAGAAAAGAGAGACGTGTGCAGTGAGGGATGGCCTCAACCTTCTCTCATGGGTTGGAGGCCAGTAGGTCTGCTGGCAGACAAAGGCTTGAAGGGAGTGAGGAAGGTTTAGGAGGGCAGACGTGGAAGTGACAACATGACCACTGTCATGCTGATCAGAATTAAATCCTCTAAATGAACAAGAAGATTCTGTCAGAAATGAAACAGGAATTTGTTGAGGCTGCAATCCCCGGGGGTCGTTTTCCTCTGATGAGATAACCAACTTACTCGGAATTTCTTTGCCCTTTATTTTCCACACTTCTGTGTTCATCTTAATTAAATTGGCCTTTATTCTTGTCAATAATCAAGGAATATTCTGGGATGAAACATGTCACAGCACGCAGAAAAGCTACTCCTGTGGATCAAATTAGCAGCTCCCAGGGAACTCTTCGTCACTCTGTCTGCTGAGGGGACACAATTCTTGTGGCGCAGAGTTACAGTAAGTCGGAGCTAGCACTCTGTGGAGATTGTCCAGGATCCTTGTGAACGGAGCGAGCCTCCTGGTGCTGAGGGGAACAGGTCTGCTCTGTGTAACGTATTGTGGTGGAAAAGCTCTGACCAAAAAGGGCACAGCGTCTCCTTTGGACACCAGATCATGGAGCCAAGCAAGATGCTATCTGGGCTTGTTGGTCTCAGGAAGAAAGATTGTCTTGAAACAATTTGGGCAGGAAGACAATAGAATTCTTTATTTCTTGGCACGGGAATGAATGAATCTTTATCCCAAATGCAAAGCAGGCTTTAATCCAAGGACAATAAATGGTGAGACCAGCATTCCAGGAACAATCACGGGCTTTCTCTGTGTGCTCCCAGTAAAAACAGTCCCACAGGGCTTCAAAGAGATATGTGGACTTCTTTTTTTCTCCTTAAGTAAACAAAATTAAGAGAGAGCAAGCACTTCCTACAGCTGTGGATGCCAGAATTTCCCTGTTCTCTATCCCAACCCTGACCCCAAACCAAGGAGCCCTCATCTTTTCTGGCTTAAAACAGTGTGTCCACATAGTGACCTTGAGATTGAACATGAAGCTCTCTGGGTGCCCCATTTGAAAAGCCAGGTTGAAATATTCTCCAAAACATAATGAACTTTCCTAACCCCCCTGTACCTCACTGCCTTTTTTCTATTCTTTGAAAATAAACACATATGTCTTTGAACAAACCCTAATATTGAGCATGTATGTTTATGAACTAGATAAACTCAGGATGGTCAGATGGCTTACGACGTAAAGAGTGCACTGAGATATTTGAATTGTATGCTCCTTGATGCATTTTAAAAATTAGTTTTTATTTATACAAATAAGTGAATGTGGTCTTCCAGTACAAAGGAACATTCCAACATTCCTTTAGCTCAGCTTTCAACTCCTGTAGGAGAAGCTTTATGCTAAAAACTAAGCCTGTAAGAAGCTGTTGTTGGTCAGGATGGGACCTGGAGTCAGCTGCCCCTTTGTTTTCTACTTCCTGTCAGGCTGGCAGAGTGCCACCCCATAAAACGTCTTGTCTTTGTAGAGGCCGGCAAGGCTCTCTGTAGAGTCACCTCTTGCCACTTCTCAGAAATCACTCCTGAGTCAGGGAATTGCAAATAAAGATTGTTCCACATCACATGATCCCCTCCTCCCACAAACATCCCTCTTTGAATCTCATGGTTTACATATTCCCACAAGGTCAAGTCAAGGACATTTGGTCACGTGCGGAGTTATGGAAATAGCACACATAGGGCTGGCCATGCAACAAACCCCGAGATGAAACATTCCTCTAATTCCATGTCGGGTGTCACATGGGACTGACTCCCTTTGAAAGAGAGCTGTCCTTTTCCCAGAGCAAGACTCAAGTGTGACCAATTCTTTGGGGCAGACAGTTCTTATTCAGTTTCATGAAGTTTCTGCCCTGGACCTACCATTTGCTAAACATGAAAGTCACCAAAGACATTGAAAAGCAGGTCTGGGCCTGAGGGATCTTACAACCCAGACAAAAAGACAGGAAACACACACCCATAACATAGTTTACTGATTCATTTATCCAATGAACAAATTTTTATTAAGAATTCTACTTTGTGGCAAGCATTGCAAAAGATACTAGAGAAGTAACCAATAAGTAAGTCTTGATCCTGTCCTCAAAAAGCTTGCATCCTACCTCACGGAAACAGGCTTATCCATACACATAACCTCTATTGAAAGGGACTGTGTCAGGCCACTGTTAGGGACCACAATGACTTGGACATCCAGCAAATGCTGCAGGAGGTCATTACAGAAGAGATGAGCAACTACAACAGAAGTCAGGGCAAACTACATGCAAAGATAAAATTTGGTGTAACTTAAAAGATGGTTAGGATTTGGACAAGTAAAGAGAAGAAGGAGGTGAGGCTGTTCCAGGACATCTGAGATTATGAGGAGGGCAGTTCCCAGGACAGGGTGGAAATAGTGACAACTGGAGTGCATTACTAGGCAACTTGTGGTTCTTTAAAGCAGAAAAGTATCCAGCTCCACACTGAGCAAATGGCCACAGAGAGGTTATCAGTAAAATGATGATTAAAATATGATGCAGACATATATATAACTCATCCAGCTCTGCCACTTTTTTGTTGTACATCCTTGGATCAGTTATTTACCCTCTCTGAGCCTCAATTGCCTTGTTTGAGATGATAGTACCTGCTAGATAGGACTACTGTGAGGACTGATTGAATTATAGACGAAATATGTTAGAACAGTGCCTGACCCATGGTATGTGCTTAATAAATAGCTATGATTATTAAATACAGGAAAAAGTGCTGGGGGGATATGATAATAATGGCTGGCATTTATTGAGTGGTTACTATGTGCCAGGGAATGTTCTACATACTCTGCAAGTATTAGATAATTTCACATACACCAAAATAGTAACAAAGTATCTCTAGGCAGGTGTGACATCAACAAATGGCTTGGAAAGATTTCTTTCCCACACTTCTTAAAACTTTCATTAGTGCCTGTTTAAGGTAAGACCCAGAGGCAGAGCTTGAGACAAGGATTACAGCCCGTGTGATGCATTGATGGAACTTTCAGGAGAAAGGGAAAGAGAGAAGAGGACGGGGTAGGGAAAGTAGCTAGACAAGGATGCATCCTCACTGGGCATCTTGCTGTACCCTAACCTAATAGGAAACAGTGGAGTGTGTATTGTACCATAATGTCAATTTTGCCTTAAAGGAAGGAGACCACCTCCCCCCCACCAATTGGTCATTGGCTGAAGGCTGCCCCTGTGGTGGGGGTGCTGGACGTGACCTCCCTTGTGACTCCAGCCAGAACAGGGCAGTTCTTTGGAAAAGGAGCAGCTGTAAACAGTTAGCAGCTCACATTCACAGCAGCTGGAGGATGCATGCACTGGCTGGATAAAAGGGATCTGGGCTCTGTGTAGACAACCACCCCAAACTTAGTAACTGAAAACAACAGCAATCGTTTATTTTCTTTACAAATCTGTAATTTGAGCAAGGTTTGTTTGGGACAGTTTGTGTCTGTGCTCCATGCTATCAGCTGTGGCAGCATGAAAAGTTGGGGGGGGGGTGGAATACTCCAGAAGTGTCACCATGACTGAATATCAAGAAAGTGTTTTGCACATGAAACTTTAACACACATCCCTAGTTGTCAACCTCCAACCAGTTCATTGTCTTTAAGCTCTTCCTACACAAAAATTCTGAAGCCACCACTATTCTGAGTGGTGCCATTATGATGCACTATTATTTTTAATAATAATAAGTATGGCTTTATGGGTAGATGATATGTTATATAAAGGGCATAGATTTAGAAAAATTATAAAAGTAAGGCACTGATGGAATGTGGCTTTGGTAAGGGATCGGTAAACTCTCCAGCAGAATCAAAATTGAAGCAAATTAGAAGACTACTCTACCTACTGTGTGTCAGGAATAAAGTTCTCTATGTTGGGAGATGGTTGTCTTTATTTTTTAATCATTTTTAAAATCTGATTAGAAATTAATACATGCTATGACAGTCATTATTGATTGCCTATACAAAATTCTCCACCTTCTCTTTTTATTTTGAAAGAGAGATGGGGGAGGGAGGACGGAGGGGGAGAGAGAGAGAGAATCTCAAGCAGACTCCATGCTCAGCTCGAAACCAAACACGGGCTCCATCTCACGACTATAAGATCATGACCTGAGTGGAAATCAAGAGTCAGACCCTTAACCGACTGAGCCACCCAGGAGACCCATCTCTTTTTTTAACATACTTATTTGTTGAAAATATTTTTAGGTTGGGGCTACATTCAAACTTAAAAATTGACAAAATATAAAAATATATGCAGTGAAAGGGCACTTGAATGGCTCAGTGAGTTGAGTGTCTGACTCTTGGTTTCCACTCAGATCAGGATCCCAGGGTAATGGGATCAAGTCCCACTCAGCTTGGAGCCTGGTTGAGATTCTCTTTCTCTCTCTCTCTCTCTCTCTCTCTGTCTCTCTCTCTCTCTCTCTCCCCTTCTCCCCTGCTAGCACGCTCTCTCTGTCTCTCTCTAAAAATAATAATAACAATAAATAAAAGATATGTGGTGAAAAGTCTTTTTTCCACCCCTGTCATCTGCTCAGCTCCTACCACGTTTCTTAGAACATCTTTTCAGGTTTTGTTGTATATCAGGAAAAGTATATAAATATAGGTTTTCCCTTTTGTCTTCCTTTTACATAAAAGGTAGGTTATTTTTCATACTCTAATATACACAGCTTACCTTTGTTGTGTGTATCTTGGAGATCTTTCCACATGAACTCACAGGCATGAATATATCTGTGATACATGTAAATGTATTAGATGACCCTCTGAAGAACCTTCCAACAGAACGTATATTCAAACTTATATTTTTACAGGTTTGATTGGTGAAAAAATGATACCTTTGTGCAACTTGAGTTTATATTTGTCTTAGAATGATAAGCATTATATTGCATGTTTAAGAGTCCTTTGCATTTCCTACTTTCTGAACTGCAAATTCATCTCCTTTACTCAGGATTCTATTGGATTGTTGATCTTCCTTTTATTAATTTCTAAGAGCCCTGTATATGTTAAAGATATTAGCATATTGGCAAGGATGGAAATCCCATTCTGCTTCCAAATCCCACCTTTGTTTAGATCCTGGCCTACTTCAAACATCCTGATACACATTTACTATAGAAAACTAGGAAAATAGGAAAAGAAAAAAAAAAACAATCAGCATAATCCCAAGCAAGAGATCTCAGAGCTAAGTTAAACATAAAACTTTTCTAGACCTATTTCTTTAAGGAAAGGAGAGTTGCGGAGAAGGGGGAAATAAAGGAAGGGAACATTTACTAAGCACCTGCTAATGCCTACTAATAGCCTTTTGTTCATGTAATGCCATTTATAGTGCTCATTTATTTCCATTGTATAGCTAAGAAATTTGAAGCTCAGACAAGTTAAAAGAAACCAGACCAGTATCATACAACTAGTAAGATATGGAACTGGGGTTCCAACTTGGATCTGTTAGATACTGGGGTTCCTTCCCTTTCTATAGCTCTTATCGTTTCCTTGCCACCTGTGTTTTAAGAGTAGGCTATTAACATCCTTGAAGACCAATAGCCAACATAATCAAGAGGATCACAATCTTAAGATGACAAAGACCTTGTTGTTGTTTTGAATACCACTAGAATTCATTCACACTCAGTTCTGGAACACTCAGAGGTCTGGAACTGTCACATTCATCAGGAAGTAAGGCCCAGCTGGCGGCTGCTGGCTCCTGGCCATGTGGAGACAAACCTTGGTCATTTGTCAATGTTCCCAGGGGTGCCTGCTTCATGTTAAAATCCTGGCAGTGGGCCTCACTCCACTGTATAATTGTCCTGGCCACAGCAAGGCTGACTAAATCCTCTTGATGCTTCTGTTAATTCCATGGGCCCTGTAGGCTAGAAGAGCCCAGAAACAGAACAGGGCACACCCAAAAGTGCAATCCAAAGGCTGGAGGCTCCTCTGGTTCCTTAAAATGAGTAAACATTTCACTGTCGAGTTGTCAACATGCAGAGCTTTCTTCTGGGCTAGAACAGAATGTTAGAACTAGCATGGACATCAGTGTTTTTCATTACTATAGCTTGGTGAGTCCTGGGGTGATGGAGGAGGTTTCCACCAGGGCCCCTGTGGGGGATCAGGAGAAGTTGAACAGGTAAGAATGGTCACACCCCAAGTTCAACCAGATCAGGTCTACTTTTGCCTGTACTGTCATATAAGGTTTATTTGGGGAAAGGGCTCCCAGCGAAAACAAGTGTGAGAACCACTTCATTTTACTGGTATAGAAACTGAGGCTCTGGGAGGGTTTGATGCAGACAAGCACATGGAAGGAAATTCAGTGGCAAGACTAGGCTTAGCGGCTGACTCTGCAGTCAAAGCTCTCTTTCTACTTACTGTCTGGGCTCCATTATCACACAGAGTCCCCTGTTTCCTTTGTGCTGGGTCTTCATTCGATGGATTTACAGCCAGCCACTCCCCCAGACCCTCAGTTGTAAATCAACTCATCCTGAATTCTCAAAAGCCCCTCTGTGTAGCAAGCTTTCAGTAAAAGTGTTCTTGGCTCTTCCCTCCTCTGTCGCATTCACAGCATATCTTTCTCTGCGGCACGCTGGGCTGAGATCAGTTGGAACCAGAGACAAAGAAATGATGTGCTCACCTCTGTATACACCTACCAAGACATCCTCCCAGATTTTGAACCAAGTAGAAATATTCTTCAATTAAAAAAAAATTATCTCTACATAAAGTCGTGTGATGTCCTATTTGCTTTCTCATTGTTATCAACCGTCATACACCCACTGGGGGTTGCAGACCCAGGAACTGAGGGCTGATTGGAAACAGCCATCACTGCAGCACAGTAACTCAGGGGCACATTATAGACAAACAGCAGCAGCTTGTTTATGTAAAATTTTTAATTTTTTGTTCATTGTGGATTGTTTTTCATGAAATTTGATTAAGTACTGTGTTAAAATGTGTATCTTTGATAAAAATAATTCTCGGTTGCTTGATTCTTGACTCTTGAGACAGTTTTTTAAAAAAAATTTAATAGTTTATTTTCAAATTGGATTCCATATAACAACCAGTGCTTCTCCCCACAAGTGCCCCCCACCATGACATCATCCCCTTCCCTCCCCCTCCCCCTTCAGTCCATGGTTCATATTCAGTATTCAATAGTCTTGAGACTTTTTTTGGCACTCCTTCAAATTTTGTGCCTCCCTCACCTGACCTTACTCCAGGGTTCCCACTCACTTGCACAGTCTCAACAGCATCTCCCACCCGGGGCTTCCAGACCTAGTCTAATCCCTTATAGAACCCAAAAATACAGTAGCCCATGTAGCCAACCAGTATTTTATCTCTTGTATTCTCCTTGAAAATCTGAAGGCCGACACTGTCATTCTTTTTAGTACAAACTTCCAGAAAATTGTGTTTCTTTTTTTTTTACATTGAATTTTTACATTGAATTTTTTACATTTAATATAGAATTATAGTTAATATAATTCTATATTAGTTTCAGGTGTCCAATGTAGTGATTTAGCAATTACATACATTACAAAATGCTCACTATGATCAATGTAGTCACCATATAACATTATTACAGTATTATTGGCTATATTCCCTTATGCTCTGCTTTTCACCACCATGACACTTATTTTATAACAGGAAGTTTTTACCTCTTCATTTCCTTCACCTCTTTCACCCATCTTTCCATCACCCCTGCTCTCTGACAACCACCAGCTTGTTTTCTATTCACATTCCTATATTATTATTTATCTCAGCCCTCTCCACCCACTCTCACCAGCTCCAATAAGGAATTCTCTCTCAAATCAGCATTCTTTTCTGGAAAGTGCTATGTTCTCCCTCCACCTAGAAATTCATCCTCTTAGGGATGTTGAATTGGAAACAGGGCAAGACTTGGTTACTTTTAGGACAGAATCAGACATACACATTCTAGAAAACTACGTGAAGGAGTTTCCAATATGTTCATACGTGGCTTGAAGTTCCCAGTTTCATTTGTCTCCCCCAAATTGCTTCAGTCATTACAGTTCCTTGTTTAGACAAAAGCAATGTGGAATTTGTCTTAGTATGAACTTCTCAGGCACATTCACTCCCTCACAGCTATTGATTTTGAAGCAACCAACACTGACTTGGAAACCATATGCTAATAAACTGTGTGGTTTGTGAACAAACTGAGGGATTGGCGGGAAATAAGTTGTGCAATGCCCCCAGCTTTGCAACATACCAACGCAGGTGCAAAAACACGAGGTTGAAGAGGGTCAGGAAGGTGGTTTTGCTCTTTTCCTTCTTCTGGCAATATCTTAAAAATGTAGTTAACAACCTGCTTAGCCATTTGCTTACCCAAATTAGTCCAAAGTGGCTGGTTGTGGCTGGCTGTGAGGGGCATTCACTTCCCAAAGCCTTACCAGCCTTCTCTCAGTGGTAGGGCAACTAGCTGCAGAAATCAGGCTTGCAGAAGTAGCACCTTGAGCTTCTTACAGGTTCCCCACCTTCCACTCCAGTGACTCTCCCCTTTTTTGTTTAAATGTCCTCAGTTTTGCTCACATCATTAAGTATGGGATGTCCCTTATGAATTCCATTTCTTTCCTTCTTGTTCTCATTAAGGCCAGAAAAAGGTCACTGAGGAGTTGTTTTGGATGCTCACATCTGGATTTTGCTACCCTTTTGTTCCATGGTTTTAATCTGAGTCTGCTGTGGGATAGGTCTGGACATCTGCAATGATATTTATTTAATTTATTGATTTAATTTTATAATTAATTTATTCTAGTCATACCTATTGCATTATGGTTTTGGTCTTAGCTGTAGAGATTATAATATACATTCTTAATTTGTTAAAGTCAATTTCAAGTTCATATTGTACTACTTCATGTAAAATATAGAAACCCCCATTATTTATACTATAGTTCTAACATGTGTTACATTCTCATACATTATAAATTCCATATGAATGTTATAATTTGGGTTGTTATAATATGTAGATGATGTTGTTCTGTTTCTTCATATATCAACTATTTTTGGATTAAATTTCAGACATTATGAAAAATATGTTATAGAGAATCTGGATTCTGTTATGCTCCTCTGAAGAGTATTGATATTTTCTTAAAGTCAATTCCTTGTGCATGCATGATTCAGAGATTAGTCAGAGATTTAGGCAGTTGAGAAAGTAGAGTCTAGGGCTTTCCTTCTCTGATCCTTTCTTTTTTGGGATTTTCTCTTCTTCAAACCAGTAAGATTTGATTTTCCACTTGCTTTACTCACTCCCACAAGCTACAGACTGGGGTCTTCCCTCAGGCTAACACCTATTAGAAAAAGGGGCAGGAGGAGAATGCACTCAGTGACTCTACTTTGTCTGTTGTCATACTCTTCTAGTATCTGTGTGCTTTGATTCACTTTTTAGTACCTTCAAGTAATTGATTTTTGTCAGTATCTTTTGTCTGGAGTTCATAGTTTTAATCTTTATGAAGCTTGGCTCAATAGATAGCACTTAACTAAACCAAAAACAGAACTCTCTCAAATAATATTGGTTGGTTAATTTTTTCTAATGTAAAAATGGCACAGTGTGGGCAGAAGGACAATTTGAAGTTTTATTAACAACCTGGTGGTATTTCCAGCTTCATAAATATTTTTTGGAGCACCTTCTAAGTTCTAGGCACTGTGACAGTTACCAAAAAAACATAAGTGAAGGCCAACTGTTCTGCCTTTAAAGCAGGTTACATTTCTATTCCAGTTAAGAAGGAAATACAACCTTCCTTTCCTTCTGGCCTGTAACATGTGAGCTATTTATTGCCTTCACTGGGGAAAGAAAGGGTTAAATTCATGACCACAACTGACAGAGATGGTAGAAAGAAATACAATTCTGTACCACATGTATCCTTGCCTGTCCTATTTCACTTTTCCCCAAACCAACTCAAGTGATGCAACTGATGCTTTGTTCTTTTCCCTTCTGTTACAGAAGGGGGGGAAATGATGCTCTAAAAGGCGCCATGTAACTTGTCTGTAGCCTCATCACTAGTAAAGAGAGGGATTAGTTCTAAACTCTTGTTTCTTTCCACTCCCATTAATCAAACTTGGAGATATCGGGTCTCTACCTCAACCTTACTATCTGACTCTGGGCATAAGAGTAGACTTCAATTTCCTCTCTGTAAAGACAAAGCATACATGCCCCTTGGTACCCAGCCCCACCCTTCCAAAATAAACTGGATGATTTAAGAACCTTTCAAATACTTAAGTCTACACTTCAAATGCCATGAGGATGAAATGTCTCCAAGGTCCTTTGTTTTAGTCTAGGAATCTCTGAGTTTCAGACAATCTGTAAGCATTACCCTGATGGATCTTTTTCTGAACTCCCATCTCTATTCTTGTTCTACCCCTTACTCAACACTTCCTACACCCTGTCTTCTAGAGGACACCATCTTTCCGTCTCCTCTCTGTAAGGATTGCAGCACCTTAGATGCAACAGTGGTATTTAATAACAATAGGCAAGAACAACAATGATTTCTATCTAAAGCATGCTCTTTATTTTCCAAGCTCCTCTTTTAGGTATTATTTCATTTGATCTGCACAATGTTTTGGGGTAGCCTCTGTTATACTTTCTCCTTCACCAAATGAAATACAAATTATATTATTTTAATGTCTTTTTTTAATGAGAATATTATTTCTATTTTAGGAAGGCAAGCTTTATGTCAAAGAACACAAGATCCCTAAGAGAGTCTCAATCTCTGACAGTCCCTCAATGTCAGGGTTTATTTCCTATTTTCTTTGTATCCCAATCACCTAACTCTGTATTTATAACATAATCAGTGAGAGTTTGACAAAAATAGTAATGATAAACCTAGTGCTTATTAAGTTTTAAAACAATATCGCATTCTATAACTGGTGTCTAAACACATCTCAAAAAAAAATCCAGGCTCCAATTCCAACTATGCCATTCAATAGTGTCATGGTTTTGGCCCAATTACTTAACCTCTCTGGGATTCTGTGTCCTTACAGGTAAGCTCTGACCTTACAGTGAGTCCACCTCACTCAAGGGTGCAAAGTCAGTAAATGGCCAATCTGGGATTCGAATCCACAGTCAAAGACTCATGAGCTCTTTCCATTGATTCTTCTCCTTTCAGGATCTTTCCAAAGAGAAAGAATAATATGGAAATGTGATAAAATATTGGAAAAAGGTATACTGTACAATCACTTGATGCCATGTAAACTGGGGACAAAACAATCCCTCATTTATTTCCTGCCTCATTTGTGCAGTTCTCTGGTAGTTGATCAGGCAGTGCTGTTTTCATGGACTCCTAAAGCACAGAGCAGAGGGAGAACTTAGAAAGGCAGTTCACCCCAGCAGTGTTGGGTAAAGTGAGTCCATGGTAACAACTCCACCAAATGAGTGCTAAAGGCCCACAGGTGCCAGCGCTCTTCCAAGAGGAACATGCTGAACTGCATCGTTTGGGGATAAACATGTGTTTCTTTTCAGAAGAAACAGACTCTCCCAGCAAGCCGGACCAATCTGTTTGCTTGTGAGGGTCGACTCCCAGCTGATGTTTTTGGTCGTTCTTGGCTCTATGAGCAAATGGCCATAAGGGAGTGATGGCTGTGGCTTCCACAACTTGGCAACCAATGCTCTTGGGTGTTCACTGGGTGTTTTCAATCCTGACAGCTACATTCTCCGGAGAGAGAAAAGCATAGAGGCAAAGAAGAAAGCCAGGTGGTGGGCAGAGAAGAAGACTCAGGGCAAGCCGAAGATGGAGAAAGAATTATCAAATGACCCTGAAAATCCACAAATAAGACAAGTAAGATCTATTCTAAACTCCCATAGGACTTCATCCCTGCGCTGATCCAGATGTTTTGCTTAGAGCTGTAGACGTAAGCTCTTCCCATGTAGAAACCTAGATAGAGACGTTTGAGCAGCCATGTGTAACGCTTCCAAGCTACTTCCTTATGTGCCATGTTTATCGCAGAGGTGGAATGGGCACAGGGGTGGATTGTAACAATGCTGAGTTATACCCTAAGTACATTTAGATATCCACGAACCACCTAGGAAGCAAATCGGCCACAGCGGGAAAAGCAAGAGGACCTTTTCTAACCTCAGTATTAACTTTATAAACTGAGGTAAAACCCTCAGCTTGTCCATGGCAGCAAAAATCAAGGCTGAGTAACAAAATCCCAGAAGACCTGGGTTTTTGTGTGTGAGCTCTTCCGTTATCCAGCTTTGCAACTTGGTAGCCTCTGTTTCCTAAAATCTGGGCTCCTAAAATAGAAAACAGACAGGCAGGACATCATGGTTAAAAAAAAAAAAAAAAGAGTGCATCAATTTTGGACACAATGGGCCTGCAGAATGTCATTTAACCCCTCATAGCTGATTCAATGCAAAGGTTATTTCTCAGCAATGATTTATGAAGCATTTACTAGGCTCTGGGAATGTGGCAAAGAGCAAAACAGACCAAGTCCTTGTTCTTGGGGACCTTATACCTCCAGACAGGCGAAGTGATAATGAATAATAAGCAAATATGTAGACATGGGAAATAAGGCCAGATAGTAATAAGCTCTATGGAAAAATAAATAAAGCAGGAGAAGGAAAGAGGGAAGGTTTTCCATTTTAGTTAAAGTAGCCAGAAGCAAATAACATCAACCTCAGAAGGTTCTTGTGGAAAAGCTAAAAGGGAATATATTTTAACAGATTACATCATGAAGCAAACGTACCATAGCACTGAATGTTTGAAAGGCTCACAGGACTACTTCCCATAAAATAAGAGCAGGGTTTTCAGGCTGAGCATGCCTATTGCTGCCATTTCACTTTCCCTGGGTCCTTTCAATGCTACCTCCTTAATTTTGGGGGGGGCAGGTGTCATTTTGTTTTGTTTTGTTTTGCTTTGTTTTGTTTTCCCTCATTCCTGCAGAGGGAACTTGACCTCTCCGGTAGCAAAAAGTTAATGAATGTAAAAACTTCTTGGAGCCGTGGTAGTTGATACCACTAATGATGTATATCCTTGGTTTGTGTCTGTTCCCCAGCTTTTGGTGCTCAAGGTTTGGAGGTGTGAGGCCTGTTTGTTTTGGAGAGATCCATCCACCAGGTGGTAGAACCTTCCCATTCAGGAAATAAGCCCTGAAGCAGTCAGGCTGGTGGACTTCATCTGCCCAGAGCGTAACAAAGGGCTCCTCTGTGCAGCCATATCCTGACCCAGAAAATGCATGCAGGTAGCAACACCCGACCATGCCCTAGCCTGACTCTGGGGCTCAAGGCTCTGACTACATCTCTGGGAATTCATGGAGTTTAGAGTTTTAAAGGGGTTTCCAAAGGAATGCATCTGAGAGTTGACACTTCCTCATCAAAAGCAAAAATCTCTGTTTGGCTGACGTGTGATTCAATATATACATTTCTAAGGCGTGTCCACCTCCATGTCAGGGCAAAGCTTTACTGGAGGCTGTAGAATATTTAGCAAACAGGTTACAGATCATGATCTGTTGTCGGAGGTAGCATTATGGGAAATTATAAAATAAGAAAAGCACTTTAAGTGTTTTTGGCTGTCCAGTCAACAGCCACTGTCCAGTGTAATTTGAATCTGTCATTGTTCATATGTTTCTCACCCAAAATACTGTGGAAAGTGAACTTTACCCTAGAAACCCAGGTTAACCAGCTTCCAGATCCCTGGCAATCCTCACATCCTCCTATTCATGCCCTTATGCAGTCCCCCTCCACACTGAATCAGTACTGATTTGTGTGGTCAATAAAATAGAGCAGAAATGACAACATGCAATTTCAGAAGCTGGGTCAGAAAAGAGACTGAAGCTCCTACCTTGGCCTCTTAGACTACTCCTTCTGGGGTAACTAAGCCACCGTGCTGTAAGAATGCTGAGGCAGCTCTCCCGAGAGGCTCGCATGAAGAACTGCTGCAGCATCTCACCTACAGGAAGGCACGTCAATGAGCAGCCTTGGACGTGGGTCCGAGGTCCCAATCAAGCCCTCCAATGACTGCATCCATGGCAACATCTGCCTACAACCTAATGAGAAACCCTGAGCTACCACCCAGAGAAGCCACTCTCAAGTACCTGACCCACACCGTGAGAGGTAAGAAATTATTATTGTTTTATTTTAAGCCACTAGGTTTGGGGTGTTTTGTTACACAGAGGGTGATAACTAATACAAAGCCTATTCTGAGGTTTTAGGATTGAATGGAAGACATGACAGCCTCTTAAACCCACTGAATACTAGATTCCAATTATTGCTATGCCATTTTGCCCAACACCATCGTGATGATTTTTAGAGAAACTATTTTTAGAGAACTATTTTTAGAGAAACCTGAAATTGGCATTGGATTTTCAGTACTAGTTAAGGGCTGATCTTTGCCTTTAAGACACTCATGGACACTTGAAAGGAATAAACCTATATGTTTTTTTAGTTTAGTTTTATTTGTTTTGACAGAGAGATAGTGACCAAGTGGGGAAGGGACAGAGAAGCAGGCTCCCTGCTGTAAGCACAGAGCCCGATGTGGGGCTTGAACCCCTGAACTGTGAGATCATGACCTGAGCCGAAGTCAAGAGTCAGATACTAAACCGATTGAGCTACCCAGGTGCCCACTAAGGAATAAACCATTTAAGCATTGCCTCTGAGTATGATCTTACAAATGTGCTGGGTATCACATTGTCTTTACATTCCATAGATGATACATTAGATTTCTAGTTACTGGTCAAAGACTACCAGAGAGATGGACATCATTTCCCTGGCACTTCTGGCTTGCTATGTACATGGCCAGAGTTGGTCCCTTCCTGTCGAGAAAGCCAGCAAGCAAGTAGACACAGGTGCTGGTGGTTATGAGTTGAAGCAGTGAACTCAGAAATGGCATGAGGTGGGGGGACATGGGTGGGGACACCAGCCATCTGTTTCAGTTACCAAGCCAAGGCTTCAGCCACAGGAAGAAGGCACAGATCTGAGACCAAGGAGCACAGTCAAAGCCCAGCTATCCACATGGGTGTTCAAGTCAGAGCCAGACTAGTAGCAGAGGCCTCCGAGACCCGATGGTAAGTCTGACCTTCCTAAATCACTCTTGCTGGGAGGAAAATGAAGGAGGCTTAGAGACTGGGAATCCCTTCCATGCCACTCCTCCTTAATTGTAGGCACAAGATCTACCAGACTTGCCCTGTTGGGATTGTGCTACCACTTCCTTTCCTTGCTGCACACTCTTCCTGTTGTAGGCCATCCTATTGAAGAGACATGTTGGTCATTCTTAAATAAATTCAGCAAGGGCTTTAAAGAACCAAAGGACAACGCTCCTCCTCTTAAGGAAATCAGTGAGTTAAAGTAGGGCCTGGGACACAGTAGTAGCTCACAAATGTTAAGCTGGTTTCTCCCCAGCCCCTGTCACCACTGCCTTGGGACAGCCAGGCAGGAACAGAGTCATAATGTTAATCCAAATCTGCACTCTGGACCTTCTTATTTCTCAACAAAGAAAACACCAACATTGACACTGAGTCCTCCAATACACATTGGAGTGATACTGCTTTTTCACTGCCAATCTGCTTTGCTGGTGGGTTACTGCCCAGGCCTCATTAGCCAGGCCAGTAGGACAGAGCACATGGGAAGATCACCAGCACAGGGAACAGACCAGCACCTGGGGCTTGGACTTGAGAAACCACCTGATTTTCTCATGACTAACCCAGTAGAGTGGTTCCATGTATGTCACAATCGGGTCCCACTAGAAAAATAATTTTTTCCTCCAAAGTCTCCCAACCTTTGTTTTAATGTGCCTCAAGGAAGGGACTTGAATAAGGAGCAGAGGCAGACAAGTCTTTGAGTGTCCTTTTTCTCTCTTGCATTTGCTTCTCTGACTTCAACCTCCAGAGGGCACTGATCTTCAAAAAGACTAAACCCAAACACCGGGGCTGGGCACGGCAGAATGCCAGCTGTTGGCTGAACAGGGTGGGGAAATCCTCACTAGTTGCTAATTCTCTGTGAATAATTGATACTGGTGAAATTGAACCAGAGACTTCATTAGCACTTATAAATGGGATTTCTCCCCCCTGATAATATAAGGAAGTCCCAAAACCATGGTTTTGGTTCAGGTCCTCCCCTTAGAGAGGTTCCTTCACCTCCTCACTATTAGCTCCATGCATCTTGTAGGCTTTCTCTGGAAATCCTCAACATTTCTTGGTCATGCTTAGTATCTGGGTAACATTAGACACCGGAAAAAACCTGGTGGACCAGAGAGCTAGTCCAGAGACATTCAGGGCCACCAGGAGGCAGCCACGATGCTTCACAACTGTGTATCAGCAAACAAGGACGGAGGGTTTTTGAAGTTAATAGACCTGGTTTCAGATCTTACCTCTGCCTCTCGCTGGCTGTATCACTCTGGATAAGCCTTACTTGTAAACAGAAATGATAGTTAATCTCATAAGAGTTTGGCATAGAATAAACTCATTTGGACATATAAAATGCTAGCACTTTGTAAGAATTAGTTCTTTCCTCAACATCCTTCTCGCTACCTTTAAAAATGCCACACAGGATGGATGGATTCCTATAAGGTTTTCTACAGTCACTTACTTGAACCGAATCTTTGCCCCCTTAAAAAGAAACTCTTTTCATTGGTTTGGCACTCTCCAGAGAACAAGGAAGAGTGAAGGCCAATGTGAGAGTCAGAAAGCCAGGGGCCCTGGGTTGTCTTCATCTCTGTCCCCCAACTCTTGTGGAACTGGGGGGACTTGGCAGAGTCCCCAGAACACAGCAATCTTGGGGGAATGAGATTGGGAACTTCCTCATGATGTGAGACACCCTGCTTCCCCATCCCCACCTCAGGTGCCTCACAGGTTTCAAAGGTGATACCTAAGCCAAGTTCTATGATGAGTAGAGAAAGTGCAGAAACAAATCTTGAGTACATGTACCTCCCTTGTGTCCCGGATATTATGCAACAAGTCATTGGGCTGCTGCCATGGAACAGGCCCAGTTTAAATCCTGAGGTGGCCGGGCCCTTGTCCTCAATGATCTTTGTCTACTAAGGGAGACCAGCAATCAACAAGCTATGACAACATCATGTACTAAGCTCTGTGTTTGGAGCCAAGCACCACACTCCTCGGACTGACACTGCAGAAGACGAGGATCCGGGCTGTGCTGAGGACGAGCCACATCCTCCATCACTTGCCACCCCATCTTTGGCCACCCCCATAACTTGCCTGGACTGAACCCTCTTTGAATTCTCTGTCACTGTCCTCTCCTGTGACTTCTGTGCCTCAGCTTATTTGTCTTAAATAAGTACCGGAAACTAGACTTTGAATATTGCAGGAACAGATCTAACCAATGCCTAAATGGAGGGGAAAATGTGAAGAACACTGGACTTTGAAAATGGTTTTAAGTGTGCTTTTAGAAGTTATCATGAGGCTCTCAATTACAAAATGGAAACTATCTTAAAAACAAACAGACAAACAAACTGGTATTTACCAACCATCCCGGTTTTTTCTGGGGCTGTTCCAGTTTTCACACTGAAAGTTCCATGGCCTGGGACACCCCTCAGTGGGGACACACTGGGACAGTTGGTCATGCTAGTTGTGTTTTGAACACAGAAGTGCCAGCAAACCACAGAGATAACATGCCAACCCATTGCTTCAGCCTGGAACCACGAAAGCATACACTAATAAATGGTCAATCCACAAGGCCCAAGTTGCTTCCTGAGTATGAATTATTATTTTACAGAGAAGGGAATCAATGCACAGAATAAAAATGGAGATACAGAATATTTAGCAAACGCATAAATTGATTAAGTACTGAACAAATATGAGACTGTATTTAAAAGTACAAAAAAAATTGTGGCTTATTGTTCTTGACAAAAGGCCAAGACAATAGCCTTTCACATTACTGAGGGAGACTGGGCTTTACATTTTCCTGGAGAGGCTTAACAAAATAGCAGAGAGGTTGACAGCATGGTCTTTGAAATAAGACAAATCTGACCTTGACGCTTGGCTTTAGTCTCAGAGACTGTGTGACCCAAGGTAAATTGCTTAACCTCTCTGTGCATTGATTCCCTTCTCTGTAAAATAATAATTTCTACTTCTAAGTCTTATTTTTTAAATTAAAATGATCACAATATACAAAATATAATGATTACTCAATAAATACTAACAGCTATCAAAAGAAAAACAAGAGGAGAAATAAATACCTACCGTTTTGTTATCTCTGGAGTACCAAGTAAAGTTAGCAAGGGGCTAAGAGTTCAATGGCTCATGAAAACAGTTTTGCTATGAAGTATTAGGAATATGGCTTTAGATTAATTTGGGTACCAGATTTTCATATATTCTTATTTTCATATATTCAGCCTTGAGCTGAACATCTTTATTTGCCTGTCCAGTTTCATTATCCATCTTTTTCTCCATCCATCTTTGCACCCTGGAGGCTGGCCTCTGTGGTTGACATCAGTGGACGCCTGGCCCTTGGATTTGGCTCAAGCCAGCCGACTGCTTCCTGGAACTGAAGGTCACAGTTCCTGTCAAGAGCCCTCTCCACCCAGCCCTCCCTGCCTCCAGGTCTCTGCCTTCCTGCTCCTGTCAGCCTTTCAGCTTGGAGATGTTAATGGTTACTTCCTTGACCAGCCTCAGAGCTCCATCTGCACCATCCTCCAGGGTTTCCCAATAGCCTGACTACATATTAGTAAATCATCCCATTGTAAACTCTCAATTTATCCAACTGAATGTGTTTCTTGTTTCCTGCAAGAAGGCTGACAGACACAGACATCAAGGGAACATCTAGCTCAGTGATTTCCAAACACAAGTTTGAGCACCGTTCTGGACTGGCCACATCAGAATCACGTAGGGAGCTTTTGAGAATATGGATTCCTGGACCTCGTACCTGAAACACTAATTCAGAGGAGCCTTGGGTGAGGCTCCCTTTGTACTTCCAGCAGCTTTCCTGCTAATTCTGCTGCAGAGCAGATCTGGGGAGAGTTCACCTGTGAGCCCTCAGGTGCAGCTGGACCTTTTTTTTTTTTTTATCAGTGTTCTTTGTTCTTGCTTCACTTTCCACTCTCTGATTTCATTTTGGTTAGAAACCAGAAATTATATATATATATCCTCCAGAAAGGTGATCTCCATTAAGGGAAATTTTGGTCTATTTCTTTCAGGTCTAGAACTCTGCCTGGCACATCGTTGGCTCTCAGTAAGAATTTGTTACGTGAATGTTAAATGAATAATTTATGGAAATGTTTGCAGCACTTTGCAGGGCTGAGATGAATTCAAGTTGGTGAGCTCAAGGAGGATGTGACCAAAGCTCCATATTTGATAAAGATCCAAATATACAAGTGATCTTGATAGAGAAAGGTGAATTCATCATCAGAGCTGAGTCAGTTGTTGCATATAGGTATAATTTCCAACTAGTGGCTTTCTTGGAATTTTTCCCCATCTGTCCTTGGAAGCATGATGTGCATTCCACTAGACAAGGTGGCTTATGCTAAAAGCCAGGAAAGCTACTGCCCATATGGGGAGGTACTTTTGAGGTGAAACCCTAATTTGACTTTCCCCTGCTCTACACTATTACACACATCCAGAGGACTCATGGCAACATTTAAAAAATTTTTTTAATGTTTATTCATTTTTGAAAGAGAGAGACAGAGTGTGGATGGGGAATGGGCAGAGAGAGGGAGACACAGCATTCAAAGCAGGCTTCCGGCTCTGAGTCCAATGCAGGGCTCAAACCCATGAGCAGTGAGATCATGACCTGAGCCAAAGTCAGTTGCCCAACCAACTGAGCCACCCAGGTGCCCCTCGTAGTAACATTTTTAACCCAGAGGTTGCTGTACATTTTCAAATCGAGTATTCAAAATAAATTTCTAAGTGGAATAAAAGCCCAGAGTCAGGCATATGCTTTCTACCCCTACCTAATTCTGTCTAGTCCTCTACCTATTCCCAATTGCCCAAGGGGATTTGTCCCTCCTCTTTTTCCCCATCACTGTCCCTTTCTTTTCATATTACTAACAAAAAAAATCTCTTGGCTTACTTTTTTCTGACAATATATATCAACACAATTGCTAGCTAATTGCCCATTTTTCATACCAAGCCTAAATTTGCTTGAATATACTTGGTTGGAGAGCATTCTTAACCTGTCTTTTTTTTTAATATTTATTTATTTTTGAGAGACAGCGTGTGAGTCGGAGAGGGAGACACAGAATCAGAAGCAGGCTCCAGGCTCTGAGCTGTCAGCACAGACCCCATCTCGGGGCTCAAACTCATGAACTGCGAGATCATGACCTAAGCTGAAGTCAGAAGCTCAACCAACTGAGCCACCCTGGCATCCTGGCTGGAGAACATTCTAGAGTAAGAAACACACTTCTCCAACTGTTTAAATGGATGATACTGCTCACACCCTTTGTGAACAGCATCTTTTCTAAATGACCCATGGTCATTATGGTGAAAATCAATAATTGATTTTAAGGTATTTAAAACCCATTGACTGCCTAGAAGCCAAGAAGATGTATAACTCTACTTGGTCTTTTTATAACTGGCCCTAGCCCAACGCATTTGCTTAGTCTGTTGTTTGCTCTTTACAATATTTCTGTCCCCTCCATTGTGGATTCTGGCTGACTGTTGTCAGGATGCTTGTTCTTATGAAATTGCCTCCAAAAAAAGAGTTCTCTGGGTAGGTAAGGGGTCACTTGGGGCTTTTATATATGTGTATATTTCTGCTCTGAGTTATGCAGGAGCTGATCAGAGAGGAATCTTCACAATTTGAGAGTTGTTATGAAATGAGAACGTTCTAGGAATTAGCAATAAACTGACAATTCATCAGATGTCTAAAAATATTTTTTCAAGATTTGAAGCAAAGATTAAGAAATTTGGGCCATTTAACTTAGAAAATAAGTCTGATGAATGATTAGATCTTGCCTCTCAAACAGTTGTTACATTTTGGAGCATATGCAGCTCCAAATAGAGAAAAGGAGACAGAATGGAGAAAGAAAGAAAATGACTGTGAAGGTTACTTGAAATGCCCTTACAAAGGGAGTTACAGAATCAGACAGCCATGTGATCCCTACACCTAGCGTGGCTTCCTAAGTTTTTCTGGAATCCTGGCCTGAGGAACAAGGTGGGGCGTGGATGGGGGAGTAGACGCTATGGGCTCTCCAATTTCCATCTATCTTCAGAATTCAGAAAGCTGATTTTCCTATGGTCCTACTGCAACTTTATACATGTTTAAGGTATCTTGTCCATGGATTCAAAACTATGCCTAGTCTCTTTAATAGCTTGGTTTTTGTTGGAGCACTAAATAAGATGAGATGAGATCACTTACTTCAACTAAAAAATAAAAATAAAAAAAAACTAGGAGAGAGGTGCCTGGGTAGCTCAGTCAGTTGAGTGCCTGACTTCAGCTCAGGTCCTGATCTTGCGGTTCATAGGTTTGAGCTCCACATCGGGCTCTGTGCTGACAGCTTAGAGCCTGGAGCCTGCTTCAGAGTCTGTGTCTCTCTCTCTCTCACTGTCTCTCACCACTCTCAGTCTCTCTATCTTTCAAAAATAAACATTAAAATTTTAAAAAATTAGAAGAAATGGAATTCAGGGTTTTTAAAATATAGTATTATATCTACTCTTTGAAAATACTTATGACCCAAAGCATCTTAACTCAACCCAGCACCAGCCTCTAACATGGACACCACCCTGCATTATACAGTGGGGAAATCTGAAGTATTAAGAGGAGACCATGTGAAAAACCAGACGTTAGCAGATACTCAACATCTTCCTTAAGATACCAAATACATGCATTTACATATGAAGGAGCATCAGTGTTGTACTTCCCTCTCTGAACCGTGGGTCTAGTATTCTCTGGTTTCATGTTTACATATCAAGAACCAAAATTTAAGCAGTGGAACACTGGAACACAGATGACCGTCCAGTGGTCACTTGGAATTAGTCAAGTAAGGTATTTGCTGTTCAAGAAAAAGTGTCCTCCCATAACTATCGGGAGGCCTCATCTGCCCTGGAAAGCCCTCCCTGGACTTAATCACTACTCCGCCCCATTCTCGGGAGGAAGTCATCACACAAATGATTCAAAACATTTTCATTTGAAAATAATAATAAAACTGACAATGCCTTCCTTTTATACCATGGCAAGAAAACTCCCATGACCAGGGAAAATGCCTGCTTGTTACCTGCATGAATTGGCAAACAGGGCACACTGCCACAGAAGTTTGTCTGTGGTGCCACTGTGGCCAAGAAAGGGCAAATATATTCTTAGAGCAACGGTTTGGTTGAATCGCTGAGAAGTCAATTGAGCCCAAACTGCTTGTGTTTAGCAATTTTTGTTGATTATAGTCCTCTGAGCAAATATCAGGTGACAGAGGACAAGGGAAGGAAACCAACTTTAGGGCCAAAGAAAGCAAAGCAGCAAGAAGAGAATTGAGTCACCTGTCCATCCTCACAAATCCACCGGTTTCAGACGGGCATGCCCACTTTGTGTAAGTTCTCGGTCTGAGCTCCAGTTAGGACATACAAATCATGGGATTTGGGAGCTTTAAGGAACTTCAGAGATGGGGCATCTGGGTGGCTCAGTGGATTAGGTGTCCGACTTCAGCTCAGGTCATGGTCTCATGGTTTGTGAGTTCAAGCCCCGCTTCAGGCTCTGTGCTGACAGCTCAGAGCTTAGAGTCAGCTTCAGATTCGATGTCTCCTTCTCTCTTTGACCCTGCCCCGCTTCTGCTCTGTCTCTCCCTGTCTCTCAAAAATAAATAAACATTTAAAAAAAAAGAACTTCAGAGATAATATAGTCCACCTGTCTCATTCAAGAGATGAAGAAATTGATACAGGGTCTGTTAATTCTCAGTGTCCGCAGAGTGATTTGCTGAGTGTCCCAGAAGCTGAGAAGGATTAGAACTGGGGTCTCTTAACTACTAATCCATTACTCATGTGTCATTCAAGGAGCTCTCCCAGTCTAATGGCCCAAATTGTGGAGCACAGGCTTTAGGCTAGATCTGCTTATGGAAGTGGGGAGCAGTGGCAAGCCAACATTTAGACGGACCTCCCAAGGAAGCCTCAGAGTCATTCTGTACCAATGTGGGTCCCTGGGACCTCTAGAGACCTTATTTTTCTCCTCTTAGAGGCCCAGCAGAATGTTGAAATGCATGTTAAGGGAAACTAAATGGCCACGCTTTTGATAACAGCTCAAATTTCCAAACTTTCAAGGACAACACACCTGCCGGCCCATGGTGGCTTTTGAAAGATTCAGTGCCTTAGTGGTCACAGCCGTACTAGCTGGCCCAGAAGAAGCCAAGACACCACTTATCTTTGACCTCCAGAACTAGTGCCTGTCAGCCGGTGGCACAGGAGAGGATTCATGTACCAGGAGAGTGAAATGGAGGAGCTCCGTGTTGTCCTTTTGGTTATGGTTGATGCTGCCTCTGGACCACGAACGACTCAGAGTCTTGACTCTCTGCTCCCTGTGGTGAGCTTCTTCTCCAGAACTCCAGCCCCAACTCATCTCAAGCCGTAATCCTATGTCTCTAGGGGTCTGCTGATGTCGCCATTGGATGTCCTCTATTACCTCCTTCTCACCAAACCTGAAGCTGAACTCACTCTTCCCCCTCAAAGATGGACATTTCCGTTTCTGCTTTTACAAAACCACCATCCTCCCAGTTCCACCTCTGAGTTACTTTTTAATCCAGTTCCCCTTTTCTATTCCTGCCTGGTGTATCATCTGGTCTCTAGGTCTCATCAAGGCTCCTCATGTGTGTGTGAAGTCTTGTATTGCCCCATCTTGGGCCTGCAGTGCCAGAACAAATCACCATGGCTACATGCTCCACGTTGCGTGCTCGATGCATAGAAGACAATACATTTCTGTTTGTTTAAGCCACTCCATTTGTGGTATTCTGTTATGACAGCCCTAGCAAACTAATACACCTGTCTTTCCCTACACAGTTCCAGGGTATAGTCTCCTGGCATTTCAGTCTTCCGGGCCTTGACATGGGCTGATTTTTTTTTGCACCCCATCCCCAAGCTGATTTGTTTGCACCCCACTCCCTTTGTTGGATTTGGTGAACTGCTAATTCTTTCAGAGTAAGCTTAAGTGTTCCTTCTTCTGTGACTCTTTCAGGAGAAAATCCCTCCAAAATTGATCTCTTCCTCCTTGGTCATGACTATAACCAGGACACATATGTTTGTTTGGCTCATGGGTTGTAGCACGTGGAACTGTACTCACCTGCCTGCTCTGTGCTTGTTTTTGTACTGTTCTCCTCCATCTTCACTACATCTGAGTCACCTCAAGTCCTTTTTTAATTTTTTTAATGTTTTATTTTTATTTTTGAGAGAGAGACAGAGTGTGAGCAGGAGAGGGACAAAGAGAGAGGGAGACACAGAATCGGCACAGAGCCCAATGCAGGGCTCGAACTCAACAACTATGAGATCATGAATGACCTGAGCTGAAATCAGATGCTTCATCGACTGAGCCACCCAGGCGCCCCTCAAGTGCTTTTTAAAAAATACTGATCAATCAGTGAAAGACAAATACCATATGATTTCACTCATAGGTGGAACTTAAAAAACCAAACAAATAAGCAAAAATAAAAAGTAAAGAGAGACAAACCAAGAAAGGGACTCTTGGCTATGGAGAACAAACGGGTGATTGCCAGGTGGGTGGAGGTGAGTGAAGTAGGTGACAGGATTAAGAGCACCCTTACCATGACTGACAAGCACTAAGTAACGTATGGAATTGTTGAATCACTGTATTACACACTTGGAACTACTCTAATACTGTATGTTAACTACCCTGGAATTAAAATAAAAAACATAATAAAAAACATATTGTATCCCTGGAGATTCTGATCAAATGGTCTGGGTGTTTTGTTTTGTTTTTTTTGAAAGGCCCCCAGGTGATGGAATGGGCTGCTGGGACAATACGCGCTGTATTAGACAGTGCCCCTGAGGGACAGGGTTCCCGCCTTATTCTTCGATCTGCTGCGACCATGACTAGTGTCAAGTAAGCACTTCCTAAATATTCCTTGAGTTGGGTGAAGGACTCCAGACCTTCTCTCTATTCTCTGCTTTTCTCCTCATTTCTCTTCATTTAATATTTTCACCACTGTTAAAAAACAAAAACAAAACAAAATCAAAAAACAAACCCATACATGAAACAAACCCTCTATAAAATGGCAATTTGAGATTTAGAGAAATCAGACTGTCTGCAATCAGCAGAGGCAGGGGGGACATGCAAATATGATAACAGTATTTTAAAATAAGGTAAAACAAAAATGCAGAAGCTCATGTTCAGTATTGATTTCCTCACCTTCTCATATTTAAAGTAACCCCCTTTCTTCATTGGAACACAGAACATGGGAAACCAAATTTCCTCATCAACCCTGTACTCTACACCCACCCCATGCCTTTTCTCTTGAGGAATTTCAGGAAGGAAATGCAATGCTATATTTGTGCCTTTCTAATGCCCTTAACCAATCATCCCTCAGTGACAGCGAACTATGAGAAGATTTTGGATCCCTGGTTTTCCTGCTAGCACCCCCATTTGGCTCCTTTCATACTCAGTTTTCTCACAAGTCTTTCTCCTTCTTCTCCTTCTAAAACTCTAAGATGAAGGGGTGCTGGGTGGCTCAGTTGTTAAAACAATGCTTAAGCATCTAACTCAATCTCAGCTCAGGTCATGATCTGGAGGTTCCTGAGATCGAGCCCCATGTCAGGCTCTGTGCTGAGAGCTTGAAGCCTGCTTGGGTCTCTCTCTCTACCTCTCTCTCTGCCTCTCCCCAACATGCATGCTCCCTTGCTTACTCTTTCTCAAAATAAATAAACTTAATAAAAAATAAAAGTCTAAGATGAAATGACTGATAAAGAGCTATTTACTTTCTTTTTTTTCTGGGGATAAAATTAATACATGTTCTTTACACAAAGTTTAGAAAATACCAAAAAAATTAAAAAGTAAAAGTAAAAAGGGCTGGCAACTCTACAATGAGGAATTTAAAAACTGTTAAGATTTTGGCATGTTTTGTCATATTGCATATCTATACAAGGAAAATGTTTCCATAAATACATACAATGCATGTGAGTAAGTGAGAGAGAGAAAGGGAGAGAGAGAGGAGGGAGGGGAGAGAAGGAAGGCAGGGAAAGGAGAGAGCGAAAGAGGGAGAGGGAAAAAGAGAATACATACTGACCGTTTCATGGTGAGGAAACCTGTGTTCACACTGTACTAATTTGCTTCTTTATTTACCCAAATAAAGACTCAACCCTACAATGCATTAGATTGAAGATATTTCTAAAGATTCCAAAGAGGAGATGGAAAAGGGTTCTCATCTTGCTGGCCCACAGCTCTCACCATCTTATTTTAAGTTTATTTTAAGAGAGTAAGTGCTTGTGGAAAGGGCAGAGGCAGAGAGGGAGAGAGAGAATCCCAAGCAGGATCTATGATGTCAACACAGAGACCGACTCAGGGCTTAAACTCATGAACTGTGAGATCATGGCCTGAGCTGAAACGAAGAGTTGGGATACTTAACTGACTGAGCCACTCAGGCACCCCAGCCCTCACCATCTTTATCCCCACTCAGTGTGTCTCCTTTTTTCATCTTCCTACCCAACACTCTGCCCACCTTTGCATCCCTTGGCACCAGCCTCCCCATACCCAGATCTTTTCACCAGCATCTCCATGTTTCCTTCTTTAGGGAGAGCAGTTTAGCAATATAGCTCACCTTTCATTCTTTCAGAGAGGATAGGCAAGCTTACCTAGAGAATCTGAGACATTAAGCCTGTTAGAACAGAGTCTTCAGGAGGAGGGAACAAGTTCTGCAGAATCAGAGCAGAGATCAGCTTTCCCCAACAACACCCCACCCTACACACCCATAACCATAGAAATGCCTTTTATCAGCCTTCTGATTGGATCAAAAGGGGCTGAGTTATCGTAGTGCTAACTGAAGAGCATTGCAAAAGAGTTAGACAGCAAAAAGAATTTTGCAAATCATAAAGCTCTCCATGAGGGAATTGTTCTTGGAGAATAACGTAGTATGGTAGTGAAATGCTCGTCTCTGGAGCCAGACAGGCATGGGATTGAGTTCTAGCTGAGAGACCAGAAACAAGTAATTCGACATCTTGAAACCTCAGCTCATCATCTGAAAAATAGGAAGAACAATAGTAGCCTCCTCATAGCATTGCTATGAGAAGTAGATTAGATAATGTATGAAAAATATTTAGCACAATGCCCAGCACATGAGCAGTGCTGTCCTCTGGATGACTCGTCCTAGGAGTGTTGTTATTGTGATTTCCTAAAAAGTTTTTTTAAGCATTATTATTCATGGCCTTGGAAACTTTTAGGCATTTAATAAATGGTAGCAACAGAGATCTAGTTTGTGGATTATTTTGGCTAATGAAACATCTTTGAAACTTGCTTGATTGAATCCAGGAGAAGAAACACATTTTATAATGACACCCATCACATACACTTATGCATGTGTGTGTTTGTTTGTAAATGAAAAATAAGTCCATAAAGTCCACAACCTTCTGACATATAGTGCACTTTGATATTTTCTACTGCATTTTTTAAATGGTGGACATAATCAACTTAATTAAGTTTTGCAATCCACTAAACAGATGAGACCTACAGTTTGAAATCCATGTACCACGGGGCCATCAAATGGAATGTTCTAAGGAATGGGTGTCTCTTATCTCCAACACAACCATTCCTTATAATTTTGAAGCCTATAACAACTTCTGTTACTATTTGTTCTATGTTTTCTTTTTGTCTTGCAACCTTAATATATCTTCTGAAGTCAAAATAAAGTTGTAGGCTTTCTTAGAATCTTGCATGATTTTCTGTGATAGTGGTAGAAACAAAAGACCTCTGAAGAATTGTTTTTACGTGACATCAAATTTATATTTGCAGAAAAATTAATAGACAGAGTGTTCGTTCACAAGAAATTTCTTAACACAAATTGTAGAAGATAATAAAATGCCAAAATTATCTGTCTAAAAAGGTCTACACCAGAGCACCTGGGCAGCTTTGTTGGTTAAGCAACCGACTTTGGCTGAAGTCATGATCTCACAGTTTGTGAGTCTGGGCCCCTTGTCAGGCCCTGTGCTGACACCTTGGAGCCTGGAACCTGCTTCGAATTCTGTGTCTCCCTCTCTCTCTGCCCCACCTCTGCTTGTGCTCTGTCTCTTAAAAATGAGTAAACATTAAAAAATTGTTTTAATTAAAAATAAAAAGGTCTACACCAGGGTATAAAAGAATTAGAGATATTGAACAAAATATATAATAAAAAACTAGTCAATCCAAGTCATCCCTATCTACACTTACCCCACACCGTGTTGCTAATCAATGACAATGGATAAAGGGCTGGATGTTAATGATGTATCATCAAGTAGATTATGATGTTCTTGTAACTTTCAAACTTTATGTGAATTGTGATTCCCTCTGTCACTGACAGAAACACAGCCAGTATCCAGTGGCTTTTCCTGGATGACTTAATCAGAACTGTTGGACTGGAACGATCCTAGGAAGAGACTCTGGGACTGAAGCACACTCCAGCTCCGGCCCCTGCATTCCAGAGTCACATGTGTGTTTCAGCACCTGCAACTGCCCACAGTCCTGCACCAGATGAGACCAGCTTGCAGAGTTCTAAATCCAGAGACCTCACTGTCTTTGTATTTCACACATGTCTTCAGTCTTCTAATCGTAGTCCTATAGCCTATTGACCTTTGCCCCTATTGGAATTCCTAAACAAGCTATACACGCTCAGCCAGAAGAGCTACTTGAGTTCCAAGTAAAGTTTCAAGTTTTTAAATTTTTACGTGGGTCTTTATGCTTCACCATTATGCCTTAGAGAAATATCACAGGAAAAAAAAATCTCAAAATATAGTAGTATAGTGTTGACTCTTTCTTTCTTTTGTTCATTTGTTCGTTGGTTCCTTCTGGTAATTTTCTGAATTTTTTACCCTTTCTTCAATGCATTATGAGTGAGGGGTATAAAAAAATCACTTATGAAAAAATTATACTCTTCTCCCTCTCCCAATGTCCAGGAGCTTGTGTAGGAGAATCCAGCGTAGTTGGTGTGTTCATAGCTCAGTATCCAAGGCAGCAGAACAGGACAATTTTATGTAGAGTAATTACTAAAGAGAAGATGACCTGGGTTCAGATCTTCCCTTTGTTATGTTGTAGCTGTGTGGCTCTAGAAAAGTGCCTTTCCCTGCCTAAGCTTCAGATTTTTTGTCAGGACAATGAGGCTAATAATAATATATAACACTCACTGGTCCCCGGCAAGTACACAATAATAATACCATTAATAATACCATTATTGGGGCGCCTGGGTGGCTCAGTCGGTTAAGCGTCCAGCTTCAGCTGAGGTCATGATCTCGGGGTTCGTGGGTCTGAGCCCCGCGTTGGGCTCTGTGCTGACACCTAGCTCAGAGCCTGGAGCCTATTTCAGATTCTGTATCTCCCTCTCTCTCTGACCCTGCCCTGCTCGCGCTGTCTCTCAAAAATAAATAAAAAACATTAATAAAATTTTTAAAAACCAATAATACCATTATTATGGTTGTAATATAATATTTATATATAATGCATAATAAATAATATATAGTTATAATATAACAAATAAATTATAAGTATATATAATTATATAAGTTATAGAAGTATATATAAATATGTTATATATCACTATATATAAATACATTACAATATAATAAATAAATATACTATAATATAATTAATAAATAAATTATGATATAATAAATAAATTATGATATAATAAATAATATATAATAAATAATATAATTATATTATTATTACTATTATTATTGCTGCTGCTGTTGTTGCTGCCATAAAAGTTTTCCTCCACCAGAGCCCTTATAGGAAAAAACTTTTGGAAATGATAGAAGTGCTTATTATCTTGATTGTAGGGATGGTTTTACAGGTGCACATGTATGTTGAACCGTTTAAAACTGTATACTTTGAATATGTGCAGTTTTAAAAATATCAATTATATCTCAACAAAATTGCTAAAAAAAGAGTTGGACTGGCATGCATGACAATATATATGGAGGAGGCACCAATAGTATAATAGTCTCTGTTAGAAACTAAATGATGCTATTAATACGTGTTTAAAAAGAATTTCTGATTAAACATAGAAATGTCAACAAACAAATAAAAAACCTAACAAGCAAATAAAAAACCCACACAAGCCAGAGCCCGTACCCTTGGATAGAAAGAGGACTCCAGCAACACAACAGAGGCAAAACTCCGTTTCCAGTCCCACCAAGAATTTCCCACCAATGAGCAACTAGTTTTGTGGCCAGAGGCTATGGAGAGGACCTCGAAGATGATGTGACCAAACGAATGTTTCATAATGGATCTTCCAGATCTTCAGATGTGACTAATCTCCTGCTCCAAACAGACTCCCCAAGGCCAGAGGGTCCTAGGAGTTCACGGGCTCTTCTGACAGTCCCTGAAAAGCACACTGCCAGTGATGGAGTGAGGCTGAGTGAAGATTCCCCACATCAGTCTGAGATTCCCACAGAACGGTTATCAGAAGCAGATAATCTGAGGCAGGATGAGGAAGACAGGCTGCAGCTTGTGTTTCATAACATTACCCAGATTTCCCCAGACTCCGCAACTTTGACCCTAAGTCCTAGAACCATAAGCTGAAAGCACATGAACTGGGAACAAGGGTCACATGTGTCTCCAGTTCCCAGAACTTTCTGCCAGGCTCTTACTGGTGGGGAACACTTTGCAGGCCCTTAAGGAGGTGTGAAGCCCAGGGGTGCCTGGGTGGCTCAGTTGGCTAAGCGTCTGACTTCGACTCAGGTCACAATCTCATGGTCTGTGGGTTCAAGCCCCGCATGGGGCTTTGTGCTGACAGCTCAGATCCTGGAGCCTGCTTCAGATTGTGTCTCCCTCTCTCTCTGCCCCTCCCCCACTCATACTCTGTCTCTCTCTTTCTTTTTCTCTCTCTCAAAAAAATAAATAAACATTAAAAATTAAAAAAAAAAGGTGTGAAGCCTGGCCCCAGGTTCACCAGGCCTACTGAAAAGACAACTTCCTGTCTGGGGATGCCCAAGATAGACCACCGTAATGGCAAGGGAGAGAGCTTTGGATGTCCCTGAGGCCAGCTCTCTGCTCTTTTAAATGCCGTGCACTGTAGCTCAGCCTTTAAAGGGAGTTACGGAGAATGGTGACCTCTGGCTATTCTCTCAACCCACAGGATTAGTCTAGGAAAAATGTGCACAGTATAGATACTAGAGCCTGATTGTCTAAGCCATGATCTGAAGAAACGAAGCTGCAGAGTCATGGCATGAAACATTCCCTGCATTTCTTAGTTTCCAACTTGTGAGCCTGAGCCCTGGAGACCCAGGAAGCTGAGAACAGCAAAACAAGACACTTACCTCATGCTGAATTACTGTCTCTGACAATTTCCTGCCAAATCTGTAGTTGTTCTCTATGTCACGGCCTCACAAGGCACACAGTCACATCTCTTTGGTGAGGAAGGACTCTAAGGATGATCCAGGCCGTCCCATTGCCTCTTAGGAACAACACTCAAATCATGAGATACACTCACAGCTCTATGACTTTGACTTTCCTTAAACATCTTCCAGACCCTTTGCAGAATGAAGCTTTCATATATAACAGGCTTGCACATTCTGATGCAGATGCCGGAAGGAAGAGCTCCCCAGCCTCCCTCCCATGTGCAGAAGCTCTGATTTTCACTTAACAGGAGTCTTTGATAACACAAATATCACTGCCATATATCACAGAAACCACAAGCAGGTCAATGTCCCTAGGCTGGGCTGGGCCAGGCCATGGTATGATGGGCAAAATCTAGTTGCATCTCAAAACTTGGAGCTTTGATGAGGGAGAAGGGATGAGGGAGAAGATGAGTTAATGGTGACTCTGTAGTTTGTAGCCTGAATGACAGTCATGATAGAATAAGCAAGTAGCAAGTCAAGAAGTCCAAGAATGTTGAGGGTGTGGGGATGACAAAAGAGATGATCTGTGAGTTCCTTTGGCACAGTCATTTTAGAGGGCATTTCAACCTTAGTTCTGAGTCCAGAGACGATGAGATAAGTAAATCTATTTCGGAAAACTTGAGGTGGAAGAGATTGCTCTGCTATGGAAGTGATTGTTTGTCACAGGAAGTAGCTAGAATAAGAAAGAGAGGGGCACCTGGGTGGCTAAGTTGGTTAAGCACTCAACTTCTGGCTCAGGTCATCATCTCATAGTTTATGAGTTCAAGCCCTAACTCATGCTCTGTGCTCTCAGCAGCACAGGATGCCACTTTGGATCCTCTGTCTCTCTCCCTGTCCCTCCCCTGTTCATGCTCACTCTCTCTCTCTCTCTCTCTCAAAAATAAATAAATATTTAAAAAAATAAGATATTACAAGGTAAAACTTACTTGACATGTATACATATAATAAAACAGTAATCTTCCATCTTCAGTATATTACCCAAGGAAAAGAGAAATTATAGGGGTGATTATGGAGGACTAATGATGCCCCCATCTCAAAGTCAACTCTGGATTCTCACCAATCTCAGTAATTCAATAATAATTCTCATCTCCCAAAAAGCCTCTTATTTATTTATTTTTATCAGAAACGCCCCAGTCTCATCAAATATTTTTCATACATGATTGTTTTCAAAACCCTCAACATTGACTCTCCTCTGAGCACTTTTTCTTTTTACAGTGTAGTATTAGTTTCAGGTGTACGATACAGAGACTCAACACTTCCATACAACACCCGATGCTCATCACAAGTCCTCTGAATACATTTTAGTGTGTCAATGTGGCTTTGAAAATGTAACATCTAGAATTTTAGAAAAGTCTCTAAATGCAATATGATCTAAAGAAAATTGAGAACCTATTATTCATCTTGTGCTCACTGGTTTCCCTTTAATGTAACCTAATGTCACATTGGTGAGTGAAGGCAAAAAATTTACCCCTGTTAAATTATATAGATTTTAGATGTTTGCCAATGCAACTTATTGACATCACTTTAAATCTGAATTCTGACCTCTTATTAACTATCCTTCCCAACTTTGTGTCATTCTCAAATTAATAATCAGCTTACTTGAGATTTCTCCCAAATGTTTGACAAAAATATTGAATTGAGGGAGAGGGAAACCAAGATCACTATGGCATACGACATCATTTTCCTCCTTCTCTACTGGATTCTTTGGGATCATATTTCTTTGAATGTTTGTTTATTTATTTTGAAAGAGAGAGACTGGGGGTGAGGGGAGTCAGAGAGGAGGGAGAGAGAATCTTAAGCAGGCTCCATCTTGTTAGGAGATGGGGCTCTATCACACAAACCATAAGATCCATGAGCCAAAATCAAGAGTCAGATGCTTAACTGACTGAGCCACCCAGGTACCCCAGGATCATATTAATGTTTGCCTCACTTACTTACAAAATAAGCCATTAACTATATAAGTATTTGAAGATTTTATACTTCCTGTTTGATGAACTTTGTTGGATAAAGAAATTAAGTGTCTGACTCTTAATTTTAGCTCAGGTCATGGTCTCGTGGTTTGTGAGATCGAGTCAAAGTCAGTCTCCATGCTGACAACATGGAGCCTGCTTTGGGATTCTCTCTTCTTCTCTCTCTGACCAGCCTCCTTCCCAAAGTAGCTGTTTCATTATAAGAAAAAAAATGTCAGTTATTAAATTGGAATACAAAAAAATAAAGTATTCAACTTGAGGCTCCCATTTGAGCTCATAATATAATGATTTTCTAACTCTGGATCAAAGACAAGGCTAAAGAGAGTTGAGAACCCATAAGATGGATGTTGACAATGGCTAGAAGAAGTCACCACTCAAACCTCAACAGTGTGGTGACATCACAATTACTAAATGACATTCCTGGGACATTTTATGACTGTGTAGGCACATGAATCACCCTGGGGTTTAACATAAATAGAGTAATAAAAAGTGGCCATTTAAAATATCATTTCCCTCTTAAAATGATGTTTCCCATTGAGCTCAAGTCAAGGAATCTGAGTAACTGAGGGACATATTTTAGTGAGACTGTAAAGGAGGCAGAGGGAAATTTTTACTAGTATGTTGATATTCACCTAATAAATTTTTTGAGTGAATTAGATTGAGACTCCTCCCAACTGTAGTTTCCTGAAGGATAACCACAATTCCTCAGTGAAACAATATCCAGCCCAGCCCATACCCTTACCTCCTATAGTCTCCCTAGGAAATAAAAAATAGGCTCATTCGAAATCACAAGACTTGAGTTACTAAGACTGTGGATTCACTGCCAGGCCATCAGAGGCCACCTGCCCTGAGAAGGTCAGCAAGAAGGTTGGATATAGGCACAGACAGAGGGCATTGGGTTGGACTGGGAGCCCACTGCAAGTCAGTGACTCTTCTCCTCCTGTCTGGGTCCACCTGGCCCGAATGAGGCAGGGGTGCTTCAGATTCTTGCTTTGAATCTGACATGAGTCAGATTCTTACACGAGTCAGAAACCTCACACAAGGCAGACCAAATACCCACATTTGCCAAGGACTGAGAGGTTGTCCAGGACATGGGATTTTCAATACTAAAACAAGGATGTCCTTGGCAAATGGGATGAGTTGGTGACTCTACCTCATACAACCAAAAGTAGAATTATAAAAGCTGATCCAAGTCACCAAATCCCTTCTCTTAATTCCCCCTGAAATCCCAAGTAGAAAGGGAAAAAAAAAAAAGAAAGAAAGACCAGTCCTTAATGTCATCAAAGCACATGATATTGAATTTGACCCCTACCTGTGGACCTTGATGGTTATGGTTTATAATGATATGGTTTATTATTATTATCCACAGTGTTATACATATAACCCAGTGGGTGGGGATGTGGACTCTTGCCCCAGGCTGCGTGAGTCTAAATGCCATAGCCAATTTTTCTTAACCTGTCCATTGTTTTAAGTCCTTTTCTTTATAAAATGGGAATGAGAGTGGGGCCTATCTCCCATGCTGGTTGAGAGAACTGAGTTAGAGTAGAAAGTACTTAGAACAGGACTGGCCGTGTGGTACATAAACACCCGCTATCCTTTCCATCTTTGGCAATCCAGCAAGCTCTTTGCTTAATGTCTCTTTGATCTCTGCCTGCAACACTCTCCCTGAGATCATTCTTTCTCAGCTCCAAGCACTGTGCTAGGTGGTAGGAAGAGAGTGGGGAATAAGAAGACTTAGCTCCAGCTCTGAAGCAATGCACAGCAATGTAAGCAAGACAGACAAAACAGTGAGGGAAGAAGGATATTAGGAGTTAAGTTATAAATGCTGAGGGATACCTAAAGGGGTTGCTTAACTGTTTTCAGAGTTTAAAAAGTGACAACTACATTGACATCAAAGGAAAACAGGAATTGGCCAAAGATGGGGAGGTTAAGTGGTAGCAGGGTTATAGCTAGCAAGTTCAATTGCTGTAAAGTTTGGGAGACATGCTACTAAAACCTGCAATTCTGTGCCCTTTGAGTTCCACTGATAAACCAAAGAACTGTGGCAGAAACGAAGAACTGTCTCCCATTCTCCCCTCCTTCCTTTTAGGGGTAGGAGTCTGATTTCCTCTAGGTTTTAGCTGAGCCCATAGCCCCTCATATTAGAACTGAGCATGGCCTTGTGACCACATTTTGGTCAATATGCTAACTTTCAGAATACATTTTTTAAAAAGAAATGTGCTTGCTCTCTGTTTCCCCTCCTGCCTTTCTGTGGGTTGGAACATGTGGATATGGAGCAGTCCAGTTTCAATAAGGCAAATGAACCCAATATCCCGGGAGAAAGAAGAACAACATGAAGGAAGGAATCTGGGTCTTCAAATGGCCTGGAGGGGAATAGACATTTTGCACCACTGCTTCGGGACTAATTCAACGAAGTGAAAGAAACAAATTCTTTTCCCTGTGTTAAGCCTTAACAGTTGGGGCCTTTTTGTTATATCAGCTTATCATATTCCCTAAGAAAAGGACAAGGGGGGAAGAGGACAAGGTTGGATGGGGAAAAGGGAGAGGGAGAATAGAAGACAGGAAGCGAGACGGGTAGAAGCTGAGGAGGAAAGATAGGACCGAGAAGAAAACAAAAAAGTTAAGCTTAAGTATTTCCAAATAACGAAATCTGGTGATTGAAAAATAAATGGCCTGAATCAGTCAAGGCCAAGGTGTGAGGGAAAGGAATGGATGAGAGAGCTGGCCCAAGAGCTGATCTCCAATGTCTCTGGTAGAACAACCTTCACTCGCTGATGCTGAAGAAAAACATGATGACAAGCGCTAACTTTTGCGGGTACTTACCACATGCTAAATTCTTTCCATGGATCCTCCCCACACTTCTTAGTCTTACAATGACCTCAAGGGTAGGTAACATCATGGTCCTCACTTTACATCTGAGGACCAAAAAGTTAAATAATTTATCCCAGGGCCCACAGGGAGCAAGTGACCAAGATATGATTCAAATCCTGTCTTCTTCGGTCAGGTGTCTCCACAGCCCAGTTGTTTCTCTGCTACATCACATTTCATCATAGGTTGGTGTCTTAGGGGGAGCCTCTGGAAGTTTCAAAAGAAAATGCAAGTTTAATCAAAATGGGGTAAATTCTCAGTCACCATAGAAGGAACACAGAAGAAATACACTCTGCACCAGGTGACCCAGTCCACACCCACAGCTGCCAGGCTCTGAGGGGCACCTAGCCCAACAGCAGCAGATCCATGATCCAGTGAATCTTCTATGAATGGCACACAAATATGACCAAGTGGAGTTTTTCTCCTATACACGTAAGCTTGAAAACATCAGAAGAATATATAGTTACACCTGGCAGCTCAAGCTAAAGTGTCTTGATATTTAAAAGGAGGCTAGAGAAGGCATGAGCAAGTTTGAAATTGAGGTTAGCAGGAAGTATGAGAGAGAAGGAAAAAGAATGGAGATGGGTGGGTGTCATGGGAAAGAGAATACGCAGTCCATGAAAGTGAGCCAGGGAGAATTACACAGGTCAAGTTCAGGCCATTTGTAGCTATAAAATAAAGTGTTTTTTCTGAGATAACCTGAGGAAGACTTTATTCTCTGCAATCACACAGCCAAAAGGTGAAGTGGTGGGGTGGGAGGAGATAATTTACCTAGGAAAAGGGTTCTCGAAGTGTGTTCTAGGAATCCCTAGGGACTCCTAAGACCTTTACAGGGTCCCTTTAATGCCAAAACTATTTTAAGGAGAGGAGAGGAAGAGGAAGAAGAAGAATAAAAAGAGAAGGAGGAGGAAGAGAGAGAGAGGAAGGAGAGGGGAGGAGGAAGAAGAGAAAGGGAAAGGAGAGGAAGAGGGGGAGGAAGGGGAAAAGAAAACCTTCTCTTTCCACTTATTCTCAAACATGTGTACAGAGTATCAAAAAGATTACCAATACAATTTGAAATTTCACATTACAACTCATCTTTAAAAATCAAACACCTGTCAAATTTTGGTGTTATTTGGTATTATTAAAGAGGACTATCCATAATTTCCCGAAAGGCTATTAAAATACTCTTTCCAGGGGTGCCTGGGTGGCACAGTCGGGTAGGCGTCTGACTTCAGTTCATATCATGATGTCATGGCTTGTGAGTTTAAGCCCCACGTCGGGCTCTGTGCTGACAGCTCAGAGCCTGGAGCCTGCTTTGGATTTTGTGACTCCCTCTCTCTCTGCCTCTTCCCTGCTCATGTTCTCTGTCTCAAAAGTAAATAAACATAAAACAAAATTAAAATACTCTTCCCTTTTCCAACTAATACAAGCTAGATTTTCAACCAAAATGATACATCACAACAGACTGAATGAAGAAATAGATTTAAGAATCCACTTACTAACACAACAAACATGTGCCAAAATGTAAAACAATAATGTTCTTCTTACTATTTTTTTTTGTTTTGGAAACTATAGCTGTTTTTCATTAGGAATGATGCTATGCCATTAAGAAATAGATTTTTGTTTGTTATTTTGAGGTGAATTAATAAATAAACTTTTTTAAATGTTTCTGGCCTTAATATTCAATGGGGTCAATATGATATAAATGGCCCACGTCAACCAAAGCTCTTTGAGGTCCCCCCAAATTTTTTGAGAGTGTATAGGGGCCCTGACCCTTTAAAAGTTTGAAAATCACTGTTCTAATGATTTTAATTCCCCTTCATCATTTTGCTCTTCATCCAACCTGCTCCACATGCTGGCCACAACCCCTGAGACACCGCTTTTCCACCTTTTAAGCCACTGCACCCTCAAGTCACACTAAGAAGATGGGCAGCAAAAGCCCAGCACTCCCGTTGTGCTGTGAGACCCTCTCTACACTGCCTAACCTTCAGGCTCTGTTTTTAATTCATCCTTTAATTATAGCCTTAAGTTACAGCTCTCCAGCTGTTTTCATTTAGCGGGAACTTGTTGACAAATTCAAATGAACTCACTTCATAAGTGAAGATTCATGGAGATTGCTTCATATTGAAATATGCTCTCTCCTGTTAAATTATTTATTTCACTTCAAAGTTATGCTGATTTCACTTTGCACCCTCTCTGGGGACACAGAACACTAGGTAGCCTGTACTGAGTCTCAGTATGGCCAGGCAGAGTCTAAAGGGCTTCCCATGCATGACTTAATTGACCTCTAGAGTAAGCTTCTTGGGGTGGTTTCAGAAAGTAACTACTTAGGAAGTGTTCAATAAGCAGGAAATGCTCAAGAAACCATGGTTGTGGTTAAAACCTCTCAACTGCCTTGTGAGTTATCTGTTGTTATCACACCCACTGTACAGATGAGAAAACGACAGTAAACAACTCCCAACACCCAAGTGACGTAGCCAGACTTCAGAGTCCATGAACTCAACAACTATACTTATGCCTTTTATTTGCTAGAAATTTAAAAGAAGTTTCAAGTAAGACTATTCCAATATTTTACTTCAGACTTCTAATGGTCTCTAAAATCGGAGAAGTAATCTTCTTCCACTTCAATTACTTTGTATGGTCTTTCAGAAATAATTATAAACACATTTGCAATTACTTAACTGTCCTTATCAATATTGTTTTTAAAAAAGGTGTAATGAGTTGACAATTACCTAATGTTGGGTGTGGTAAAGCCATAATTTGCCGCTACGTCTCCTCTTTTAAAAGGTGAAATTTCCCTACAGGTAAAATTTTCGGTCTCTCCCTTTCTCACTCTCTTTCTTTACTTTTTTGTCCCTGGTTATCTAGATCACTAAAAAATCTCCCTTATTTTGGGTTGTGGACTGTGGATCCTACAGGTCACAAAAGAAGATTGACTGATTTGACTGACTTGAAACGTGTTAATGGCAAGGCCAGCACCCTGGTTAGAGCCTACAGGGTTCTTTCCACCTGAGTGTGCATTTCGTTGATACTCAGAAAAACCATGCGCAAGATGTTACAAGCAAAAGGGAAAAGGCTGGCAAGAGAAAGATTATTTATAGTCATGTTGGTGGTGTAAATTTCCATCATTATTAATTATAGCAACCATAGTGATACATTCATTTTCCCAGGCCTTTTGTTTGGAGGATCATAACACACACCACAATTCACATCTATCTTCTACCTACCCACCGAACAAGGCACGATTCCCATTTTACTCCCTGGGGTCCTGAAAAGATGACCTCTAGAACTAAGGTCAAATACAGTAAGTTGGGAGAAGCAGAGGGATATGTGGTATAAGAGTTGGGTCATTAACAAATAGATCATTTAGTGAGTAAACATTAGAGTTAAAATCAATGATGCCCAAAGACGGAGTTCAAAGTTTATCTGTGGATAAGCCAAGGCAGTGTGAATGGGGAGTTGCATTTTCAAACCACCACACTCTTTAGGAACAGAGTTTCACTGTAATTCAGTACAGGGTAAATACGCCCTCAGTTGCAATGGATGGGAGATGAAACCAGCCCTTTGGTTTCTCTCATTGGTTACAATTAACCAGAGAAATAAATAAAGATAGAAGTAACAGCAAAAGAGAGCAGAAGGAAGGAATTAGGAGTCTTGTCACACTTTAGAGAAGTTGGGAAAATGTTGCTTTTAGGGGTGTGGCAACAGTTGAACTTGTGAGTGTTGAAAAAAAAAAGACAACAGGAAATCTGGTAGTGGCTATGGGGTTAACAGACAACAAAGGGCCAGCTTTTGAGTGTTACCAAGTTACAGCGTGCTCTGTAACTCAAGTCCGAAGTCACACAGCTTTGAGGACTCTTCCAAAACGCCAGTGGCAGGCCCAGCAACCGGAATGTCTTTCGAAAAGGCACGCACCCATATAAATAGAAGTCCCTTACAGCCAGAGATGGAAGTGTTTTAACTCCACACAGACTGCGCTTCTCCCGCTTAGAAAAGGACCAGGAGTGGCCCAGTACGAGCATGCTGAACGGGATGTCATGCATAAGTCCTCAGTGGAGGGGCTGGGCAATGACATTGACAAGGTGGCACTCGGCAGGTTTGGGCAATTTTGATGGAGACCGAGCACCACCTGACAAGGGAAGTGATAACTGTCCCCTAGGTATGATGTGTCCCACATGTCCAGAAGAACCCCAGACTCATGGGGAAATGGGGGGAACACGTCATGAGTTTGCATTTAACAGAGTAAGCAGAGCACAATGATGCAAAAGGCCGAGGTCTGGGCCTAGAAAACAATGACCTTCACCCTCTAGAAGTGTGGATGGGAGACACAGGTGAGAGGAAGTCCTCTGCAGATGTGTCCGCGTTCTCCTTCCCAAGGCCATGGGTAGGAGCTGCAGGATTCTCTGTGTGGGTGACAAATATTTAGATATACATTGAACATACCTCTATGCAGAATGTGGACAGCACTCTGTGCCTCCCTGCCCATCCCCCACGGAATAGGATACAGTGACCACATAACTCCTCGGACTTCAGAAAGCCTTCCTTCCTTTCACCATGCTGGTAATTCTGTGAGTCAGGCAGGAATGTTCATGGCAGGACAGAGCTACAGCTGTCTCCTCTGATTGCCATCTTGGTTTCATCAGACCTGTAGTAACGGTCACAAGAAAGGAAAAGTAAGAAAGAAACATCAAGGGCAAATGCCAGTAACCCATCTTCCCTCCACCCTAACCCCCACAGTCTCCTGGCTGAGAGGCTGAGTGCATCCCCTCTCATTATTTCCCCTGTGTTAATGACACCAGATATTAAGAATCGAGTGTGTAGCCATGGGCATAAAACACCCAGATTGCTTGAGGCGTTCCTTCAGAGGCCCCAGTGCCACCATAGAGGGCAAAAGTGTTCAGAGATTATATCTTCTCTTTATTTGTGTTTAATATATGAGGGGCCAAAGGATACACATGCTCTCCCTGCAAAACCGAGCACTTGGCAGATGGCAAAAAACCCAACTCAGACAGCCAAAGCCCCGCTCTGGGGACTGGGGAGTGGGCCAGGAATAAACGGCTCACAGAGCCCTACCAGTATTTAAACACAGGTGAGAACAAGTCAAAGAAACGTCAGAGATCAATCTTTTCACAAATAAGTTATTGATTTTTGCTTTCCTACCACAAAAAGCAGGAGTGTGATTCACAACGGTCCAAACAACACTGAAAGGCACAGCGATATATGCCCAAAACTCTCCTCCACTCCCATTCTTGCCTATCCGCCAGGTAACAATTATTATTAACAGTTTGGTATATATTCTATCAACCATGCTCCAGTATAACCAATTACGTGTATACTGAGATATTTCTTTTAACTCCACATGCAGCCCATCAGGAAAATCCTGTAGCAATACATCCAGACACTCACCCCCTTACCGGGTAACCAGCCTGAGAAGCCTCATTCCTGGCCTCGGTTCTTTATTTTTTTTAAGTTTATTTATTTATTTTGAGAAAAAGAGAGAACATATGAGAGTGGAGGAGGAGAAGAAAGAGCGGGAGGGAGAGAGAGAGAGAGAGAGAGAGAGAGAGAGAATCCCAAGAAGACTCCACATTGTCAGCACAGTCGAACCTACAAACTGCAAGATCATGATCTGAGCAGAAACCAAGAGTCAGAAGCTTAACCGACAGAGCCACCCAGGTGCCTCCCACCCCAGCCTGGATTCTTATGGTACCTTCCTAAGTGGTCTTCTCATTCTCTTTAGGATTTAAAAAAAAAATGCACATTCTTTCTCTGCCTAAGTCCTCTAAACAGCACTGGTTTAGAGGTTTTGCCTCAAAGTACTTATCCAATCCTGCAAGCCCTGGCCCAATGGGTCATCTGAGCCCTAGGCTCTTTCTAGTGCATTCTGTGCTCCAGCTTGAGCCCCAGCCTCCTTCTCAGTTCTTAAAACACACCAGCCACACTGCCCCAACCGAGGGCCTTTGCCAAAGCCAGCCTCCTCTGTTCAGAATGCCCCTTCCTGGATTTCACAACGACTCTGTCCCTCATTTTCTTCAACATTTTGTTTAAACTTCCCCTTCTCAGTGTGGCACACCTTACAAACCTGATTTTTTTCTTTTTTTTTTTAATAGTTTATTGTCAAATTGTTTCCATATAACACCCAGTGCTTCTCCCCAAAAGTAAGATGAGGGCACCTGGGTGACTCAGTAGGTTAAATATCCAACTCTTGATTTCAGCTCAGGTCATGATTTCACAGTTCTTCAGTTCCAGCCCCACTCTGGGCTCCACGCTTGCAGTGAAGTGCCTGCTTGGTATTCTCTCTCTCTTTCCATCTGTGCCCCATTCTCTCTCTCACTCTCAAAATAAATAAATGAACTTAAAGAAATAAATAAGATCCTATGCCTCACTTTACCTTGCCCTCACCTCTACATTATTTTGTTCACAGCACTTATGATCCTTCTAACATAGGATATCACTTTCTTAATTTAATTTATAGTGCTCAGTGGTTATTGTTTCTCCTCCAACTAGAATCTGTGCAGAGGTTTTCATCAGTTTGTTCCATATTTCAAAGGCTTAGATCAGTGCCCAGAACACAGTCCGTGAACGATGTGAAGGAAAAGGTTGTTTGCATCATTGCTGAAAATGACTGCATGATACCACATGGGTGTGTGTTCTATAAGCTATTCACTCCTGATAAGGGGCTAAACAACAACAGCAACAAAAGAAGGATCCTGACCAGGAAATAAAGTTTGACTCATGGAGTAGAAGGAAGAAATTGTAGAAAGAGGGTGTCATGCCCCAACACTATCATATACTAAGACAGACCTTTTTAAAACACCTACACAGTGCTTCTGTGTGAGTGTGGCTACCGCGGGTACGAATGGAATACTGGAGCCAAATAATAATAACAGAATAAAAATGCAAAGTATCTGAAAATAATCATGGTCAAACTTCATCATTGAAGAAGTCAGTCTGCACCCTCTGCTCTTCTTTGAGCTGTCATCCTAAAAGTTGGAACTTACCAGGGCACCTGAGCGGTTCAGTTGGTTAAGTGTCCAACTCTTGATTTTGGCTCAGGCCATGATCTCATGGTTCATGGGTTCAGGCACAGAGCCTGCTTGGGATTCTCTCTCTCTCTCTCTCTCTCTCTCTCTCTCTCTCTCTCTCTCTCTCTCTCAAAATAAATAAACTTAAAAAAATTTGGAATTACCAATGCTCTACTACCTGCCAGTTACAGATATGAGAACTAACACAGCCAAGTATATTCTGTTAGGAGAGAATGAGATGAAAAATACAAAACTAAGAAAGAAAAGGAGAGGGTGGGGGAAGAGAGGGACAGAGAGGAGCAAAATACATGTAAGATTGAAACCAGTGTTTACAATTAGAGTTTTACTTTTTTTTTCTAGCTTTTTTAAATGGTTATTTATTTTTGAGAGAGACAGAGACAGAATGTGAACAGGGGAGAGGCAAAGAGAGATGGAGTCAGAATCCGAAGCAGGTACCAGGCTCTGAGCTGTCAGCACAGAGCCTGATGCGGGGCTCAAACCCACCAACCGTGAGATCATGCCCTGAGCCAATGTTGGACGCTTGACGAAATGAGCCACCCAGGCTAACGGACTAGGCCACCTAGGCACCCCTACTTTTAACCTGCTTAAAACAATGCCAAGTTGTCACCTTATTTTAGGGTAGCTAACAGGAAGTAAACTATAACTAACCTAAGGCCCATTTCTTTTCACTACAGACTCTACTTTCTTCTAAGCAGCAGGCAGCCCAAGTAACATATATAAGCATGTATTACTGCTTCTATAGATGAAATCTGTATTGAAGTACAAGTCACAAGACACTTGCTTAAGCTGTGTTCCAAGAACTAAGAGCTCCACTTCCATCCAGTTTAGATGAGTCAGGACGTTCTCACTGGGCCTGCCCAAATGTCCATAAGTGGTCGTTTGACTTCAAGGTGCCTGAACCCTCCACCCCCTGATCATGTCAATACCACATCTCTGAACACATGACGGAAGAAGACGCAGGATGGTGGACTGTGCATGCGCAGATCAGCAATTCTCCAACCCTTGCTAGCTTCCAATCACATTCATGCACGCTCTCTCTAAGATCCCATAAATACTCAAGACCTAATTTTTCAGAAGGGGAATCTGAGATCTTGGATTGGAGATCTTTCTCCTCTCCTCGTTTAACTGCTTTGTGAATTACACTTCCTTCCTTACTGCAAACCCACTCTCTGTGTTTGGCTTTACAGTGCCTGAGGCATAGGAGCTGTGGTTGGGTTGCAAGATCAAGTCCCTCCGCCCTCTACTGTGCCCATTCTGCCAGCCACACACATCTTTGCTGTAATTCCCGCTGTTTACTGTAGCCTCCCTTCCAGCTCCCCAAGCTGTCAAGTTGCTAGGGAAACAGCAAAGGGCTGGCGTGAAGAATGGATTAGAATATCCATGCTGTGGGGTAAAGTTTATTCGGGTTATGACAGGGTGAGATTCCCCTCCTGGAATTACTGTGATTGCCCTCAAGTCTCTAATGGTCTGTAAATATACATGCCAAAGGTTCAACACCCTCTCTACTTGGAGTTCAAGGGTCTTAAAAGTCTGGCTAAAGGGGAAAATCTCCTGGCAGGCATTTCAACTGAAATGTAAGAAATTCGACTCAGTTGTTAAACACTTAACTCGTATTTGAAATCCCCTGCCATCCAAGTATGTTTCTCTTTCTCCCAACTCTCTCCTTCCCTCAAAAATAAATAAATAAATAAATAAATAAATAAATAAATATCCCTTTGATCTACACTAGATTCTGGAATGATTACCATAGCACTGATCTTACTGAGCCAGTTAGATTGGGCCACTAGATCCTCTCTTTCACCATTTAGCTAAATACCAGTCCCCCAGCTCAGATACTTTCAGTTCCAGGGTTTGACTCTTCCCAAGTGTTGTAGCCCAGAGGTGATAGGGGAATGCAGAACAAAGATACCAGGGAGCCAATCTGGCCGTTGCCATGGCAACCTGCTGTTGCATGAGTGCGTGGATGATTGGGTGACTTCCATAATATAGCACCTTTTACATTCATTTCATGACATAAGTACTTTTCAAACAGCTGATATGCACGGAAACTGCCACCATGGAGACCTGTTTATTTTTGTATCTGTTGAAAGTTGTTAGTGAACAATATATGATCCATAGACATAAACCCTGCCCTCACTATCATGTATTTTTATAAGAGAAGTGGAGTGCGTATCTGTATAACCACACCACATTCGTAAAAATTAATCATTGCACAGGAAAAACAATGAGAAATGTGTCTGATAAAGGGAAGGTCAGGGAATCCAGTGAACCAAGCCTTGTGGCACCAATGATGTCTGTGCTGCACTTGAAAATGACAAATTCTTTTCTGAACAAGAAAAGGAGAAGCACTAGGAGAGGGACAGAGGAGGGAAAGTGACACTTTGTTGTCAGATCTGTGGGAGAGCTGCTAGAATCAAGCTCAGTTCATGGAAATGTCATTCTCGCCCTCCACTCTCATGTCTCCTGCATGCCCAGCCCCTAAGCACCCCATTTTCCTGCCCTCTACTTCTCTGAAAGTGGCAAAGCTGTGTGACCCCCATCTCTTCCTCAGTGTCCTTCCACTGCCTCCCCTTTGCCCCTTCAAGGGCAGATAATCTGCTTTCAGGAAATGACTCATACTAAGGTATACATTACCAGTGTTGACACAGCACTGACCCCGAAGGAGAGCATGCACTTCAGTGAGAGATAAGCCACTTTTATCCCAATAAATGACGTTGGACCTCAGATTGCAGGGTGCTTGGAGGAGCAGGGAATGAAGGTTGCTGGGAGGGGTGGCTCCCTCAGAAATACCGCTTCACCTGGATGCTGGGTCCAGTCCCTCCCCCTTCTTTATGTGTCTATTTTGGATCTTCCCTCCACCGAAATGTAAGCTCTTTGAGAGCCACTTTGTCCATGTCATTCTCGTTTACCTCTACATCTAGTGCCTAGAAACAGTGCCTGGCCTAGAGTGGATACTCAAAAACACTTATTAACTGAGGGTTCAGAGAATGTTGTCTGTGTCTAGTGCCCTGCAGCACAGACCTGCTGAACTAAGGAAGAAAAGGGGAGAATACAAAGCCCGGAACTTGAAAAACATGTTCATTGTTGGAAAAAAAATTAAAATAGATAAGCAAAAATAAGAAAATGAAAAGCACTCATAAGTTTCTCCCCAGTTATTATTAACATAGTAAGGTACACCAATCAGATTTTATCTATATCTATATTATATATTATATACAGAAATAGATATCCTACAAATATATTATATACTATAGATATACTATGCCTATATTATATGTAGTATGTATTATATATGCTATATCTATATAAATAGATATGTGAAATTATAATATATGTATTATAATATATATCTATAGTATCTATATGTAAATAGATATATATATTTATCTATATCTATAAATAGATTTACACATAGATATGCTATAAACATACTATGTACTAGCTATATGCTATGCTATATATATGTATATTATATATAAATATACTATATATTATAGGTATACTATAAACATATTTTATAGAGATTATATATGTCTATTACACACACACACACACACACACTTTAACCAAAAAACACACTGTCCTTAATATTTTATAGCTTGCTTTTATTTTTTATATTTTTTTTAGTTTTTTTTATTTATTTTTGGGAGACAGAGAGAGACAGTGTTAGCAGGGGAGGATCAGAGGCAGAAGAAGACACAGAACTGAAAGCAGGCTCCAGGCTCTGAGCTAGCTGTCAGCACAGAGCTTGACGCGGGGCTCGAACCCAAGAGCCATAAGATCATAACCTGAGCTGAAGTCAGACGCCTCACCAACTGAGCCACCCAGGCGCCCCTAGCTTGTTTTTAAAAATATGATAAATTGGGGCACCTGGATGGCTCAGTCAGTTCAATGTCTGACTGGCAGCTCAGAGCCCGGAGCCTGCCTTGGATTCTGTGACTCCCTCTCTTTCTGCCCCTTCCCTGCTCATATTCTATCTCTCTCTGTCTCAAAAAGTAAATAAATGTTTTAAAAAATTTTTAAATAAAAATACAATAAATTGCAAAAAATCTCACTATGTAGTAACATATTTTATAATCTTTTAAATGACCGTCTAATAGTCTAGCACCCAGTACTAGCAAGCTCTCTTCAACCAATCCCCTATTTCTGGACATTAGAGTGTTTCCAACTGTTATTTATAAAAACACAGCAAAGAATGTCTTTATTGCCAAATCTTTTTGCTTGTTATTTCCTCATACAAACGAAAATATTATCATCATTAAACATCGCCAATGTTTACTGAATGTGCTCTATGTGCCAGTGTGCTTACATTACTTTATTTAATCCTCCCCCAAACCCTATTATTCACAGATGAAGAAACTGACTTTGAAGATATGGAGTAATTTGCCTGAGGTTACTATTAGTCATGTCTTTTAGTGTTTTTGATATAAACTTCTGGAAACACCCTTTGGAATGTTTCATGGAATAAGTAGGAACTGCTGCTTCAGGTAAACCCTCTGTTAAGGGAGAGATTACACAATCTCCCTTAGTGAACCATTCCCATGTTCTGTTGACCTGTTAACATGTATTGTCCCCTTAAATCTTCGTGATGGTTGAATCACGCTGTACTACCTGGCAGCAAGGTATCTTTTAACATACATACCCTCTGATCGGACTGCATTCCAGAGAAGCAGTATGATCCTGGACTCAGAGTCCTAAAACGTAGGCTTGAACCCTGATTTCATCTTCTTTCCTGGATTCCATCTGTAGGCACATCAGTTAATTTACTCAAGCTTGGTTTCTATAAAAGATGGCAAAAATGATATGGACCTAACTTGTCTCCCAGGGTTGTAATGATGGGATGAGGAAATGAAATCAAAAGAGCTTTGCATGATCGAAGGAACAAGGGGAATGCAAGGTATTGTTATCATTATCAACACGATGATCCTTATCATGGCCCCTAAATCGATTACCTTGCTCTTGATTCAGCAATTACCTTGCCTGAATAAAATGTTGGTGCTTTTTGTAAGTAATCAGAAAACATTGTAGACAGGGGAAAAAGGAAGATGGAAGAAAACAAAGGTCAGGACGGAATGAACTTGCTATTGGGGAACGCTTGAGGCAACCTCCTGTAAGAAGGAACAATTGATAAAAATTCAGAACAGGCTTGGGGCGCCTGGGTGGCTCAACTCTTGATATTTGCCCAGGTCATGATATCACGGCTCGGTTCATGGGTTCGAGCCCCTAGTCAGGGTTCTCACTGACAGTTTGGAGCCTGTTTGGGATTCTCTCTCTGCCCCTCCTCATCGTGCTCTTGTGCACATACGTGGTCGCATGCTCTCTCTCTCAAGAATAAATAAATATGTTTAAAAAAAATTTTTTTAAACCACCACCACCAACAAAACCACTTTAAAATTCAGAAAAGGCTGAATAAGACCGTAGTGGCATTCTACTGTCTATATTCAGAAGACAGCAAATTAGAGAAAGTATCTGTCATAGGGAAACCTAACCACTTCTATAGACACCTCCAGGCTTCACCAATAATTACCTTTGCATCTTATTTCCCTAATCTTTAAAACAGATTAAACAGTTAAATTCTATACTTGGACACTTCTAGTCTTGAATTTGACAATTATCCAAAGTATTCCTTATCAAATTCCTTTGTCCTTGGGACTTTGAAACTTTAAAAAAAATTATTTTTATTTTTATTTATTTTTAAGAGACAGCACAAGCAAGGGAGGGTCAGAGAGAGAGGGAGACACAGAATCTGAAGCAGGCTTCAGGTTCTGAGCTAGCACAGAGCCCAATGCGGGGCTCGAACCCATGAACCGTGAGATCGTGACTGAAGCTGAACCGGCTGAGCCACCCAGGCGCCCCCTTTGAAACTTTCTTGACCTCCTTCCAAGACCCTGCACTTCAGAACACTGAAATGTCACCCTGCAGGGACAGAAGAGCAGACTTATAGCACCTGGTGTCTGTTATTCAAGATGTGGTCCCAAAAGCATTTTGTCTTTCCAGCAGCCACAATACAGAACCAAGTGAAGGTTTTACAGAAGATCCCATCCATATTGCCAGCAATGTCTAGTGGGCTTGAAAAATCCACTGCATAGAGAAGGAAGTTTAATTTTTAAATTTCATTTCTGCTTGCTAATCAGTCATTCCCAAATGAAAGAAAAAGGTTAATCTAATAGAGGCCTTGAAACAAAGCAGAAGATTAATGTGAGCTTCTCAGGAAGATCGCACGGAGAAAGGAAAATGAATAACTGATATTACGCATGACATGTCAGAAATAAGCTTGAATGATTTCTAAAGGGAGCTATTCTGTCTCATAATGTCTTAAAGATGCACTTCTCCCTCCTAAGGATGGATGTGAGGCTAACGGTTTTCCTTCCTCTCTAATTTAAATCAGAGAGCTGAATGACATCTCACTGCCCAAAGATTCTAACATTATAACTTGGCTTTTAAAAGGCACAATAGATGTTTCTCCGAATGGTTTGCGACTGTAAAAATGCAATTAACTCTGCCTAATTTACAAAGCCGTTGGTGAGGAGAAGGGACAGGAGTCTACAAGAGTAAGCCCTGAGGTTCAGTCACTAATTTTCCCATTGTATGAGAGGAAAAAAAAACATGTATGGTGCAGGTGTCTCTGATTCTTTGCATGGGAAAGTGGGACCTATTCTCTGAAAGCCCATCATGTTAGATGGGAAAACTTTGTTTTAAATCGTGTAGACATGAAATTGGGCAATGACTCCTATGAGGAAATCCAATTCCTGGAACCAAAAAGATGGGAAAAAAAAAGATTAAAAACCGATAGGCAGCTACGTGTCTTGTAAGTGGCATTTTGGAAAGAAATGGAGCGGAAAGGATGGGAAAGTTAATGCAGTGAATTGTGTCAGTTACAGAGGCTGACCTGGGTTGCAGGGTTACCATGAAGAGTTCTGTTGTGGGAAAATACCCAGGAAGTGACTGAGCCAGGCCAGTCATTACTAGAGGCACGTAGAAGAAAGGCAGGGTTGGTTGTGAATATCCCCTTCTGGGAAGACCCTGGAAAGGGGTAGTTTGGGTGCTGGGATCAGGCCAGCTCCACATGGTCTCGGTTTGCAGGGATAGAGAGAAACAAAGGTTGTGGGTAGGAAGGACAGAGTGGTTCTGAGAAACCAAGGCAAGAGAACAAAGAGGAGGAGAAGCATACCAAGTGTGGTGGCATCATTGTGACAGTCTTGCTGTATCCAGGATAAAGAACATGGTCTAACCGTAGGAGTGTACACAGCTCTGAATAAGATAAAGCTCCCCCTTCAGCCCACTCTGAAATCCCCACATATTTCCAGAAGAGCAAAATGCAGACCCTTGTGGGAAAGCAAAACAGCTGTTCTTAGGAATATTGGAATAAATTAAGTCTTGATTACTCATTCATGTCTTGGAAAAAGTTTTCTTTACCAGAAGCTACCCCTTTTGCAGGAATTCTGATGAAATAGGTACAGTTATTTTCATAATAACAGTGGAGAGAGGGGGATAGGGAAATGGTTGCCAAAGACTTCATCCATGAAGGAGTTTAACAATGGTTTATTGAGCACGTACTCTGTGCAAAGTCTTATACTTGAAGGAAACACTTTCAAAGGGGCTCAAGATAACATCCCTGCCCTCAGGTTCTTACAGACTAGTTTGGGATCTAAGACATGAACTGTAGGAAAGGTAACAACTTGACAGAGGCAGACATGAATGCCAAATGAAAAGCAGAGTAGACTCTAAATGCCCCAAGAGGTCAGAGGGAAAAGAAGCCCTTTGAGGAAATTCAGAGCTACCCTAGGAGAGAGACCTGAGTAGCATGTTCCAAATGTCACAAGAATGCAAAGGGGAAAGGTGGGAGTGGGGCCGGGGTAGGTCTCAGGAGGATGAACAGGAAGACAAAACTTGGAATAGGAAGGAGAGCTCCAAGAGAGGATCACAGCTGGGAACCAGACTTACCCAAGACCAGCCACCATACCTCTAGGAGGCCAGTTTGAAACAGCAGAAAGAGTGAGCTTGCCATCAGAACGGCCGTGAATAAGATGGCTAACTCTTGCATTGGATTCAGTGCGGTGCCTTGGTGTTCTCGTTTGTAAAACTGGAATAAAAATCCCTATCTCACAGGATCAGATACATAGCAATGAGCCTGACACATGATGATCTCTTCACACGAGTTCATTCCCTTCCCCTGACCTCCAGATTCTTACACACACACACACACACACACACACACACACACACACACACACCTCCCCAATAAGCCCCAAAGAAGAAGGACATTCACCATATTTCTTTGTTTAACTTGATCCATAAATCAGTTCTGTAAACTGTTCTTAGAAGAGCAAAGAATGGAGATATAAAAGGATTCTGAGTCAATAGAGTAGAACATCTAGTTTTGCTTCTTTACTTTTTCTTTTTCTTTTTTTTTTTTTTCAGGGACGCTTAGGTGACTCTGTTGGTTGAACACCCAACCTCGGCTCAGGTCATGATCTTGTAGTTCACAAGTTTGAGCCCCGCAGTCAGGCTCTGTGCTGACAGCTCAGAGCCTGGAGCCTGCTTTGGATTCTGTGTCTCCCTCTCTCTCTGCCCCTCTCCTGTTTATGCTCTCTCTCTTTCTCTTGCTCAAAAAAATGTTTAATAAAAACATTTTTAAAATAAAATAAAATAAATTTTAATGTTTATTTCTGAGAGAGAGAGAGAGAGAGAGAAAGAGAGAGAGAGAGAAAGAAAAAAGGGGGGAAGGGCAGAGAGAGAAAGAGACAGAATCCAAAACAGGCTCCAGGCTCTGAGCTGTCAGTGCAGAGCCCTCAAACTCGTGAACCACAAGGTTATGACCTGAGCTGAAGCGGGATACTTAACCGGCTGAGCTACCCAGGCACCTTTAGGTGGGTTCTTTAAGGAAATCCACTATTCGGAGTAATAGAGAAAACAAGCATCTTATATGTACCCAGAAAAGAGGACATTCTCTTTTATTAAAGTTAACTATCCACCAATAAGACTGTTGTTAGTAAATTAAGCTGTGCATGGCTGTGGTCGCCCCCTTTGTTACTCCCATTTTCTATTTAGTCTAATCACTCCTGTTGGCTCTGGTCATTTCTAGGAGTTGTGTCACAACAACTCTTCCTCCAAGTCTTACAACAACTTTCCCCTATTCTTGATCATTTCTACTTAAAAATAGTGATGCTTTTAAAGGCATTCTCTTCCAGAAGTTACGATTCTCCACCAAGTCTGCATTCTATTCATCTCCACAGATAGAACCTAAAGGCCAGATGAGATGGAGATAGTGGTGGAAGAAGAAGAAAATTCCAAGGTAAAAAGTCAAATACTTGGCTATATCCCCATCATAAATGTACTAAGTAAGCAGTGTTCTGAAGTTTTGAGTCTCATGCACAAGATTCGTGGACTAAGAATTAGTCTCTGCTCCCTGAACGTTTTGGCACTTGCCTTCTCCTTCCTGATATTACCATAGCTATTGCCATTTAGCTGCTCTGGAAAAGACGCGTGTCAATATGAAATAAAATGTTGGACCTTAAGGTTCTAGAAGATACTTTCAGAATATGGAATAAGGATTAATTACAACAGGCTTCTTGCCATAAAGGCTTATGAATGTTATGGTACTTCTCAAAAAACTGTCCCTCATGGAGCTCTGCCTACAGTTTGGATAAAATGCTCTAAGATGTACTAACACAACTCTGGTCAGTTATCCAAACACATCTGTAACCCTTTAATACGGCTAGTAGCACATATGTTTTCCTTTATTATATTTTAAAATAAGAACTGAATTTAAAATATAAATACTGTGCCGGGGGTGGCTCAGTCAATTAAGGAGTCAACCTCAGCTCAGGTTCTGATCTCACAGTTCATGAATTTGAACCCCGAGTTGGGCTCTGTGCTGACAGCTCAGAGCCTGGAGCCTGCTTCGGATTTTCTGTGTGTGTCTCTCTCTCTGCTCCTCCCCTGCTCACTTGCTCTCTGTCTCTCAAAAAAAATGAATAAATGTTAAAAAAATTAAAACATATATATATATATATATATATCAAAATACTGTGCCAGAAACATATGCAATAAACTTCAAAATGGGCATTGTACATTATCTAGTGGATTTTTCAGGGTTGTATGAGTCTACAGATTCTGTGCCCTTTATTGTCTTTGAGCCATTTTATTTTTTTAATGTTTTTATTTTTATTTTTTTAACGTTTTACTTATTTTTGAGAGAGAAAGAGAGAGAGAGAGACAGTGTAAGCAGGGGAGAGTCAGAGAGTGAGGGAGATAGAGAATCCAAACACAGGCTCCAGGCTCTGAGCTAGTGGTCAGCACAGAGCCCGACACAGGGCTCGAACCCACGACTGGAGCCGAAGTCAGACTGCTTAACCGACTGAACCACCCAGGCACCCCATCTTTGAGCCATTTTATAACTTTAGACACTGTAGAAAATTAATTGCATTGCAAGTGAATATTGTCCACAAAGATGGAAATAAATTGTGTCCGGTGGAAATTCAACTGATTCCTCCCTAGCAGAAGAGGACAGTTTTGCACTTATTAGGAAATCTACTTCAGTATTACTTATTGAAACCTCTTCCTACCTCTATTCTATGGATTATCCTTTGGACTGGTTGTAACATCTTACTGGTTTCTTCATTAATTGACGTCTTAAATGGAATCTTTCACATGTGTTCACTTCATGTTTATGTGAGAGTCATAATGTTACCATTTTGAAAAATTTCCTTTAACATTGGAAAAGAACAGTTGACTCTTAAACAACATGGATTAAAACTGTGCAAGTTCACTTATACATGAATAATGGACACATTGGTTTTCACAATACAGTACTGTAAATGTATTTTCTCTTCCTTATGATTTCCTTAATAACATTTTTTCTCTAGCTTATGTTACTGAAACAATACAGTATATAATATATAAAATGTATATTTTTTAAAAATTTTATTTATTTACTTTGAGAGAAAGAGCATGCACAGAGGGGCAGATAGAGAGGGCAAGAGAGAATCTCAAGAAGGCTCTGTGCTGACAGTAAGAAGCTGCCTCCCTCATCCCCATTCCCCCCACCCCCGCCAACTTCACCCCCTCACAATCCCTGCCTTGCGGCTTAATACCAGGATCAAGCCTTGAGATCATGATCTGAGCCAAAGTCCACAGTCACTCAATACACTTAAACAACTGAGCCAACCCAGGCACATCTAAAATGTATGTTAATTGACTGTCTACATTACTGGAGAAATAAAATAATAAAATTAAAATAAAATAAAATAAAATAAAATAAAAATAAATAAAATAAAATAGTAAAATAAAATAAAATAATAAACAATTAACTTCCTTAGAATTGCAAATATGTTTCTTCATTGTCTTTTTTCCTTCCACTTCTCATTGAGAAGATAATACTATTCTTTTTCTTATTCTGTGAATGGTCTATTTTCCCTCCTGGAAACTTTGAGGACTTTTCTCTTTATTCCCAGTTTATGGATATTTCATGATGAAGCACATTGATGCAAGTCTTTCCCTTCATTGTACTAGGTTCTTGGTGGACTCTATCAAAAAACACAATTTCTTCTCTAGTGAGATGTTTATTTGTATTATAATACTTTTCTCCTTTTTCTCATTTTTGGTTTCTATTTCTGGATTCATATTATCTACCAGATCAATGTCTCTAAGTTTCTTTTTTTTTTTCTACTTTTCAGGGTTGTAGGTATGTGCATGTGTCTTTTTTTCCCTATATCTGAGGAGGTTTCTCCACCTTTATCTTCTAATCTCATTTCATATTCTTTCTCTCATATTTTAAACTCCCAAGAATCCTTTCCTGTCTTTGATGCTCCTTTCACTAGAATGTTACTCTTATTCCATGGATGCAGTAACTTCACTTGACCTTTGAAGTTTTTTTTTTTTTTTACTCTTTGAAGATTTTAGTTTCACATTTTCAAAGTTTTCTATTCTCTCAATTATCTCTACTTGCAAAAACAGTCTCAACTCTAGTGGTGAGCTGGGCTCCGCCTGCTTCCCTGTTCTCCAACACACCCCTGAAACTCCCTAAAGGCAGAAGCTGAAGCAACAACACAGGACTCAACATTTGCTTTCTGTCTCTCGGGGAATCAATGTCCTTTGTTCCCTGATATCCATCGGTTCAAACACTGTTGTTTTGTATATTGTGTATGATCTTGGTTATATCAATTGAGAAGGTAAATCCAGTCCCTCTTACTCCATTTTAGGAAGAACAGAAGTTCCCTGTGTGCGTGTGTGCATGCACACGCTCATGTGTGTGTGTGTGTGTCTGTTCTTATTTTGTAAAAACATCAATTTTTGAGATCTCTTATTGTTTTAATAGGTTTTTTCAATTTATTTTCTTAATTTTCTTGATTTAATATTTATATCTCTTATTCACACTCTTATTTAACCATGCTGTGAGTAGTAATGTTTCTAGTATTTTCACCCTAAACCTAGGGTTTGACATATCCTTCTTATTGTTTACTAAAGAAAGTATCCAACTACTATAGTTTTCTTATGTGTTGAGTGTTGGTCTGTTCTTAAATCGGAACTTATTCCTGAGCTTCATTACATGCCTTTTGGCCATTACTTAAGATGAACATCGTTTTCCCTTTGATCTATATTAGTGTAGTGTTTAGTTTATGATTAGTATCATAATATATGTCAAGTACTAAGCTTTTTCACTTGCTTAGTGGAATTCCACTTGCTGTATTTTATTGTTTTGCTGAATTATGTTTTCTTTATATTTAATTTAGGACTTATCCTTATTACTAAATAAGCTTGGATGCTAGGTTTCTTTTTTAGTGCTATCTTTGGAAGGTTTTGGTACAATGTTACTTTGGCTTTCTAAAAATACTATGAAAGCTTCCTATGAAGGCTCTGGAACAGTTTAAATAATGCAGGAATTATCTGTTACTTAAAAATTTGAAACAATTCACCCATGAAGCAATCTAGGCCTAGTACTTTAAGCAGTGGCCAGCAGGTATGAGTCAAGGAGGTGGGTGGATATATTTTTAATAATTTTTTCAGTTTCTTTTCTTGTTTAAAGTTTATTTATTTTGAGAGAGAGAGAACACATGTGGGGAAGGGGCAGAGAGAAGAGAAGTAGACAGAGAGAATCCCAAGCAGTGTGGACCCTGACTTGGGGCTTGAATTCACAAACTATGAGATCATGACCTGAGCTGAAATCAAGAGGCTGTCACTTAACCAACTGAGCCACCCAGGCGCCCCTTCAGTTTCTTTTGTGGTTGTTATTCTGTTTTGTACCTTTGTATCTTTTGTTTGTTTGTTTGTTTTTGAGAGAGAGAAAGAGCATGAGTGGGGGAGGGGCAAAGAGAGGGGGACAGAGGATCCAAAGCAGGTTCTGTGCTGACAACAGTGAGCCCAATGCAGGGCTCAAACTCACAAATTGTGAGATCATGACCTGAGCCCAGGTGCTCCATGTCTTTGTATTTTCTAAGGTAAATTTTATTATTTAGAAAATTATCCTTTCATCCAAGTCTCCAAGTATATTTGCATATTATCTTGCAAGATGCTGTTTAATAATGCTTTAAATATCTTTAGGATGTGTGGTTATTCTTAATTTCTCATTTATAATTATATCCATGATTGGTGGTGTTTTTCTTTTGTCTTCTTGATTAAAGTGGGCAGGGGTCAGCATGTGGTTAAGGTGTTCTGGGCTCTGGTAAAAATCCTTTCTCAGTTATCTTTCGTCCTTAGTGTCATCATCTGTAAATGAGTGTATTTGTTAGAGGACAGACTAGGCTATGATGCAGAAACAGACAACACCAACATCTCCTGGACATGTTGCATGCTTATTGCAGATCAGTTTCATCTGGCTGTATGTCACTTTCTCCCTAGGCGCCAGCTAACAAAGTAGCCTCTTTTGGGAATATTGCCTGACTCTTAGCAGAGAGAGGAAAGGTTATGCCCTAGAAACACCACCACCATCTCCTGGACTTGCATTTCCAACATGCTGCATGCTTATTCCAGATCAACTTCATCTGACTCTATGTCACTTTCTCCCCAGGGTGCCAGCTAACATAGTAGCCTCCTTCGGGAGGATTGCCTGACTCTTAGCAGAGAGGGAAAAGAGAAGGACACATGCTGGCTCTTAAAGCTTCTGTTCAGAAGTGATACACATCACTTCTGCTCAGATCTCACCTGCCAAAGCAAGACGTGGCTAAGCCTGTATCAGTGGAGCAGATAAATTTAATCCTCTCCAAGCAGGGACAGCACATATCTTGAGGGATTATGCGGTCTACAAGGGAAGATGATATTAATAAGTTTGTGAGGATAAATCCACATAACTTCCTCTGGGTAGTGCTTCACCATAGTAAAGACTTCCTAAATTATCCCACTATGTGCTATGCTAGGCACCAGAGACATCATGTAATTGCCTGGATTCTTAGCTACAAACGCATTCTAGCCAGTTCTGTCAGAAGAAGTGAGCAATTGGCGGTGTTTTAGCTATCTCCCAGAATCTGTGGGAGAGCCAGAGAATGTGGGTTGGAGGCTACTGTTCTGTGAACAATTCCCAATCAAACCACCGGCCAACTCCAGACAGAGCCCACGGCCCCCGCAGATTGTTGTCCCAGTCAGACGCCAAAGCCTTCATCACTACTGTCCTCTGAAAGCCTCAAGTCTTCACACCATCCTGGCCGCTGATGGATCTCTCCTGGTACATGGTTCTTCACATAGTTGCTTTCCAATCCATGTCACACAGATTAGCGTGACTGGTAGAACCTGGGCAAACTGCCTGGACTCTAGTTGTGGACTCTTTCTTGAAGTCAGAGGAGTCATAATGAAGAAAACTGGCCAAATTTAAGAAGGTGGTTCAAAAATACTGGAAGACCACACAATACATGATATTAAGCTCCACTACAAAGACATGAGGAAAAAAGTGGACATGAACTTTTATCCTCATGTGGAGCTTTATAGTGCAGTAGAGATACTATTAGTGAAAATTTAATCAACTCTAAAATATATAAAAAGTTGTACACAGTTCTAGGAGAGCTTCTGAAATTCAGGCCTAGTCTGATGGTCAGACATCCTTGAAGAAACATCACTGAGTTGAGGTCTGAAGATAATACAAAATAAGAGTTTGTCAGACACAAGGTGAAGAAAGAGCCTAAGAGGCAGAGGGAATGATTTATGCAAAGACCCATCAGGAAAGTGCTAGAAACCCCTTGAGGGGGTAGAAGGAAAGTCACCAAGTCCAGTTAGTGGAGATCCTGTGGTAAGACACTCTGGAGAATGGGCAGTATCACGTCCCCCACAGAGTCGTGAGAATGACCAGTTGTGCGGGGCCCAAGCCCACAGGTCGTGATTCTGTTGGTGAAGACTGAGACAGGACCACGTATCAAGTTAAACTTCCCCAAGGCTCTAGTCAGGATTTGGTAGCATCAGTCTAGCCTAGTGTCCCCCTTAGGGTGACTTTTCAAATGTATTCGTAAGGCAGCAAGAGAAAAGGACAGTTTGGTGAGGGAGAGCACTATTTTGTAAACACCTACCATTTGCCAAACACGGTGCATAGGGGCTTTGTATAAATTACCTCATAGGTTGGCATATTCACACAAATGAGGAAACGAATTCCCGGCAAGTTTAAGGAACGTACTCAAGGTCATACAGGTTAGAAGGAATTAAGAACAAGCTTTGAACTCATGTCTCTGTGGTTCCAAACCCCACAGTCATTCCATAACACTTTGTGGCCAACTGTGGGTTGGGGGGGACAGCGCCCCAGGCCAGTGGTTCTCTAACTGTGGTCCTCAAGCCAACGACATCAACTGGTTTAAAAGGAGTTTGTTAGAAATGTTGCGATACAGCCCAACGTTTGAGAGAGAAGCTGGTCTCGAGGCCAGCCATTCTCAAGGGTACTGATGGAAGGCCTCTAAACCCACCTTGACCATTTCCTTAGCTTCTCTTCTTCCAACACAAACAGCAGCCTTACAAGAGCTCCTTGGGCTGGACCCCATGTTGCTACTGCGAATCTGCAGTCAGCAGCTGGGCGGGAGCTATCACTTTGTTCACAGATGTTATTGTCCTGATTTAAAAATAGTCCATCTGAACCTTGCTCCAAGGGCCTGTGAGTAACAGTGTGTGCTTTCTCTGCTCCCCTGGAGAATAGAGAGGACAAGAGGAGTATAAAAAGAGACTTCCTGTCCCTTTGTACTTATAAGAATGTCAAAGAACTGGGGAGGATTCTCACCATCCTCAATAAAGGAAATCCCACAACAGGGACCCTAACAAGGCAGAATTACCCTTAGGGAAGCATGAATCCATCATTTTATGCTTTTTTTTTTTAACAATTAGCAGCCAAAACTATGCTTCAAAAAGCATGGGAGCAGCGTAATAGGCAGGGGAAGGAGAATCAGGGAAGTCAGGGAAGAGAGATGCACTCTGCAGGGTTCCTGGAAGGAATCAGAGGTGGCACTCCAGTCAGCCTGTCTGGGTCTGCTTGACTGAGGGGTGTGGGGTTGTCACATGCACATGAGATGTTGCCTTTTTCACACCAGGCAGAGTTTCCTCCTCCCTCTCCCCTTCCCCAGTTTCAGCCATTACCCTCACCTGCCAGGGCCCCAACCAATTTCAGGGTTTCCCCAAAGCATCCAACTCAGGAAGAGCAACCCAATTCCCTGCGCCCTGAAAGAGCCTAGCATCTGGCGATTGCAGTGTTAGGTCACAATGCCTCTTTGTCATTTGCTCTAGACACATGTCAAATGCCAGCTTAGTGCCAAGACAGAGCCCCGATCTGAAGGTACGGTGGCAACACGGACCACACAATCTTTACTTTGGATCTAAGTCCCGAAGCAGAATTACACTGACCCATGAACTTTTAAGCAGGGCACTGGGAGGTGTAGCGAGTTGGTAGAGGAGAACCTGAGGTTAAGCAGGAACCAAAATCCATGTATTGTCTTAGTCAACAGTGATGGGGCAGAAAAATAAAGCTCATTCAGTTATGCGCAAGGGAACTGGGCTTGTTTCTCTGCTCACTTGGAAGCCAGGCCAACTTGTGAAATCTCAGTAGCCTCTTTATTTATACGGTAACGAAAAAGGGGGAAGAAAACTATATTTGCCTTCACAAAGCAGGTGCCAGGTGAGTGTTGGGGTTGTCTTTCTTTCTTAGTTCCTTCCTTCCTTCCTTCCTTCCTTCCTTCCTTTCTCTTTTTCTGGTGAACAGTTTTGTTTTGTTTTGTTTTTGTTTTTGTTTCTGTTTTTGTTTTCATTTTAACTAGGCACTGTTGCAGGGAAAGGGCTTGGATTCTGAATGAGCATCTTCCTATAACAAGGCTGATATGCCAGCGCACCGTTTATGAATCATACTGCAGTGTTCACAGGAAGGTGGGGACCAAGCCGATGGTGAAAAGCAAGCTGAGTTATGTAGTGTACTTAATCACATGGCTGCCTCTGTTGCCCTTAAAAGCTCCTTCACCGACCTCTCACGAGAGTAGACAAGTAACATTGAGGTTAAACAAATCCCGCCAACTTGAATCAAACTCAACACGCCTAATTAGGAGGCTCCATATGGGGTAGGTTAGCGGAAACCGTGGTTCGGGCTCTTTCATTCTCCTTCTGTACCTTCCTCACTGCCAAGGTGAAGACTTTCGTCTCAAACAAGGATAAACTGCAGACTTAAACATATGTAATGAACGTGTTGTTGTTTTTCAGTCTCCCAGCATTTTTCGACAACTTTCTTGTGATTGGGAAATTCCTCACTGTAAACACCAGGCTTTTTTTTTTCCAGACGAGGGCCAGATATGCTACTAGCTGTTGCCATGAGGACCACCTGCTTCAGACCTTACTTTGGAAGCCAGTGGCATAAAGGAACAGGTACCGTGCAGAGTTGGCAACAGTGGCCGATGGCCTGCCATGCTGCCTGGGCTTATGTTATAGTGACAGCAGCCACAGGCACTGGGACCCCACCCCCTCTTGTAGAAAATGAGGCTGTTTGTCACATGGTGGGTGCTCTAGATTTTGTCTCTCTTAGTGCCACCTATTTTCCTTCTTCCCTCGGAACTCTTGGGAAACTTGGAAATTGGTGCTCCTCAAAGTCTGACAATCTCTTGGCGTCCTTTCGGGTTTCGTATTTTGTCTCTGGAATCTTCCCTCCTAGTGAGCACAAGGCAGGCACTGGGAATAAGGCCAGCTGTGAATGGCAGCAGAGAAAGATATAGTATTCTAAATCATTGTCTGTCACTCAGAGGTGAAGGACTGAATGTCTCTGTCCCTTAAAATTTATGTCTTGAAGCCCTAACCCCCAATGTGATGGTGTTTAAAGGTGAGGCTTTTGGAGGAAACTAGGTTTTTTTTTTAAGTTTACTTATTTATTTTGAGAGAGAGTAAGCAGGATAGAGGAAGAGAGAGAGGGGAGAGAGAGGGGAGAGAGAGGGGAGAGACAGGGGAGAGAGAGGGGAGAGAGAGGGGAGAGAGTGAATCACTGAGAGTGCAGAGCTGGATGCATGGCTCATACCCACAAACTGAGATCATGACCTGAGCAGAAATCAAGATTCATGTGCTTACCAGGTGAGCCACCCAGGTGCCCCAGAGGTATCTAGGTTTAGAGGTTCTCCAGAGGGTGACACCTCATGATGAGATTCATGTCTTATGCAGAGAGATAGAGAGACCAGAGCACCCCTCCCACTCTCTCTCTCTCTCTCTGCTACATTAGGACACAGCAAGAAGCCAGGAAGAGGGCCCTCACCAGAAACTGAATCTGCCAGCACCCAGACCTTGGACTTCTCAGCTTCCAGAACTGTGAGAAACAAATGTCTGTTGTTTAAGCCACTCTGTCCATGCTATTTTGTCATAGCTGCCCGAACTAACTCAGACACCTGTCATCCCCTCATCACTAGAACAGATTCATTCTTCACAGCATCCACAGGAAGGGGAGCAGAGAATAAACAACTCACATTCCCCAAGTGCCCGCCCTGTGCCATGCTCTCCCCCCCACATGATTTAAGTTCTTTACTTAATTTGGGGCACCTGGGTGGCTCAGTCGGTCGAACGCCCAGCTTCGGTTCAGGTCATCATCTCACGGTTCATGGGTTCAAGCCCTGCATCAGGCTCTGTGCTGACAGCTAGCTCAGAGCCTGGAGCCTGTCTTCAGATTCTGTGTCTCCCTCTCTCTCTGACCTTCCCCTGCTCATGTTTTCTCTCTCTCTCTAAAAAATAAATAAAACATTAAAAAAAATTTTTTTAAGTTCTTTACTTAATTTTTACAACAATTTTACAACATCCTCTCTTCTGTTTTGGTTTCATAAAAAAAAAAAACAAAAACAACAACAGAGCCAGTAAGGGAATGCACAACCAGAGTTATATAGGTAGTATCTAGCAGAAGTATGACTTGAATCCAGAAATTTTTTTAATGTTTATTTATTTTTGAAAGAGAGAGAGGGAGACAGAGTGTGAGTGGGGGAGGGGCAGAGAGAGACACACACACACAGAATTCGAAGCAGGTTCCAGGCTCCGAACTGTCAGCACAGAGCTTGATGCAGGGCATGAACTCATGAACCATGAGATCATGACCTGAGCCAAAGTGGGATGCTTAACCAACTGAGCCCCTTGAACTCAGAATTTTTTATCCCAATGTTTCTACCACAGTAAAATGAAATTTAAGAACAAAGCTTGCCTTCTCAGAGGTACATAGCAAAACAAAATGTTGATAAACAAAAGATTTTATATTAAAAAAAACTTTTTTATTTGAAATAGGGGAAGGGACAGAGGGAGAAAGACAATCTTAAGCAGGCTCCATGCTCAGTACTGATCCTGACTCAGGCTCAGTCTCACAACCCTGAGATCATGACCTGAGCCGAAATCAAGAGTCTGACGCTCAGTCAACTGAGCCACCCAGGTGCCCCGAAGATTTGATCTTTTAATGTCGAGGGTCCAGGTATTTATTTTGCCTTGGGAATATAGAAAAATGTAGATACCAGCTGCTTTTTCTTTAAACTAGTTTATTTCATTCAATCACTCATAAATATTATTTCCTTAGCTGACAAGCCTAGAGATTCAGACAAGCTGCATCTCATTCATTTTAATATATCTTATAGTGACACCACTAGCAAAATGCAACAGGAAAATGCCGTTTGGCTTGGGATGACCTTAAAAGGCAGAGCAAAATGAAAAATACATAATTCTCATATTGTCAGTTCATAGTCTTTGTGCAAAAAATTTTTTAATTTTTATATATTTTTGAGAGGAGGGTGAGGAGCAGAGAGAGAGGGAGACACAGAATCCGAAGCAGGCTCCAGGCTCTGTGCTGACAGCTCAGAGCCTGATGCGGGGCTGGAACTCCTGAACCGTGAGATTATGACCTGAGCTGAAGTCGGACATTCAACCGCCTGAGGCACCCAGGTGCCCCACTTTGATGCAAATTTTAAATGGACTGACTCTGATTGAAAAGTCTGCCACCAGAAAACACAGGGAATTCCAAAGTTTTGTCTCCAAAATTTCCCGTCTTCCCTCTTTGTCTCTACCAGCGATTTTAACCACCACCAAAGATTATGCATTGGATCAGTTTCAAAAATCTGGGAAGCAAATAGAAGAAGAAGTCTTCTTTAGTTTTTTTTTTTTTTAGTTTCAGTTGAGTATGTTCTTCCAAGATCTCATGATTCCAGGAATATGGAAGGCAGTTCTGCTAACTAAACAAACAAACAAACAAAAACATCAGTGCTAATTCATTCCAGATCCAGAATGGAAACAGAGAAATCTATTATTCCTTGTGATGAAATTCAAATGGGCAGATAGGGACTCAGAGAGAAAAGTGTTCCGACTTTAGGGTCATGGAGTTGTTTTGTTCCGCGCTCCACTGGTGGTACCTTTTGACCCCCATGTACTTCCATGTGACAGATACCCAACAAATTTAATCCACTTGGCTGTCATTAAAACTTTGCCACCAGATAAAATCTGTGCCGATCAGCTGGGTTAGAGGTCAGCTGATTGACAAATATGCGTGTCCTAAGTACTCAGAGCTGTACCAGGTGCTGTAGAAAATAGAGCTGTTCAAAAACTGGTCCTCATACTGAAAGAGGTGATACGCTTTTATGCATCAAGATGATCGCAAATGAAACAAGAATGAGCAAAGTCAAATGATACTAAATTATTACGCTTTATGGCACGTACTGCAAGAGCTGTAAAGTTATAGAGGGGAGGGGAATAGATCTGAAGGCTGTCGGAAGGCACATTCAGGCTCATTCGATCCTCTGAGGCCAGAGGCTTCCCTGCCAGGCCAGTAAGCACCTCATTAACCTTAAAGTCTCCAGAAATGCATTTCTTACTAGCCTTCGGTGCTGCAAGGAGATCTAGGCAATGTGCTACAACCTCTGCTGGTCTTTCCTTCATCCCATTTGGATCCACTCCTTTAAGTTCTGGAAGCAACTCCTCTAGGTTTCTGGGTCAGTTTGTAGGGGGAGGGGAGTGTCTCTCAAGGGATACTTACAAAGGAAGGTTACCCCTGGGCACTGCAGCTGGTTTCAGGGTAATGCTGCTACCAAATATCTCCTTTCTCTTCCAACATTGTAGATGCTCTCCCCTCTTGTCTAGTACTTAGAGTCCTGGTGACTTACCTTGTGGCTTTAGCCATATCATCATCCCCAAGGAATCTCACCCCCAGTTATCCTGCCTTTATGTGGCTGCTGCCTTCATTTCTTATTAGACAAGGGAGGATCGAGAGGAACCAGGAGAAATTACTTGGGTTACAAACATGGTTCTCTTTGCCCCCATTGTGTAACAGAAGCCATACATCTTTCTGATTACCAAGGTTAATTATCCCTGCTAGAATTGTGACTTAAACCTGCATATAGAGCCACCCCATCCTAGAATCCAGCTCAGGGTTTTGCTTCATCCACCAGCTGGTTGTTAGGGACACTCCATATGGTCATAGGTATAAACTAAGAGAGATTCTGTTGGATGGATGGCATGGGTGTCTAGACTACTTGCTTAGGCAACTTGCCTGTGCCTTCTGGCCCTGCTCCCGCCCAATTCTTTATGCACTGCTCTCATCTTGCAATAGATGCTTGTGGGATCTGTCCAACCACATGACTTGGTGGCTCTCATAGAATCCTGCTCATGATGGACAGCTATGACTTCATGGTCATTAGATTTCTCATGATCAATCATTCTACCTCTTCCATGATTCCATAGCATGCTAGAAGCTATTTTTCAAAAGGCATATAATTATTTATTAGAGTTTGTTTGGTATTGCTCCAGAATCCTAGGGTCTGTGTTGGGATTCATCTTTGGGGCTTAGCACACTCTCTTCATGGAGTCTTTTCCCACCGCTGAAAATACTTCTTTTTTTGTTTGTTTGTTTTTTCAGAGTACTCCTTTATTTGTTTATTTATTCATTTATTTATTTTTAATTTACATCATAACACTGGTCTACTAGGTCATTAGACCAAAGGCCAGTGTCAAATAATGCACAAAAGCCTTGATCTTCTGCAGGCCTTAATCAATACTGGTAACCTTCTGTGTCCTCAGGTATCTGGGCTGCAGTAATATTCCTAGATGTGGAATGTATAACCTCCAGAATTTCAAACAATCCACCAGAGGTTGAGTTTCCTTCTTTGTTCTGGGAGGTGCAAGATTAAATCATTTACCCTTTTCCGCAGAAATAATCTGACATACCCCAGACTCCTGAATACCTAAATTTTTTTACTAATATGGAACCCCCTTAAATTTTTCTAGTTTTTTACTATACCCTGAAGTACATGGGGCTTCAATGAACCAGCCACTACTTTTTCATCTAGTCTGAATAGCATGATTCTATCCATATAATGAACCAGCAGATGCTGTGTAGAATGTCCAAGTCTCTGAGATTTGACATAGCCTTAGAGTAAGACCGTAAGTGCATACAGTTTTCTGTCTCAAGTGAATTTGAAGCCTTCCAGATATCTCTTTTTTCTGATAGAGATAGCCAAAGAATGGGTTGGCTAGATCAGTGGCCACATATCATGAATCTGAAGCTATGCTAATCTGCTCTCAAAAGGATACCTCAGGGCCAGCAGGTGCAACTTACACAGAACTTGCTCGAGCTTGAAATACCTGTAGTCATCCTACAGGATCCATCTGGTTTTTTCAGAGCTCAAATTGATAAATTAAAAGGAGATAGGATGGGAAAGAATTTCAAGGGTGGTACTAACTTCTTTCATTCCTCCAGGATGTTTTTCTGTTTTTTGTTTTTTGTTTTTTACTTGCTACCTTGGCAGGAGAGTAGAGGTGTAATTCCAGAGGCTCCCACCCAGTCTTCTCTGAGACAGTAGCACACATCCACCAGCTAAGAGACCAATGTCAAGATTGTGCCTATTACCAATGTGTCTTCTCCGACTATTCATTCAAGAACTGGTTAGGGGAGCACTGGATGAGTCCACAGATCCAGTGGACACACGGAAATGCAGACATAGGCCTGAGTTCCTTTTATCACCAGGTGTCATATGCCCTACTCTAATAAAGAGCCCAAGTTGATGCTTCAAAATCTCTGTACATCAGTGTCAATTGAGACCCAGTGTCCAATACTCTCAAATGTTCAGCATTCCCTTTCCCTTAAGGTATGGATCCTAGAGTAAATGTTTATAGATTCACTTGGGGGAGTACTGGAGCAATCATCATCTGTTAACTTATTACGGTGTTACACAATCCTTCTTCCCAGGTACACAAACTCCCCTTCAGTCAGTGGGTTCTGGGTTTGAAAAACTGGCTCATATGTGAAACTGGGTAAGAAGTCATGACTTTGTGTTGGGGCAACTGCATTAAGCATCCTAATCATACACCTCTGATAGCCTTTGATCCTATATACAACATAGGTTCCTCGTTGTCTGCCCATCTATTTTCATCCTAGTAATGTGAAGTTGTGTTAATTCCATTATTCTCTGTGGGTCAGATCCCCTGGCTGCTTCTCTGTCCTTGCCTTTCATTATGATAAATTCTATCCACCTGGCTTCCTAGGGTTAAGTAACACTATCTGCAGCTTTTGTTCTAGGATCCTATTTTCCCAATTGCTGACAGGCAGCCCAGCTCTATAGCAGCATCTCTTATAATAACTCCATGGTACAGACCATAGCCACTACTGACTTCCTTTTCTTATCGACACCTCTCTTAGTCCTACCAAGAAAGCCCTTTGACTTGCAAACTTATTTTTTATTTCTTTTTTAAAAAGAAAAAAAGAGAGAGTGTGTGAGTGGGGGTGAGGGGCAGAGAGAGAGAGAGAGAGAGAGAGAGAGAGAGAGAGAAAATCTCAAGCAGGATCCATGTTCAGTGTGGAGCCCTACACAAGGTCCAATCTCATGACCCTGGGATCATAACTGAGCTGAAATCAAGAATTGGACTGACTCTGACTCAACTGACTAAGTCACTCAGGAAGCCAGAAAACTTAGCCTTTAATTGTCAATTAATCCCTCACAGCCTTTCATTATTTAGTTCCCAAACTGTCCATTGTGCTTAGCAACAGCCACCCAATTTCATGTTTGTAGAGTAACTTTTCTTTCCTTTATGTCTCAAAACTGCTAGAACATTCTCTTGCAAAAGGACACCTTTCCAGTTTACCTCTAGTTTAAGTGTTAGTAGATGCACTGCTATCTCATGCCATATGCTATCCGGTGGCTGGTGGAGGCTCTCATTGCCCAGCAAGCAGCAAGTGATCCAGCTCCAAAATTTCATCTCAGCAACTGACTTCTCAAACCATTCCTAGAACCAGCTGCCATGGACCGAGTTCCCAAGAAGCAGACTCTGAGCTAGAGAAGCACATAGGAACTGTATTACAGATAGCTTTTGAGATGAATACTTCTGGAAGAAAACAGAAAGCTTATTAGGCAGTCTTGACAAAGCCTCAGTCGACTCCCTGGGCAGCTCTGAAGCTTGGATGGCCTAAAGAGTTGTGCCGATTTGGGACAAGAAGCCAAGCACTTGTATCTCCCTATTAACTAGTCATTAAATACAGGTTGACTCAAGAAAGGGATCTACAATTTGGGGAGGATGACCCTTTTTAAATAAATCTGCAGAGGATTGACAGCTGAAGTCTCTGTGGACCATGTACCTTGTAGCTGGGGAAAGAGTCCTTTGTTAATGAGGGACTTGGATGACGCAACCCAACATCCACCACAGCTGCTGATTTGTTGTATAAGGAGATGGGTAACTAACACAGGCTAAGAAGTTTTACAAGACCAACCTCGGTTGGCTCACATTGGAAGGCTGTGTGCCCAGAAAAGGAATGTTCAGTTTAGAAAAATTATGTGGACTAAATCACAGATAGGTTGCTGAGTCAGGAAGACATCGAGGTAAGCTGTGAGAAAGGTACAGCATGGAGATTCAGAACACAATGATTTTGACCTTTCTGTCCTGAGCTACCAAGTGACTAGGAAAGTCATTTTACTTCTTTGCCTCTCAGTTTCCTCATCTGAAAATGAAGGAGGTACCTAGAAGATAACATAGGAGAAAATCTAGAAGACCTTGGGTATGGGGATGATTTTTAGATACAACACCAAACACATGGTCCATGAAAGAAATCATTGATGAGCTGAACTTCATTAAAATCAGAAGTTCTACTCTGTAAAAGACAACATCAAGAGAATGAGAAAACAAGTCATAGACTGGGAGGAAATGTTTGCAAAAAATACATCTGATAAAGGACAGCTTTCCAAAATATACAAAGACTTCTTTACACTCACCAGTAAGAAAACAAGCAATCCAATTTAAAAGGGTGCCTGGTTGGATCAGTTGGTTAAGCATCCAACTTCAACTCACATCATGATCTCATGGTTTGTGGGTTCAAGCCACACATCAGGCTCTGTGCTGACATCTCAAGCCTCAGCTTGCTTCAGATTCCATGTCTCACTCTCTCTGTGTTCCTCCCCTTTTCATGTTCTGTCTTTCTTAATAAACATTAAAAATTGTTTTTAAATAAATAGAGGAAAGCCAAAGTTTTTTTATTATTATTTAAATTCAAATTAGTTGATATACAACATAGTCTTGGTTTCAGTAGAACCCAGTGATTCATCTCTTACATATGACACCCTGAGCTCAACCATAGAAAGGCCCTCCTTAGTGCCCATTACACATTTAACCCATCCCCTGACCCACCTCCCTTCCAGCAACGCTCAGTTTGTTCTTTGTATTTAAGAGTCTTGTATGCTCTGTGTCTCTCTGTTTTTATCTTATAATTCCTCCACTTTCCCAAGGTTTATCTGCTGTGTTTCTTAAATTCCACATATGAGTGAAATCATGTTATTTATCTTTTCTGAATGACTTATTTTGCTTAGCAAAATGCATTCTAGTTCCATCCATGCTGTTACAAATGGCATGATTTCATTCGTTTTGATTGCCAAGTAGCATCCATTGTATGTATATACCACATCTTCTATTATCCATTCATCTGCCAATGGACATTTGGGCTCTTTCCATAATTTGCTTATCGTCAACAGCACTGCTGTAAACATTGGGGTGCATGTGCCCTTTTAAATCATCATTTTTATACCCTTTGAATATATTGGATTTGTATTTCCCTGATGATGAGTGATGTTGATCATCTTTTCATTTGTCTGTTGGCCATCTGGATATCTTGTTTGGAAAAGTGTCTATTCATGTCTTCCCATTTCTTCACTGGGTTATTCATTCTTTGGGTGTTGAGTTTGGTAAATTCTTAAAAGTTTTCAATACTAACCTTTATCTGATATGTTATTTACAAGTATCTTCTCCCATTCCATCAGGTAAAAGTAAGTCAAAGATATTAACCTCACCAAAAAAAGATATACAGATTTTTTAAAAAGGCTTATGAGGGGTGCCTGGGTGGCTCAGTCAGTTAAGCCTCCGACTTCGGCTCAGGTCAGATCTCCCGCGTCAGGCTCTGTGCTGGGTTCGAGCCCCGCGTCAGGCTCTGTGCTGACAGCTAGCCAGAGCCTGGAGCCTGCTTCCACTTCTGTGTCTCCTTCTCTCTCTGCCCCTCCCCTTCTCATGCTCTGACTCTCTCTGTGTCAAAAATAAATAAAACATTAAAAAAAATTAAAAAAAAAGGCTTATGAAAGGGGGATCCACATAATAGCCAAGAGGGTAACATGCACATTAAAAATGACAATGAAATGCCACACCTACACCTACGACACACCTACAACAATGGTATGGATTCAGAACACTGACGACTCTAAATGGTTTTGAAGATGTGGAGCACCAGGAATTCTCATTCATTGCTGGTAGAAATGCACAACAGTACAGGCACTTTGGAAAGCAGTTGGGCAGTATCTTATTGAACTAAACATATCCTTGCCATAAGATCCAGCGATTGCACTCCTTGGTAATTTGCCAAGATGAAACCAAATAAGAACAGGAATTACTTATGGGTTAGAGAAAGAGGTAGTTGCAAGAGGAGGAAATAAATGGGAGCTTTGAGAATGAAGGGGGCAAACAGTGGTGATGTGCAAGGGGCTGCAAATGAGGAAGAGGGAGACAGAAGCTAAATCATTCAGGGCCTCCATGGGCATATTTAGGACTTTAGGCTTTAGTGCAAGAGCAATGGGAGGACACAGAAGAATTTTAAGAAGAGCAAAGGGTGACTGCAGCTCAATGAGCAATTGAAGGTATTTTTTTAATTTTGTGATTACACTAGTAATTCAGCACTGAAATAGATTATCAGCAGAGCTTGGGGGGTGGGGGGCATTCTCTCTAAAGAGATTGAGTTGACCATGAAGGAAGATAAATAACTTCACATGGGAGGGTTGCAGAAGAGGACTCCAGCGGTTTGCTCATTAGGTCAGGATGGGGGAGTTAGACAAAGCAGAGATATCAATCAGGCTTTTGTCCCGGAGATAGGGAGCCTTTGAAGTGGGAAAGGAAAGGTAGGCATTTTCAAAGTAGACATTTGAAAATCTATTTTGAAGTGATTTAGGAACATTTTCCTTTTGCATCTTTGACTCACCCATGTGCAAGGTTAAAGGACAGTATTTCAAAAGAGAAAGAACTATTGTGACAGCCAGAAGAACGCCTCCCTTAAACTTTGGCAGAGACTTTTTGAGAAACTTCTCCATCCACATCAGCAGATGATTCTTTTCCTGGGGCACCACCTGTCCCAAGTGGGTGGGCAACTTGTGAGGAAGAGGGATTGGAAACAAATCCTCAAGGGACTTCTTCCTACCCAGTCTTCCCAATCTCAGACTGAATGCTGTGTGACTCTGTTTTCTTATGCAATTTATGCTACTTAAGGAGAAAAGGTTACAATGCTGGAGAGGGGAAGCTTGCAAAATCCATCGTAACAGTGGTCAACGGTGATATTTCTAAATACAATCCCAACTGTATTTACTTTTTTTATAATTTATTTATTTTTGAGACAGAAAAGAGATAGAGCACAAGTGGGGGAGGGGCAGAGAGTGAATGAGACACAGAATCTGAAGCAGGCTCCAGGCTCTGAGCTGTCACCACAGAACCTGATGTGGGATTTGAACCCACAAACTGTGAGATCATGACCTAAGCCGAAGTTGGATGCTTCACCAACTGAGCCACCCAGATGCCCCTAATCCCAATTGTACTTAGTAATAACATTAACATCAATTGAGCATATACTATGTTCCATGCTACTCTAAATCTTATGTTTTATACATGTACTTTCCAGAAAAGTATTAGTGCAAATGTTTATTGAATGAGTGATTGAGCAGTAATTGGTAGTCATCATTAGGTAACCTGAATCTGACAATGATATCTATGTGAATGGATCAATTTGGGGATGAGTAAAAGGGAGTTCTATCACGGTTTTTTGTGTGTGTTTGTTTTGTTTTGTTTTTTGTTTTTTTTTTGTTTTTTTGGGTTTTTTAACCATAGGAGTGCCTGAGTGGCTCAATCGGTTAAGCATCCTACTCTTGATTTTGGCTCACATCATGATTTCATGGTTTGTGAGATTGAGCCCAGCATCAAGCTCTGTACTGACAGCATGGAGCCTGCTTGGGATTCTTTCTCCCTCTCTTTCTGCCCCTCCCCTGCTCACATGTGCTCTCTTCCTCTCTCTCAAAATAAATATATAAATATTTTAAGAAAGAAAAAAGAAAACCCTAATTGTGCACATTTATCAAAGAATTAATCTGGCTGAAGAAAAAAATGAGCAATAGTCCTCCAATTACCTGTATCTAGAGATCTCTAAACTAACTTGAAATCTTGAAAAACTCAAGTGCACCTGGCTTTAGTGGATTATTAATTGATTTGATGATTTGTCAAAAAAAAGTAAAACAAATGAATAGAATTACCTGAGTAAGCTCAAATTTCATGAATAAAAATTATGGACCATTTTGATTGCATGTAATGGGAACCCCCAGTTAAGAATCCTTTTATTGAGTATGACCAGAGCTACAAATTCTGAATGAACTATGGTAGCGGAAGCCCCAAGGCAAATGGGGATGATATGTATATATAATATATAACGTATAACATATAACATAAATATTGTTGGAAATGGAAAATTTCAAATCCAGTAGCATTTCAACCTAAGTCTTGAACTCTAACGTCGCATTTGGTATTGTGTTTGGTATTCCTCACAATCGCTTCTTCTCAACTTCTTTCTTTCCCTTCACTGAACTCAGGAATAGAAAGCAAAGAAGAAAATGGTGAGAACCTACTGCATGTCAGAAAGATCAAAACATATAATAAATACCAACATTCGGGGTGTTGCTTGTTCTCTCAGCCGAGGTCCCTGAGCAATGACCTTCTGTTGAGCAACAGTTGAGCAAGAAACCAACCTTTGCAGCTGAAACTCACTGGCAGTTTGGAGATGCTTGTTATTGCAGAATAAATCTAAGCATAATTTCAGTTCCCACTAGGAGCTCTGTAAAGAGTCTATTTCATTGTCTTGAATCAGACACACCAAATTAAAGCATTTGTAATCTTTGGCTTGTGAAACCATGTCAGTAATCATCCACATGTGTCCCTCTTCCATTTTATCAGTTCCCTTGAATCTGATTATTTGCTATGTTTTTATAACGAACATACATGAACGTCCCCTCCAGGCCAAGAATTAGAATATCGTCAATAACTTTCTCTTTCTAGAGTCTTTCCTTACCCCATCTTCCTACCTCCCAGCATCGAGATAACCTCCATCCTGAATTTTATGTTTCTAATTTTCTTGCCTAAAAAAATTGGCGTTATCATATATATTTAGGCCGAGGCAATATTTCACTTTGGCTTTTTAACTTTATAAAAAAATATATCACACTATATACATTCTCCTGGAATTTAGGAGGTTTTTTAATCTAATTTGTCTGTATCCCTATGCGTAACAATAATTCTTTAATTTTCTTTGCTGCACTGCATTGTTTTGTATGAATATTCCAATATTTTATCCAGTCTCCCATCAGTGGATATATGCGTTGTCTCCAGTGATTTTTCGCTATTACAAAATGTGCTGCCGTAAATAAACTTGTACATGTCTACCGGCATGTATCTGCAAGAATGATGAAAGAAATAAAAAATGAAGATACAATAAGAAATCACTAGATGTAAAATTATTTGAAATGCCAAAAATTTTAAACTCTATCAAGATCAAATGTTGGAGTGATGAGCATCAATTGGATCTTACGTACATTTCTGATGAGAGGGAAAGTACAAGCATCATTTAAAATAACTTGGTGTTGAGGTACCTGGGTGGCTCAATCAGTTGAGCGTTTGACTTCGGCTCAGGTCATGATCTCACAGTTCATGGGTTTGAGCCCTGCCATCAGGCTCTGTGCTGACAGCTTGGAGCCTGGAACCTGCTTCAGACTCTGTGTCTCCCTCTCTCTCTCTGCCCCTCCCCTGCTCGCAGTCTGTCTCTCTTTCTCAAAATTAAATAAACGTTAAACAAATTGACTAAAATAAAATAATTTGGCATTATTATTAAAGCTGAACATTGGCATATCCTATAACAAATCCCAATAAATATTGAATGAATACATTAATGAGCAATTAACCACTCGGAGAATTAGTTAAGATTCTTTCTCTTTATTTTTGTCCCTTTCAGTCTCCTAGTGACTTTTTCATATTTCATCTCTGCTTCATGGTCTGCTGCCATTTAAGTTTGTTTTGACTCCCAAGTGGGTGATCCACCTGAATGCTGGCCTTCTCTTTATAGAACATTGGTTGTGAAGACCAAATAAGCTAATAAATCCAAGGTGCTTAGAACAATGTCTAGCATAAAATGATATATAAATGTTTATTATTATTGTATGTCTTTCAGTGCCCTTATAGAACAATATGGCTTGGGTCTGATATATAGGTGTTCTTGGTTCTCTGGCCAAATACTATCTTTGTATACTCATTTCCATTTCATTTTGATTTGGGTCCCACATATTTGTTTTCTTAACATACTTATCCAGCTTTTCCCTTGGGAGGTCCCCCCTGTAGTAAAAGATGAAACTTAAGTGAATCTTGGATCTTTCCAAATCACCCATTACTTAAATAAGTTACGCCTCCTCTTCCCTTCCTTTGGAAGGATAGCTCCACTCTGATGTTGCCCACTAACGATCATTACAACACCTAGTAAAGTTCTTGACTGCACCCTTTGGAGCTGTGCCTACATCTCCTTTAGTGAACCTCATCTCTCATTAGAATTATGACTTCATAAATTGTCCCAGTTGGATCAGTCATTTCTACTTCTTCCCCTTTGATTACACTGCCACCTTGAAACTTACTACACAATGGTCAGCATAGCCCTTGCTAATTTCTTTTTTTACCTCCTCTAGCTATTCAAAATTTCTCTACCCCTTTATAGCTACACCAGTCACCAAAGGCAGGTCCCTCTATTGAATTTATCATCAATTCCCTTTCTGTAATTTTCAAAGAGCTGCTAAAAACTGTCCTCTTGCATCAGAATCAATGTGCATGAGACATTGCTATTTTGGGATTCCATGCATCTGCAACTGGCCCTGGGGATTATCAACTAGAATTCCCACTAATCCAGGAAGGACCTGGAAAGGATATCTGAGATTTAGATGAGGTTGCTACCATACTAGTCATGCAAACCAAAGCACAGTCTTTCATTTTTATCTCCACCAGGCAGAGGTTATCAAAAGAAGTCAGCTTCCAGGCTCTGTGAGAGGACTATGTCCTAGGGAGCTCAGATACACTGTTCACAGGCTTCTCGGGAAGGGCTTAGCATGGGAGATAGATGTCTCATAATAACTCCAGGAGAGAGCTCGCCCACCCAGGAGCTATAGCATCAACTAGTCTGGCTCAAGAAGAGAACAGAAAAGAGAGGTAGATGCGTAGAAAGAGTGGGATATCAGAACCAGATAACGAGGGTTGGCGAGGGGTCACACACTCCATCAGGCACGCCTTTGAATCACTGAATTTCAAAACTGAAAGTGACCAGAGAGCCTGTCTCATTTAACTAGCTCATTTTACAGGTAGGAAAATTTACATCATAGAGGTGAATGGACTTGTCCAAAGTCATAGAGCTGTTGCTTGGATGGAAAATCTTAAACTGGCAAAATGGATTTAAAAACAAAAACATGATCCAACCATATGCCATCTACAAGACTCACTTTAGATCTAAAAACACAACTAGATTGAAATCGAAATGATGGAAGAAATATCCCATGCAAATACTAACCCAAGAAGATATTAGTGTAGCCAACATAATGTCAGACAAAATGCACTTTATTTTTTTTTTCAAAATGCACTTTAAATCAAAAAAGAATACAAGACCCAGAGAAGGAGATGATGTATTAATAAAAGTCTAAATATAACAAGAAGATAGAAGTTATAAACATCTATGATCCCAATAACAGAATGTCAAAATATATGAAACAAGAGCTAATTGAATTTGAAAAGAGAAATAGATAAATCTACCAAAGTGGTTGGAGATTTTAATACCCCACTCTCAATAATGAATAAAACAACCAGACAAGAGATGAGGAAGGCGAGAAAGGGTTTAACCCAATAAACCAACTACATCTAACAGACATATGCAGAACTCACCACCCAACAACTATGGCATACATATTCTGCTTAAGTGCACACATGTCATTTTTCAGGATAGACCATAAGTTAGATGACAAATTTTCTGATTAAATTTTAAAAGACAGATATCAAACAAAGTATCTTCTCCAATCATAACACGTTGACACTAGAAATCGATGACAGAAGTAAAACTGGAAAATTCACAAAATGTGGCAATTAAACAAAATACCCTTAAACAACCAAGAATCAAAGAAGAATTTTCACAAGGAAAGTTAGAAAATAGTTAACAATGAATGAAAACGAAAATGAAAACTTATGCAAACAAGATAAGTTATGGGACCAGACAAAATGGTGGGAAGTTTTGTAAGAGGAAATTTTATAGTTAGAATTGCATACATTAAAAAAACGAGAAAGATTTCAGATCACAACCTAACTTTACATCTTAAGAAAGTAGAAGAAGAACAGATACCACCACCACTACTACTACTACTAAACCCACAGCTAGCAGAAGGAAGGAACTAATAAAGACTAAAACAGAGATTAATGACAGACTGTAGAGCTGAGGAGCAAACCTTTTCCATATATGATCATTAAAGTATTGCAGGGGCACCTGGGTGGCTCAGTTGGTTAAGCGTCCGGCATCGGCTCAGGTCATGATCTCATGGTTTGTGGGTTCGAGCCCCACATCAGGCTCTGTGCAGACAGCTAGCTCAGAGCCTGGAGCCTGCTTCAGATTCTTTGTCTCCTTCTCTCTCTGACCCTCCCCTGTTCGTGTTCCTCTCTCTGTCTCTCAAAAATTAATAAAAACATTAAAAAATTTAAAAAAAAATAAAGTATTGCATACACATTGGAACCAACTACCTCCAGACCTCTTCTTAGGAGAGGTAACAAAATGTTTATTTATGGTTAAAGCAATTGCTAGTTGGAGTTTCTGTTACTTGTAGCCCAAGGCACTCCTTACCAATGCCATTGGCCAGGATCATAGTAGCAGTAATAATAGTAGTGATAGTAGTATAATACAGCTGGGCTTGAATGCAGGTCTATCTGGCTCCAAAGACGTACCCTTTCAGTTATAATGGATTATCTTCCTTCATCCCTAAATAATGAATGATTAATTTCCCTGAACTTCTTTTAAGTTTCTGAAAGAAAGAAACTTTCTTCCAAAGAAATACCACCCTGTTTTTGTAAGACCATTCAGTTAGTCTGGATAATTTAGATTTTCTTTCGAATTAATGTCATCATCACTTTTTCCTACTTATTCATAATTATAGAGAATAAAATTGTCTCCAAGTCAATGCCAAAGAAATACCATTTGTTTGTGAGCATCCATTCTCCCCATCCTTCCCACCCAGCATGGAGTCACCAACACTCTTCCCCCTGAGCTGGCTGTGAACTTGGCTTACCATAACAGTGATTCCTACCGCTCACCCTGCCCCAGCTGGCAGTGACTCAAGGGCCTGGATACTCTCTTTTTAGCTTCACAAACTCCCAAAAGCTACTCAGGCTGCAAACCGTTCTATCTATTTTACTGTACCAAGCAGCCATTAAATTAAGAAGCTTGCTGCTTCTGTGACCTGAATTCCTACAGAGAAGTGATTACTAACAGCAGTAAGCTTTTAATATCTGGCATAATATATTTCCCTTCTCAGGGGTATTCCAGTGGACTGTTGAAGAAAGTCGTTAGGACATTACCACTTTAAAGGAAGAGAAGGCAGGGTGTCTGGGTGGTTCAGTCGGTTAAGTCTTGGCTTCAGCTCAGGTCATGATCTCACAGTTTATGGGTTCGAGCCCCACATCAGGCTCTGTGCTGACAGCTCAGAGCCTAGAGCCTGCTTTGGATTCTGTACCTCCCTTTCTCTCTGGCCCTCCCCCGCTCATTTTCTATGTCTCTGTTTCTCAAAAACAAATAAACATTAAAAAAAAAAAAAAGGAAAAGAAGGCTTCCACAATGATATTTCCTCCCACACCACATGTCTTTGATCACAAATGATATCAACTGATTCTGAAACCAACAGCAAAAAAGAAGTTTCATGTTAGGTCCTTGAGGACTCACAGGCTACAGAAAGGTGTGAAACAGTCAGAAGGATGGGTGGGACAGAAAGCAGTTCTGGGAATCTTGGTAACCAGAGCTGATGGATAGGCCATTTGGGCAAAGACCAGTGGGATCACATTTTGCCACAAGTGTCATTGATTCCAAGAAGAACACCTGGAACATTTTTCCAAAGAAAAGTGGAAACCATTAAAATAAATAATGAATGTGGAGCATGTAGTGTGCCTGTGTGTGTGTTGCAAGTGGGAAGAAGAAAAGTCTGTTCACGAAAACCATGGATCCCAGGGCCATAATGAATTCCAGTATTTACATCTGAATACAGGCAGCAGATTGCCAGTTTAAAGGTCTCAATTCCTAGGCTTTCCTAGCTCCTCGCTTTCACCAACCACCTAAAAGACTGAACTGCAGTTTGGGAAATGAAGTCATTCGTAGAGTTGAATATCCTGGAGAAAGGGAGATGGAGTTACATAAAGTTGCATCAAATGCCTGGAACACTGGCTACAACATGCTGGAGATAGTCCCCCACCCCCCACGAAAGTCTGTGAGCTGTTGTAAGCTTCTCTAGGTCTGGTACTGACCTGCACAGTTTGGCCAAGCCCAGCCCTAGAGCCATGCAGGCAGCCTGAGAACCTACTTCCCAGCGTGGCCACGATGATCCTTCCAGCAAAATGTGCATGACTCACCATCTTATGGCTCTGGGAGGCCCCGCGGTGGGAGGCCCTGCGGTGTAGGTGCAGAGTCTCTCTACGCAAGGGGAAGGCCTTGCCACACTAGTCACCTTACTTAACTTCTCAGCCCTGGAGACAAGGGTTTAAGTTACAAAGGGTTATGAAACATAGCCTGAGGGCCCAGAATGAGCCCGTACTGTTTCCACTGAGGATCTTCTTTAGCTTTGTGTCATCAGCTTGTTCCTTCTTCCCTTTATGTAGCTGCTTAAAGCAGAAACTTGAGTCCCTGGCTCCCAAGGTCCATCATGCGTGGGGGAACAATGAGGGAGTTTGGGGAACACTGTCTGTTTGGTTATCTTTGAATATTTATTTATTTTTGAGAGACAGAGTGAGAGAGAGCGTGAGCAGGGCAGGAGCAGAGAGAAAAGGAGACACAGACTCTGAAGCAGGCTCCAGGCTGTGAGCAAGAGTTCAGCACAGAGCCCGATGCAGGGCTCGAACCCACAAATCGTGAGATCATGACCTGAGCTAAAGTTAGGTGCTCAACCAACTGAGCCACCCAGGTGCCCCTTTTCGTTTGTTTGTCTGTTTGGTCTGGGTTTTTATGTAGCAAAAGCTATCTCTGTCACTTCCCACCTCAGTCACTGACATTTCTCGAAGGGATACAATCACACCTGTCCGTTCAGGACTAGTTATGCAATTCTGGCAACATGAAAATGTGGGGCGCCATTTAGATCTTATTAAAAATTTCAAGACTGCACCAGCAAAGCACTAGGTGTAGACCCTCCTGAGTTCAAGGTCTAGGGCATGGGTTGCCTGCCCAGTCAGGTTTCTAATGGATTGGACTGTGTGAGGCCCACTCGCGCTGCGGAGGACAATCTGCTCCACTCCGTATTTATCATTTCAAATATTCATTACATCCAGAAACACACTCACAGAAACATCCAGAATAATGCTTACCCACAAATCTGGGCAACTCTGGCCCAATCACGTTAACACATAAAATTAACCATTATAAGGCTCTTTCTCTCCCTTCTCTTTACTCTTTGCTAGAATGCTCATTGTAGGTTTGGCCCCTCCAGCAGAAGGTGAGAGCCAGGCACAGGTTTCAAGAGAACCTTGAAGCCTGTGAATGAAGTCTGTCTCCACACACTGGCCGTGAGCCTTCCCTCCTCACTCAGGAGCTATGTTCATCTACTCTCTGTACCCCCCTGAACTCTTCCTCCCACTCTGTGATGGCCATCAATCTCTCCAGCATCAGGGTTAGGCTCTCTTGGCTTTTTCTGAGCCTAATTACTTAGTACATCTCTCCCAGCTGAAAATCTCAGTAGCCCATCTGCACTTTCCACCTCCAACGTGTGAATATTGTCACAGCAACTTCCTGATAACAGAACTTTCTTCTTTCCTTTTGGTCCTTTCATTCATTTACTACACTGGGGGTTGAGCTAACATGTCTGACAAAAAGAGCCATGGCGGGTAACTAGAGACATTTGGGGGCAAGTGACTCTGCCTGGACATCAGACAAGGGCATTTATGGGAGTCGTGGTAGCAGGGCTTTCTTCCCGTTCTTGCCAGAGGACAAGAGTGACTCCCTTTGTGTGGCCTCTTGACTATCCCTGTGCGGAAGGGAAGAAAGAGTTGAGTTTTGGAGTGAGATCTTGCAATTGGAGCAAGCCTGAATTCATTGCTAACTTGCTTTGCGGCCCTGGGCCCAGTTCTTAATGCTTCTATCTGGGCCATAGCTTCCTCATCTGCAAAATGGAAAGGCTAATATTCGCTCTGTGAGATTGATGTGTGAAGCACCTGGCAGCTAATAAGGCTCAGAAGACGGTTGCTCAGAGCCAAGTTCCTTTTCTCCAACTCCATCCTTGCTCACTCACTCAGACAAAGCAGGGAAAGAGGAGCATATGTGCTAAGGGAAGTTTGGACAGGTGGGGGGTGGTATCCATCTTCAAAGGAGAGCCCATGGGTGTGGTGAGCTTTTAGTTTTCCTTTCCCCAAATCACTTCCCTTGCTGGCTTCCTGCAGCTCAGACCACCCTAGGGTCATCTCCAGCTTCCTGCCGGCATCCTGCCCCTCCTTCCCTCCTCCCAGGGCAAACATGTCAGCACTGAGTATTTAGAAACAGAGTTTTGAGGCCCATCCCAGTGTACTCAATGGCCATAAAAGAGCCACTTGGCCTTGATCCACATTTGGCTATTAGAGAGCACCTAAGGATATACAGCTTGAGATGCATGACTCAGGCGAAGAAATCCCCTTTCTCCCTTTCCTTCTTGATGTGCTTTATTTACAGAACGCCATTTATAATTGCTTAATAGTTACATACATGGACCAGTGTCTTTGTGCCCCAGACTTCCTCACACGCACGCATTCAACTTTTGAGGCTCCAGGTCAACGAAGACTTATTTCCCCCACCCCATACACAAAGGTTTGTTTAAGATAGACATCAGCTATTTTTAATGGATACGTAGAACTAGTCTTATTTTGGGGTTGACACCCAAAACTGTCTCACGGAGACTTCTCTGGATGCCCTCATTCAATCGCTTCATCCTCACCCTCTGGTCCCCTCCCCTGCAGAGGTCAGCCTTGTCTGTGTGGTTATTCCTTATATTGTCAACCTTAGAATTACCCCCTCAGGCAGACTGAGGGTTTTCTATGCAGGTGCCTCTATGGCAGGCATTAGCACAGTTTTCTGTAAAAGATCAGATTGGAAATATTCTATGAGCCAACAGGCAAAATCAAAGATATCGTATGGCTACTTCTATAACCCTTTAAAGTGTAATTTTACATTAAATTTAAATGAAATTTCAATTTAATATTCACTTCTGGAGGTTCTATTTGGTGGTCAGATAGGACTCATAACTTATTTTTCACTCATCCATTTGATAACGTTTTTCTTTGTTGACCATATTAAATAAACTTCAATGTATTCTGGAATCAGTCGCCAAATATCTGAAGTGTTTGTCAGCCTGATCTGCTGTCTGTGGTTTTTGCTGGTTCTCTCTGACCATGCCTTGTTTCCTCAAGTGTCCTTTGATTCTTTTTATTTTACTTTTTTAAAATCATGAGCCCCAGTTCAATGGGATGTTCTATCTGGGAATCTTTGAGTTCTCTGATAAAGGCGATGACTTCAGTGAGGATTTGATTTCTTTCTGGACCAAGAGTGCCACCCCCTCTGAGCAACATTAAGACAAATTTTCAACTAGGGTTTTTCAAACCACACTGAAAACATCCACTTGGCCACAAGCTTGCACGTAGGTTAGCTCGTGGTTACAAGTTCTCGGACTTTACCTCCTGCTCTCCAGACCAAGGGATTAACACAGGCCAGTTTCCTTTCTATGCCCTTCAGTGGGGAAATGGAGTCCCAGACATTCCTGATTTAAGGGTCACTGAGGAGATAACTTTTAGGGCCCAAGGTAATTGATGAGAGAGCCACGGATCTGACTTCTCATGCTCTCCTCTACTTTGTCTCACGCTTGCCAGCAGCCTTGAAAACCAACTCTCTGGGTCACTTGAGGGTAGACAGACACCCCCAAGGCAACCTTCAGTTTAAACACTCATGCATTTCTCTGGATTCATGCTTTCTCATTTGTTTGTTTTTCTTCTTCCTTCCGGTTAGGGTAACAGTGCATTCTTAATGATTTTTAAAAGTATTTTATTAAGAATATTTAGGTGTTGGGGTGCCTGGGTGGCTCAGTCAGTGGGGCCTCCAACTTCAGCTCGGGTCATGACCTCACGGTTCGTGAGTTGGAGCCCCTCATCGGGCTCTGTGCTGACAGCTCAGAGCCTGGAGCCTGCTTCAAGTTCTATGTCTCCCTCTCTCTTCCCCTCCCTGCTCATGCTCTGTCTCTCTCTCTCAAAAATAAATAAATGTTAAAAAAATTTTAATGTATATTTAGGGGTTTTAGGGGCTCCTGAATGGCTCAATCAGTTAAGATCCTGACTCTTGATTTTTTTTTTTTCGGCTCAGTTTATTATCTCACAGCTCCTGAGTTCAAGCTCTGCGTGGAGAGTGGAGCCTGCTTTGGAATCTTGGTCTCCCTCACTCTCTGCCCGTCCCCCACTCCTACTTGCTCATTCTCTCTCTCTCTCTCTCTCTCTCAAAAAATAAATAAATAAATAAATAAAACTTAAAAAAATTTTTTTAAAGAACACTTAGGTGTTTTATAGAAGGAAATTTTAGGATATTTAGAGCACCATATTACCTCTGGTATATGTTTTAAAAGCTCTAGTGTCCCCCAAATATAATTTCAATGGTACTGAAATTTGAGATGGTCCCAAGTGGTTCCTAACTTTATGTGTCCCTTTACATCATTCTCTTCCACCCCGTATCCCAGAGGGTGTGAGAGACCAGTAAAATACAGCAGATGTGATGCTTTGTCAGAAGCTAGGTCATAAAAGGCACCGAGCTGTCTGTTTGCTCTTTCTTTCTTTGATCGCTCATTCTGGGCGAGCTGTGAGACCTCCCTCTTATGGAGATACCCGTGAAACCCAGGACCCCTGCCAGCAGCCAGGTAAGTGAGCTTACAGGAACACCCTTCAGTTCCAGTCAAGGCTTCAGGTGACACAGCTCTGGCCAATACCTTGATTGGAACTTCATGAGGGACCCCCAAACCACAGCTACCCAGCTAAGGGGTTCCTGAATTCCGGATCCTGAGAAATTGTACGAGATAAATGTCTGTTGTTTCAGGCTGCTAAGTGTGGAAGAGGGTGTACTGCATAGTAATAGGTATCAAATAAAAATTATTTCTGCCCTGCCTATAATCCCAAAAGTGTTAGAAATGTTTTATGGAAAGACATCCAGAAACTCCTCATGAAAATGTCTCTCTATTTGGTGGGTGGGTTAATATATTAACTTTTAACCCCAAATTCTCTTATAGAACTAGCTGCCACCCTTCAGAAAGTAGACCCGAGGTGCATGGGATCTGGGATGGTAACTCTGTCGAAGAGAGTTCTGTGGTCTAGAGTGAAGACTGCACATGAAAACAGGAATGAGAGCAGGTGACATGATACCAGGGAGTGACCAGGGTCACCAACGTGGAGCTGTCTCCACACCATCACGCACACTGCTTTCTCCCCCTGGCAATCTTGCTTGTTCTCTGGTTGTCAGAGCCCTGTCCATTCTTCATTCAACTCAAGTCCCACCTCACCAAAGCAACCTTCTCTGACTGCAAAGAAAGGAGTGTTATTCTCTCTTGTGAGCTCCTGTAGCTCTCACTGTCACACTGCTCAGGCCACACACAGCAGGCACTACCTGCCTTTGGAGTTGGGTTTGAGACATGAGGCATCTATGCAGCCCATTCCCTAGAACCTGGCAGAGCACTCTGTGTGCAGCATGTGCTTTATACAGTGACACTGACCAAGGCCCACATTAAGAGTGGCTCTTCTCCCAAGAAGTCTATTACTATCTGTGCTGTAGCCTTAAATGAGGTGTTTTAGTCTCCTAGGACTCAGGTTCTTCATTGGTGAAAGGGGATCCACCCATAGTAGAGTAGTTAAGTTTCCCAGGGCCACCATACACACTTACAGAGGGTCTGCACATCATGGAAGGACCCAGTTGAGGGGTGGATAAGGGTTGAAATTCAGCCCCCACTCCCCTCTCCAAATCTCGTGCCAGCCCAGAGAGAAACTCATTTTGTAACACATCCACCCACAGGGTACCTTTTGTCACCCACACAGGGGTGTTCACTGTGCTAGCAGGGCACCCTGCAGGGGCCAGGTTCTTGTCAATTGCAATGTTCCCACAAGGACAAGCCCATGGGCTCTCCTGTAAAGAGCCCTGGGATTGAGGTCCTTGGTGGGTGAGTTGGCTAAGCATCTGACAGCTCAGGTCATGATCTCATGATTCTTGGGTTCAAGACCCACATCAGGCTCTGTGCTGACAGTGCGGAGCCTGCTTTAGTTCGTGTCTCCCTCTCTTTCTGCTCTTTACCCCTCTGCAGCTCATGCTTTCTCTCACCCTCAAAAAAAAAAAAAAAAGAGTCCTGGGATCATCAAGGAGGCATCAAAGACAGGCAGGAAGTTGGTTCTATTTCTTGAACAAATGGTAAAGAAGTGAGTGTTGTTTGGTCTCTTCCCAGTGTGACTGATGGTAACTGGCTATGACCTTGATTTGGATATTTTTGCCCTGCCCAGGATTCTTGAGGGTTGCCACATGGCTCTATCCTGACTCTTGTTCATTCTCTCCTTTTTGTGTGTTTTAATGCTCATTGTTTCCTTGTTAAACCAGTTTTTAGTGTTGATATTTAATACATCTGCTTTTAGTAAACCCTGCAGGGTGTTTCCATTTGTGTAAACAGAAGAAAAAGTCAAATAAATGGGCCTCACAATTGCCACTTGAATGAGCTAATGATAAAACCATGGCCCTTTTGTTCAGATGTACAATAGCATAGACACTCCTTCCCATCTGCTTTTTAAAGGCTTCCGGTGCTCCACCAGTTACCTCCTATGGCCACGAGAAGATAGTTGTAGTTCCTTCGACTACCAGAGTCTGTTCCTGATGATTTACATGTATATAAACCTAAAACCTAAAACATGTGTATAAACCTAAAACTTATCTTGACCAATTCTCCAAAACACTCAAACTTGTAAGAAGTTGGCACATACTCTCAAACATATCACATCTTTTCTTATTATGTCTTTCCGCAAAGAGACAAAAACTACCAATCCAAAAACCCCAGCTCATAAATACTTTTCCAAAGAAATGGCTTACATTTACCTTTGTTCATGATTCTGCATGAAATGGTCAATTATTTCTAACATTTCTTCTTTTTTTAAAGTTTTTAATGTTTTATTTATTTTTGAGAGAGAGAGAGAGAGAGACCATGTGAGCAGGGGAGGGTCAGAGAGAGAGGGAGACACAGAATTCAATGACAGGCCCCAGGCTCTGAGCTAGCTGTCAGCAGAGCCTGACATGGGGCTCAAACCCAGGAACGAAGATCTGAGCCAAAGTTGGATGCTCAGGTGAGCCACCCAGGTGCCCCTATTTCTAACATTTCTTACCTACATGGTAAGTAGCAGGTATAGTAAGAAGTCCAAAAGCCAGAGATCAGAGTCTTATAGTCTCTAAGCCATCCTGGATGTCTGGGATTCTAATAATTGAGATGTTCACCAAAGTGCCCAAGGATAGCCTACTTCTGTCTTCCATTCATCAGGTGTTCTTTTCATTGCTATTTTAAAAAATTTTTAATGTTTTATTTATTTCAGAGAGAGAGAGATAAGGTGAGCAGGAGAGGGACAGAGAGACAGGGAGATACAGAATCTGAAGCAGGACCCAGGCTCTGAACTGTCAGCATAGAGCCCGACACAAAGCTCAAACTCACAAACTGTGAGATCATGACCTGAACTGAAGTCAGGCACCTAACCAACTGAGCCACCCAGACGCCCTTTCATTGCTATTTTTTCAACTCAGACCTTGTTTTCCTTCACATGGGTTAGCATTATGCAGAGGCAGTGTTGGAAGTTTTCTGTAAGCTGTGATTAAGAGAGAATCAGGGAAGCATCTGGGTGGCTCAGTCAGTTAAGCGTCCAGCTTCGGCTCAGGTCATGATCTCATGGTTCATGGGTTCAAGCCCTGCATTGGGCTCTGTGCTGACAGCTAGCTCAGAACCTGAAGCCTATTTCGGATTCTGTGTCTCCCTCTCTCTTTGACCCTCCCCTGGTCATGCTGTCTCTCTCTGTCTCTCAAAAAAAAAATTAAAAAAGAGAGAATCAGGGAAGTCTTCCTAAAATATGGATACTGACAAGGACCACATGCCTGAAATCCAGCACGATAAGCCTTCCTTGGATTTAGGGTTGTCTTTCTTTCTTTTTCCTCCCAATATTTTTGTTTGTTTGTTTGTTTATGAGAAAGAGAGAATCTTAAGCAGGTTCCATGCCCAGCATGGAGCCCAACATAGGGCGCCATTTCACAACCCTCATATCATGACCTAAGCTGAAATCAAGAGTCAGAACCTTAACTGAGTCACCTAGCTGCCCCCCTCCCAACATTTTATTATGATAAATGTCAGACATACAGAAATATTGATAAAGATGTGCAGTGAGCACCACTAACCCTTAGATTGTATAATAAGCATTTTGCTGTACAGCCGACCCTTGAGTGATACTGGTTTGATTTGCTTGGATCCACTCACATGTGGGTTTTTACAGTACAGTACTATAAATGTATTTTCTTACCCATATGAGTTTCTTAATAACATTTTCTTTTCTCTAGCTTCCTTATTGTAAGGATACAGTATATAATACATGTAACATACAAACTATGTGTTAATTGTGTTATCAGTAAGGACTGTGGTCAACGGTAGGCTATCAGTAGTTAAGTTTTAGGGGAGTCAAAAGTTATACATGGACCTTAGGCCATATGCGGGGTTACTATCCCCTAACTCCTGTGTTGTTCAAGGTTCAAGTATATTTCCTATATCACATATTAGGCACCTCTCTGTTCACCAATGCGTCATATTTTGTAATGCATTTCGGAGTAAGTTGCAGTACAGTTTACCCCTAAATCCTGAAGCATGTGTATCATTAACTGTAGTTCAGTATTTGTATACAGTTTCTCTTCTTTATGTTTAAAAAATTTTTTTAACATTTACTTATTTTTGAGAGACAGAGAGAGACAGATCATGAGCAGGGAAAGGCAGAGAGAGGGACACACAGAATTAGAAGCAGGCTCCAGGCTCTGATCTGTCAGCACAGAGCCCGACGCAGGGCTCGAACCCACGAACTATGAGATCATGTCCTGAGCCGAAGTCGGACGCTCAACCGAATGAACCACCCAGGCGTCCCTCTTTTTTATGTGTATTTATTAATCTGTTTAGCAATGGACAAAACTTGAGATTCCCCGAAATGAAACTAGTCCCAGATTACAGCCCTAATAAGTAGGCCAATGGTACGGAAACAAAGAGCAACTTCAAATGTAGATCATGAATAGCACGTGACCACTTTCTTTGTGGGGAAGACTTTCTAAGGTACCATGAAGGCAAAAGAAAAGGGAAAAATGAATACAATCATAAGAATTTTTAGACTAAAATAAAAACAAAAAGGAAGACCCATTCAATTGAACACAGAAAACCAATCATACAGCTTTAGCCTGCTCCCGTCTTGGTCTGAATAAAGATGAGCTAGACTATGGAGTAAAGACTGTCCAGGAAGAAATGAGTTTCTGGAAATTGGGTAAATTGCAGCAAAGTCCCCCTGCCCCAAAAAAGCAATATATAATAAACTTGGGAGCAATGACTAAAATACTTTTTTAAGGATTCTTTTCATCTAATGGAAGACTAGCATGGATTATAGCTTCTACCGCTCAGAAACTGTGCTCTGTGCTCATATCTGCTGGTGTGACACTCCCTGTACTGATCAATGAAGATTCACTAAGCAGCTGCTTAGAGGAAGAAAACCTGGGGGTTGCAAAGATAAATGAGACTAAATGGCTAGAGTCACATAATGTGCAACCCAGTGAAGAAGCCAGAGTAGCATGCAACTATCTACTTCCAAGAGTCAGGTGTGCAATACAGTTAAATTAAATTTTAATTTCAGATAAATGACCAAAATCTTTTAATACAAGTATTTCCCCTGCAATACTTGGACAATACTTACACTAAACAAATGTACTCGTTGTTTATTTGAAATTGAAACTTCACTGGTATCTCTATTTTATCTGCAATGCTGCTTACTGTACAATAGGTTTTATGGCTTTGAGAATCAAAGTCAAAATGCAGAAGAGAGAGAGCTCTAGGAACAATAAAAATCAAGCTCTAAAAAGTGGCAAATAGATGGGGCTGAGATAACTCAGAAGAAAAGATCACACCTACTTGTTAGGAAGGGCTAAAGGTGGTATTTGCACTTGACCTTAGAAAGTAAATAGGGTTTGTCATTATGTGAAGGAGCAGAGATTACATCTCAGGCCAAGATAATGGTGTAAGCAAGGGTGTGGGGGGGGGGTACATAGCGATAGCTCAGTACAGCTAAGAATAATGAACAGAGGGGGATGCCTGGGTGGCTCTGTCAGTTAGGATCTGACATCGGCTCAGGTCATGATCTCACGGTTCATGGGTTTGAGCCCTGTATTGGGCTCTGTAAAGCCTGGAACCTGCTTCACATCCGATGTCTCCCTCTCTCTTTGCACCTCCCACTTGCCCTCTGTCTCTCTCTCTGTCTTAAAAATAAATAAAACATTTAAAAAGTTAAAAAAAAAAAAAAAAGAATGACTAGAGGTGGATTAGAACCCAGGTTTTTCCATCTCCAGAGTCCAGGCCTATCACATTCTACTAGTAAGAGAAGAATGAGGTCTGCTCAGGGTAGAATCCAGTGACAACAGTTGGTTGGGAACAGATTGTCCAGGGACTAGAATACCAGGCTGAGTCCTGTGGGCTTAATTAAGAATAACTCAGTATGAGGAAAGATACAACCTTCCAAGGACACTCTATGCCCAAACCATAGCTAACAAAAAGATTCCAGAAACTCTGGGGACTGTGCATGAGGAGAGCCACAGGGGTCACACAGCTGTTCAGTTGGCCCATGCCCAGACCCATACCATGTGTGGAAATCCCCAGCACATATAACTTAGTGTGGCTGCGAACCAAACAGGCCCTCGGCATTTTATTGGCCAAAGATGCATTTGGCTTCAGCTAGGTATCAGTGTTCCAGGCACTGCATCCCTTTTGTGCTGGCCTTTACCCAAAAAAACCTGCAAAAGAGTGCATCTCTATTGTACGTCAGAGCCAAAGAGAAACACAGTTTAACTAGCTCATCGATGATTGTGCTGACTCCGAAAATGCTTTCCTGATGAATAGCTGTCCTAGCAACTGTCATTTTAACCTTATCTTGGTTGCAAAAAATGTGTCTTCCCACCCAGTGGTTCCACCTTCCGCTGGTGGAGTCAGGGGGATGTTGGAGTAGTGGGGAGGGCCCAGGGCAGGGGGAGGGGACAAACCATGCCTTCTGTCTCATCTGCTTGTTACCAATGACTCATCGAAGGTACCTGCTCTCTCAGGGCTGTGTGTTCAGAGTTTCTCATCCTCAAGAACAAATTCGCCTGCCACACAGGCATTCGCCTGGTTACTCATTCATATGAAGCTACAGAGGGAGTTAAGATGTTGTCCCATTAATAATCATGCCCATAATCTCCATATTAATGGGGTTTTTGGGGGGGTTTTTTGGGTTTTTTTTTTTTTTTGAGAGGCAGAGAGAAGCAGAGCATGAGCAGAGGAGGGGCAGAGAGAGAGACACACAGAATCGGAATCAGGCTCCAGGCTCTGAGCTATCAGTGCAGAGCCGAATGCAGGGCTGGAACTTACAAACTGTGAGATCATGACCTGAGCTGAAGTCAGATGCTCAACCTACTGAGCCACCCAGGTGCCCCCCCTTCCCAGTGATCATATTAAAGAGCTTTGTGCATGATGTTCCCTGGAGTGAGGAAGAGTCCTTTAGGAAATTGCTCCTTGCAGGCAGCGTGTTGAATGAAACCTTTCCTGGCCAAAGAAAGGGCAGCAATGATTAACAACACAATGAAAGTGACCACAGTTTGCCAATACCTGCTATGTGCCACATACTGTGTATCTTTGAAAAGTGCGAAATTTTCTTCTTTAATTCTGGTGTTCAACTCCCTTAAAATGTTTTTAGCCTGACCACTCTGAAAGTGGCTCAAAGATACCTGTTTAGCAAAACTAATTTATGGGGTTACAAATCAGAATATTGTTATACTCGGGCAGAGGAAAGCTTGACTCAGAAGGGCACAAGGTAATTTTCTGAGGTGATGAAAATAGTCAGGTCTTGATTGGGGTATTGGTTTCAGAGGACAGACAGTTTGTTAAAAACTCAACAAATGGTGCATTTAAGATCTGTGCAATTCAGTCTATATGATTATACCTCAAAAATTTTTTTTTATTTCTGCTTTCTGATCCTACTTCTCAAAGCCAGTTTTGGCCATATGCCCTTGGAAATCATCTCTCATCCGAAGCCAGGGCTAGCCCTATGGCCCAGGAAAAGAACTCGCAAATATGATATCCCCACAAAGCAATCCAGAAAATCTCTGTTAGTGACAGTCCAGTTTCCTAAGTCCACCATTTAAATTCTGTATAGCTATGCACTTATGGTTTTAACTTCCATTTTTTATTTTAACATGTGTTAGCCCAGTTGGCCCACTAACTACAACTGGTACATTAAGGATATGATTATACAAATACTTCTTAAATGAGACTAACAAGTGATGGCTATTTCCTTTTTTTTTAAACATTTATTTTTATTTATTTTTTTTTTTTTGAGAGACAGAGACACAGTGTGGGTGGGGAGAGAGACACAGAATCCAAAGCAGGTTCCACATTCTGGACGGTCAGCACAGAGCCTGACATGGGGTTTAAACTCACAAACTGTGAGATCATGACCTGAGCCAAGTTGGACATTTAACTGACTAAGCCACCTAGGCGCCCCAGGTGATGGCTATTTCCATTTGCCTAGACTATCTTGTCTTCTTTATTAACAGAATCCAAGTTTTGTTCAGGTAGCAATATTCCCCCACTTAAAAATATTCATCTCCCCAGACTCCCTTGCAGCTACAAGTGGTGTGTAACCCATTTCTGGCCACTGAGATGCAAACAACAGTCTATTGAATAAGAATTTAAGAGAAGCTATTGTTTTCCTGATTAAAAGGGTCGACAGTTGACAGATGTCTTTTCTGTTCACTTCTCTTGAATCCTCCATGTCTCTGGCCTGGAAGGCAGGTGAAATGATTGGACAAAGTATAGCTACGTTGGACCATGAAACAGCTAAGCATGAGAGAGAATGAAGAAAGAGGCTGTTTCACTGAACAGCTAGCTATCTTTGTATTAGACTTTCTAACTGTAGTCTCTTTATTACATGAGAAACAACCCCCTTTTTTTGTTAAGCCACTGTGGTTGGGTTTCTTTTATATCCAGCTAAGTCCAATTCTGTACTTTATATTTAAAATTTTCAACTTGAAAACATGAGTATAAGCATAGATGACCATTACCATGCAAAAAATAAAAGTATGAGATCCAAGTGATGGCATCTAACTATGATGATGTCATAAATATGGACCCAAGTAATGATATCTATGTGAAGCCTGGGTCCTATGATTACACTAGACTGTGAGCTCCTTGAGGACAGGGATCCTGTCTAATTACTGTTACACCTTTAACACAGCATATGTCCATTTTATATCTGCTGGATGGAACCTCCCTACAACTCCAAGCAAGGAGTCACATTTCAAGAGTACCTTTCAAGGTCCCCAAATTTGTTTTCCCTATAGGAATCTGGCCTGGTAGGGTTCATAATACAAACAAGACTTTTCCTTCAACCAAATTTGAATTCTTCTTGAGGCTATGTAAGAATTCTATTCACTCTTTTCCTCCAGATTTATTGAGATATAATTGACATACAACATATGTCATATAACAAAGGTGTGCAATATAATGATTTGACAAATGTATATATTGCAAAATGACCATAAGCTTAATTAACATCCATCACCTCAGAGAGTTATAATTTTTTTCTTATTATGAGAACCTTTAAGGTCTACTCTCTTAGCAAGTTTCAATATACACTACAGGATTGTTAACTGGAGTCACCTTGTGGTACATCGCATCCCCAGAACTTACTTATAGTTAGAAGTTTTTACCTTTTGATCACATTCCCTCTCCACCTTCCCTTATTCAAGGCAGAGATACTCCCATTGAGAAAACTACACACTCCAACCCAATGTGGATTCTCAAAGAAGGTTATTTCCCTGATGGTACCACTGAGCTCACCGTCATGTTCTGGCCTTCCTGGATAAGGATTACCTTGACAGCCCACTGGAATGTACATTTTCCATGCACCTTTTTTGTGGTGGGGGCAGAACTTGAGGGTCTGTCTTTTAGTAGTGTCTTGGAGCTGCCTTGCAGCAGTAACCTGACGTATCCGTTTTCCCCAAACTCTTGGCTCAGTGACTTCATGTTGTAGCTTGGACCCTGCCACCTTGAGAGTATAATGTGGAAATAGGTAAAATACTACAAATCAGTGCTCCCCTCACCCAACCTCGGTCCCAAGAACTAGTTATTAAATATTTACCAGCACACCATTCTGCTCATCTATCCATGTTTCTATCTCAAGTAGCCACTCTTATGCTGAGAATGGCAGGGCCTTATATAGATATCCCCACACTTTTCAAAAGTTTGCATTAGACCACTTTGCTTTTACAGAAGACCTACATTAGTACCTGGTTTTGCTAATTGTGAGAAATCCAAAGAGGATTTTTGCATTTACTAAAAAAGAAGAAAAGCAAAAATAGCGTTCAGCATTTGTTTTTGCAGCAAAGCTGTTATGGAGACAGCATACCCCACGCAGGAAGAGGGGCCTTGCCAACCCTATTCCTTGGGAACTACACCCAGCATCCCAGCATCCAGCCAACATAACTTTGAACTGTGTCTGGGAGCATCTGTGCATTGTCTCAGTTTATGCTGATGATCGCTTCTGCCCTTTACACCATTTTGCATTATGAACGTTTTCATAGGAACGTTCTAGTTTTGGGTAACAGGGATACCTGTATTCGGACAGTGGGTTAAAACATTTAAAGTGGCATCACATAAATGATTTCATTTGGCTCTCAGGGCAACCCTATGAGATAGACAAGGAAAGCATTATCTGTCCCTGTATTGGTTTCCTACTGCTACTATAAGAAATTATCACAGGGGCGCCTGGGAGGCTCAGTCAGTTAAGCATGCGATTTCAGCTTAGGTCATGATCTCACAGTTCATTGGTTCCAGCTCTGCATTGGGCTCTGTGGTGACAGCTCAGAGCCTGGAGCCTGCTTCAGATTCTGTCTCCCTCTCTCTCTGCCCCTCCCCTGCTTACACTCTGTCTCTCTCTCAAAAATAAAATAAACATTAAGAACAAATTTCAAAAAAATAAAATTATCACAGACTTAGTGGCTTAAAACAAAACTATATATTATCTTACAGTATCTGTAGGTCAGAAGTCTGAAATGGGTGCTGAGGAGCTAAAATCAAGGTGTCTGCAGGGTTACGCTTCTTCTGCAGGCTTGGAGGGGCAAATCAGATTCTTGCCTGCTCCGTTTTGTACTCCTAGGATGCCCAGATTCCCAGGCTAATGGTCCCCTTTCGTCTTCAAAGCCAGCACCCCACCACTCTGACCTCACTCTTGCAGCTCTGTTTCCTCTGCCTCTCTTTCACTTACAAGGACCCTTGTGATCATGCTGGGTTCACCTAGATAATATAGGACAATCTACACATGAAGACCCTTAATCACACCTAAAGATTTCCCTTGGTTCTTTAAGGTAGCATATTTACAGATTCCATGGATTATGATATGGACATTGGAGGAGGTCATGCCTTTGTTTACTGCCCACCCTTTTATCAACGAGGAAGCCAGCTCTGAAAGATAACATCCTGCTCAAGTTCATGAAGGTGTCCACAGCAAGGAGGGACTTGGGACCAGGCCAGTGCCCTGTCCACTGCCATTCTCTGCCTGTCTTTGTAAATATTTGTCCAACAGTTGGCCCAAGAGAGGGCACACTCTGGGGCAATGGGTAGAGCATGGGTAGAGCACAGCTAAGGATAGAGCCTCTGGGGGACAGATTTTAGGATCTTATGAGCCCTCCCGGGCCCAATCTTCTGTTAACTAAACATTCTTAATTTTCCTTCCCAGCATCCCTGGGAGACTTGGAGGTCAAGGTACAGTGGCCTAAAGTCCTTAGAGCTGTATTTTCTAAGTGTTGGTTGAGACATAACTGAGGACTTGCCAGGATTCATGGAGACATTTCCTTCCACCCTCTCTAGCTATTTACCAATGTGATTAACCCCTTTCCTTTCTGGGGCTTTGCTTCCAGCTTCAGGACTTAACCATTCCTTCCCCCACTCTCTCCTCCAGGTCCACCACCACCTCCTTCAGTCAGATGAAACAGTGGATAAGTGGGGGAAACCACTAGACTATCAGAACACCATAAGGCTGTCTGTGCCAATTAGGTGTCCACCTTCGGGATCCAAATTGGAAGAGAGAATAGAGCCCTTGCTCCTAATGCTTTGCTCCTAGAGCCTACGCTCCTAGGGCTCTATGTCAAAAGAAGGTAGCCTAGGAGATGCTGGCTTGGGACCCCTGTGTCCTCATTCACATTCGTGTTCCTATCCATTGCATGACTCTGGGTGAGCCACTTTTTTGAGGCCTCATTTCCTCATCTGGCCAGATGCAAGGAGCAATTCACTCTGTGAGGTCCTCTGCCATAATGTAACTGAACGTGCCAGACCTAACATCTGACCCCCCAAGTTCAAAACCCTGATCCCAACACTTGTTGGAAGGGTTAAGTTGGGCAAAAGACTTAACTTATCTGTTTCAGTGTTCTTATAAATACAGTGGGGATCCTAATAACATCACCATCCTGAGGACTAAATGACATAACGTAAGTAATGCACTTAGCAGAGTGCCTAGCACATAATAAGCCCTTGATAAATGTTATTGTTGTAGCCACTTAGTGATTCTCAAAGTGTGCTGCCTGAACCAGCAACATCGGCCTCATCTGAGAACTTGTTAGAAATGCACGTTCTCAGTTCCATCCCAGACCTTGTAAACCAGGAACTCTGGGGGGCTGGGGCACAGCAATTTGTGTTTGAACAAATCCTCCAGAGGATTCTAACGCTACGTGTCAAGCTTGAGAACCACTGGTGAAGATGGTTCTAAGATTCCTTCCAATTCTGGAATTCTATTTTTTCCTCAAATGTATGCATTTATCCAAGGCTCCAGGAAATCATTAGTATTTACCCACATCATTCCACAAACCCTTCTTAAACTTCTCTTCATATTGGACTCTCTAGTTGAAAAACAAAACAAGAAATAGCCTCAAGAAGTTGACAGTTCAGTTTAATTTGTAGCTTCAAAAACAGGATTTGGTAAATGTTTCTGCATTTGTTCATAATCCCTGAGTTTCACTATATGAAAATAGTATCTTAAACAAAAAAAGATTTTCTTCAGATCACAGTTAGAGCAAGATATTAGCTAAGTGACCTTGAGTCTCAGTGTCTTCGTTTCCAGAACAAGATTAATAATACCTGTCTCGTTAACTTGTTGTGAAGATTAACATGATTAAATGTGATGACATGTATGAAATGACAGTTTGTTCTAGATGTCCAGTACTGCTCAGTCAGATCTCAGCTTAAAACCAGTTCATAATTAAGTATTGTTGACTAGTATTGATTTGACTTTATGGCATACAGTACTGATGGGCAAAAATTTGTTAAAAATAGATCAATCTGTTACATGCAGAAATCCTGAATGTTGTAAGATGTGTTCATCCCGTTCACATTCTCTTTTCTAGAATTCAGGCAATGAAGACCCTCAACAGGCTCTTTGTACTTCCGGGATAAATCTGGTTTTTATCCAAAGGCAACCCTGAATGCCTGGAGTCAAAGCAAAAACCTTGATATCACCTTGGAAACTTCCCTTTTAATTCTATCTCAGAAGATTCTATCTGATTAACCAGGCAGTCCACAGATTCCAGAAGAGTTTTACCCCTCTTTGTGTAAAAGCCAGTACCTTCCCTGAGCTTGGACTGGAAATGGGTCTTTGTGTGGTTCTCCAAATTTAATTCAACAAATATTGAATTGCTGACAGACCACAGGGGGCTGCTCTCAAAGTTTGTGGCTTCTTCAAGCAAAAAGGCTTGCTTGGTGCTCAAAAATCTTCTACACATGGAGAGAAGGAGAGCAGCAATCCAATCTGGTGATGTGAAGCATTGTGTCTGCTATTTCTTCATCCACTAGAGCTAAGGAGAGGGTGCTTTCCTTGAAACCCTTTGGGCTGAGATCTGAAATGTGAACCAAGATTTTAGGGCTCTGACAAGTACCAACCAGGAAGGAAGGCCAACCTGTCACTGTGAGCCTTATCTACAGCTAGGGATATTCCTTCTACTCATCACTCCTCAGGCCGTGGCCCTTCTCTACTGCTTCTCATGCTTCTCTAATCTCCCTTTGTCCAAGTCTAAGTGGCTTTTCAGTTGACAATGAATTCACGTAGGCCTTGGAGGTCTAACACAGCAATGACAGACCCAGATCCTGCAACGTGAGATAAATCAAAGTGAGAAGGGTTGAGTCTCCTATGTTGAAAGTGTAGCTCTTGATAAGTGCAGTAAGGGACAGTCTAAGGATATCTTTTGTTTATTTGGGGAGATGTTTCATCTACAAAGCTAATCTTCAGGGGCCTGGGATTCAGCGTCTTCAAACCCTAAACCACCCACAGTTTAGTACTCCACTGAGTGCCTGCCATGTGTCAGACACTATGAGAGACACAGTTCTCACTTGACCTCGTTTCAACCCTCACGACTCTGCCAGGTTCATTTCGTCAACCCCATTTTCTAGGAGAAGACATCAACAAACCTCCGTATGTCCACATAACAGCTGGGATTCCATGATCATTCGATAAAAGAGAGCCCCCTGGGGCATTCGGGTGGCTCAGTCGGTTAAGCATCTGACTTTGGCTCAGGTCATGATCTCATGGTTCGTGAGTTCAAGCACCGAGTCAGGTTTTGTGAGGATAGCTCAGAGCCTGGAGTTTGCTTCAGATTCTGTCTCTGTCTCTCCTGCCCCTCCCCCACTGTTTCTCTCTCTCTCTCTCTCTCTCTCTCTCTCTCTCTCTCTCAAAAATAGATAAACATTAAAATAATTTTTTTAAAAAAGGGAGACTCTCTCCTTCCCACGTTCACCTGACTCCAAAGCCCATGCTTCCCCTATTTTGGTTAGTGGCATAAATAGAAATCCAAGTGTTCATAGCAGAACACTGAGTATTAACTCCTCATTCTCCTTCACCCTTATACTCTTACACTTCTCATATGATGGTCCATCAAATCTTACAAGGTCTCCTTAATTTATTTTATATCTGCTCCGTCTTTCATCTGCATTCTTCACTGCTAAATTACTACAATTTCCTCCTTTTCTTTTTCTGACTCCAGTTTTCTACATCCCTCTTAGAGTCATCTTTCTTTTATTTTATTTTTTCTTTAAATTTAAGTTTATTTATTTATTTTGTATAAAGAGACACAAGACAGAGGAAGAGAAAGAGAATCCTAAGCAGGCTCCACACTCTCAGTGCAGGGTCCCATGTGGGGGTCAAACTCACAAACCTTAAGATCATGACCTGAGCCAAAATCTAGAGTTGGATGGTTAACCAACTGAGCTACCCAGGCACCCTTCTTTTTTAATGTTTATTTATTTTGATGGGGATAAAGAGAGAAAGCATTAGTGGGGGGGGAGGGAAAGTGAGAAGGGTTGAGAGAATCCCAAGCAGGCTCCACACCCAGTGCAGAGCCTAACACAGGACTTGATCCCACAACCCTGGGATCATGACCTGAGCTGAAATCAATGACCAGGTGCTCAACCAACTGAGCTACCCAGGTGCCCCTTAAAGTCATCTTTCTACCACTCAAACCTGACCGTGTCTCCTCCCTCATTTGGGTTCTGTAGCAATCCTTTCAGAACAAATAATAATCGTTTTGTAGCAGTTACCATGTGCTAAAAATTGTTTTAAGCACTTTATGTACACTAAGTGGCATGAGATAATGGAGTGGGAGATATTATCCCCACTCAAATCTAGAAAATTCTGTTTCTTATCCAATGATACCAGCTACTAAGTTGCTTAAGTATGATTTCAACTCTGTAAATATGGTTCTAGAATCTGTGCTTAACCTCATCTTCTTTGTAAAGTCTGGGCATTTAATATAACTTACAAAACTCTTTATGGCCCAACCTTGCCCTGTGCTCTAGCCACTTGACTAGAAGAGTTTTCTGAATGCAGTGAGGCCACAAACCTTAGTGCCTTCCAGTCTCATAAGGTGTTCCTTCTGCCTAAATTCTACCCTCTGTGCCTATCCAGTTGATTTCTGTTCATTCTCTGAGGCTAAGTTTGAGCCTCACCACTCTGGTAGGACTTCCATAATCACAGTCAGTCTTTGAGATTTATGCCAGAGCCACTATCTATACGTAGTGTTCAGGCTTCCAGTGTGTCTCTATTTTCTAGAGTAGTCTATGGGCCCCTTGAGAGTGGCCTGGGTCTTCATCATTTTGTACTCCCAGTGACTGGCACGTAGTAAGTGTTCAGTAATTTTCTTGTAATGAAAAAAGAGTGAAGGCGGTATATGACCAGGAGGTTAAAAAGAAAACCTCAGGCCCAAAATGGTGTCACTTAGGCCAAGTAACCAGATTAGGGCACAATATTAAACCTAACTGAAGTTTCAACCATCTCCAGAAATGTAATCTTAACTGGTCAGTCAGAAATTTTCTGATCAGCACAAATGGTCACCTGTCACATGGGCCCTCTCCATCTCCCAAAGAAAGAAAGATGAGGTAATACACTTAATTAGACCTCCTCATTTTCCCCCTAAAGGAAGGTGACCTTGCTTGGGACATTCTTTCCTTTTTTTTTTTTTTCTTTTTTTTTTTTTTTTGGCTAATAACTTCTTTGCCCCACCTTTCTCACCTTTCTACCTATAAAAACCTTCCACTTTGTACAACTCCTAGGCGCTTCTTCTACTCACTGCTTGACTCACAAACCACTTAATAGAGCCAGTTAGATCTTCACGTTTACTTTGTTGAATTTTTGTGCTTTAATAAGGGACAAATAACTTGTACTGAAGACAAGATAGAAAGAGCCACTAAAAAGTTTGAAAGAAGGAGATGATAGTGGACTGGAGCACCCAGCATCCTCACTTTAGGTAAGAGAAAGCTGAGGCACAGAAAGGGTAAGTGAGATACCCAAGGTCACACAGCTAGTAGATAAAAATTAATTCAAGTTGTTGGGTGCTAGATCCCATACTCTACCTGTGTAAACATTTTGTATTTTAAGGTCTATATTTAATATACAGCATATAAAAATGTAAGTATGAACTAATGATTTCACAGATACTATTTTTTAGAATGAGGATAAGAAAACGTGTCCTTTTAAAGAAAAATAATAGGAGGATGGCTCTCTGAAAGAACAAAAACCAGGAAGGTGGAATGCTAATGACCCAATAATCATCTTTATGAAACAAGCAATTAACTGTGATAAAAGTCATCAGACCCATTATTTATACCTGGGCAGCGAGCTGATGGAATGCACTATGATGTCAGGTTGACTTGACTCAATGGAGATTTGACCGGTTAAACCTGGCTACTCTAACCTTAGGAACTCTCATTCCATTGTCAAAAAATTCCTTTACACTTTGGACCTTTGCCCTGAACGCTTTCATCTTTTCCTCCTTCTTCCATTTCCTTCCATTACAGAAAAACTTTCTCTTTAATCTGGCTTTTCACTCTCTCAAGTGGGATTTATTTCTTCCTCATTTCTCCTTTATCTCAAAGTCAAGAAGGGGCATATTCTCATTGCCCTCTACCCTCCCATTGCCTCTGGATCATCTTTGCTTTTCACATTCTAAACTCAACTATCTCTCCTCTCTTGATATCCATATCAGATTATCACCTTCTCTCCATCATTGTTCTGCTATCTGCCAACTTTCAAGTTATTTTTCTACATTCTGAAGATTCTGATTGCAACCATATTGATTGTGACTACCTTCTCCTTTTTGAAAAACTCTTCCTTTGTTCTTTGCCGGCTTTGTGTCCTTCCACCAAAAAAAGTGGGATTTCTTCAAGGTCCCACCCACACCCCTTAAGGCTTTTCCTTTTATCCTCTCTCTCTGGTGAACTTCACAGCTTCAACCATGACCTCTTTTCAAATGTGTCTCCAGTCCAGGTCTCTTGCTCAAAACTTCTTTGAACTACAGGCTGGAATTTCCAAATATCTCTGCACTATCTCCATAACATACTGCCAGGTTTAACAAACTATATCAAAAAATGAACGCACTTTTCCTTCTTCCGGCTCTCCCTCTGTATGCCTTCTCTTAGTGAAAAGTAGTCATGTAGAAGAGAATGCTCAGAGTTACTTCCAATGCCTTTCTCTCTTTCATCATCCCAGTGTACCTTTGGTCACCACCCTTCATCAATAAATCACTATCTTTCTATTCTTACAGCTGCTCAACCAGATTCTCCTGTATGTCTCACCTCATGGGTCATACTGCACCAGGAAACAAAACAGACTCCTAGGCTAATGCTAGAACATGCCATTTTCAGTCCCCAGGCCCTTGCAAATGTCAATTTTGTCGATAGAATGGAGTTAAAACATTTTTGTTTGAAGTCCAAGACTCTCTCCCAACCTATTTTTTTCCCCTCATCTCTTCTTATACACACCCTGTTTTAACCAACCCAGATTTCTTGATGGCCGTTGAGTAAGTATTTATTAAGCACTTGGTATTAGCCCAATACTGTCCTAAGTGTTGGAAATATAATGGGGGACATGATTTCTGTGTTTAGACTTAGATGATACTATAAATGGAAACACAATGTGGTAAGTACTGATCTAGGATGAAACTTGGTGGTGTTACGAGCCATCATCTGGAGGTTCCTAACTGTATCGGGGCAAGATCTAAGGAATGGAGAAACAGGAAAGGTTTTCTGAGGTAAGTAATAACTGAGCTGAGAACTGAAGCTAAATAAGAATTATTCAGATATAATATGGGGGGGGGAGGGCTGTTATTAATACAGAAGGAAATGTATACATAAAGACTTGAGGTAAAAAAAGGATGGCCAGAGAAAAGAGAAATGAGAATAGAGATCAGAGGAAAAGGTTGAAAAACCAAGTATTGTAGATGCCAAGGAATGGATGAGAAAGAAAGAGCAGACCACAGGGCCCGTGCTGCCAAGAGGTCAAATAAGATAAAGACTAGAGTGTCCATTGGGTTTAGAATAGAAGAATCACTAATGATTTTAGAAGCCAGGAGCCCTTCAAGCAATTGATGCAGGCAAGTTTAGATTACAGTAGAGAGAGAAATGTATGGAAGGTAAGACACTGATGACTAGAATTCTAGAAAATCTTTATGGAAAGTCAAAACTCACTACATTTTTATGCCATTTGCTCATTCTGTACCAGTTTCCTCCTGTCCCACTTCTTTACTTCCTTTGCCTATATTGTTTTTCCCAACTCTTCCCACTGAAATGCTGGCTATTTTTCAAGACTCAAATCAAATACCATCATTATCTTGAGCTTCCCTGCACTCCTGACAGAACGGATTACTCAGTACTTGCCACATATATCTATGCTGAATTAGTAAAGTGTATTCACTGATCACACGGAATTTCCCTTGTAAATCTGCCATAGCACTTGTTTCTTCCTAACTTTGTGGTCTATTTAGTTGCACACACCTGTTTCCCTGACTGCATAACTTGGTGACGAGCTAGCTGTGTATTAGTCATCTTTGAACTTCTCAGAGTCCCCAGCTAACTGCATTGGGCACTGCTGTCATCTAATAAACTCAATGACTGTTCTCTCTCTTGCATTGAGGTAAGCACATGCTATGTATGACATGATCTTTGTCCTCGGAAACAGTGGTTTTTAATAGTATCTATAATGAGAATGGAAAACTTTAGGATTTGCTAGGGTTACCTTTGATATCTCAAAATATTCCCACTATTACTCATGTTTTACATAATCCAAATGCTATAAATCTCTATCAGATTGGCTCTCTATATGAATGAATACAAACCAACTTTCTAATTCAAGTGAAATAAGCCTGAGCCGCTCAAATTTTCAAGCTCATGGTACTCATTAATGAGGTTAAGTTAATATTCACACATATCTCTCTTTTCAAAGAACAATCTAGGAAATTGTTAAACCAAGTCCAAATAAAGAAGTGATATTGAACTTCTGGGTTTCCAAGAACTGAGACCAAATGAATTAGTCATATTCCTAAATTCCAAGTGCCTGATGATTACTCAGAAAAGCTAATTTGAGGAAGGCATGTATATAATATATTTATTATGCTGTAGATAGAAAGACTTTCAAAATCTTTCAAACATTTTAATGATTGGGAAATTAAGATCCACTTTAACTCTGTCTAATGAATAAAATTGATAAACCACATTGAAAAATATTTTAGAATTTCTATTAAGCATACTTTATAATTCTTCTGTAACAGAATCTGGGACTTTAGTCGCCTCCCCCTCTCAAAGCCCAACCTTTAGCTGCATTTTTAAAACAAAGCACAAAGATAACCAACCCATTCTTAGGTCATGTCATAGAATTGGGATTAAGTACTAACTCCATTTCTTTGAAAAGCAATGATGGCAAAATGTTAATACCTAACAGAACTGGATACCAGGTTATTGCAGTGTTATTCTTCATTTTTTTTCTCTTGGTGTGAAATGTTCCATACCTTTAATAGAGAAAAATATGTATGCAGTCCAAAACTACTGGAAAATTCAATAATGAAAGAATTTCTTGTACTGATTTGTAAATATACAATTTCTCTACTGCCCTGTAAATACTTAGGTCAGAGATATATTTCTTTGGTTTCTATGGGAAGAAACAAATTTAGTTAAAAGAAACCAAGCGATTCTGAAGCAAGGGCAGGTCCAAGTTCAAGTCAGAGTTAGAAGCTCTGAGGTATTAAAGGAAAAAGGTTGCCTCCAGACACTGACTGGCATAATAGACATTCAATTAGTACTTATTAGATTAATTGATTGTTTGTTTAATAGGAGAAAGAACTCAGCTCCTTGGGAAAGATGGCATATGTCACCTTCCATTCTTCACTGACCATCACAGTGCTGGCCCAAACTCAAGAGACCCTTGTGTGACTTCAGTAGCAGTGACAGTTTAATGGGAAAACAATCATACTCTTAAGGGTCTCTGCATGTATAAGGTGGTCGGCCCAGGGTTTTAGGTATAGGTAATGGCCTTGGTGTGAAGCAAAGTTAATAAATACATGACTAGGAAAAACTACAGAATTTAAGGACAAGAATGAGCAAAGCTACCTCCAAAGACATTGGCTTCCAAGCTGCTCCCTCCTTTCACCTGCATTTCTGTTGCCATGGACATGACTGCAATGGTGCTGACTTGGTGGGTGAAAGAGTCCACTGAACAGGAAAGGGAATGTATGATGATCTCAGTGAGGATCGCTAATTTGGGTGTTTTCTTGAGTTCAACATGGCGGCATTTATTAAGCACTAATTTTTACTGAGCATCAGCAGTAAGACACTACATTGTCTTTTCTCTCTTCCCTTCCTAACCTCAATGTGTTATCTCTCTATGTCTCCCTCTCTCTCATTCTCTCTCACTCACACACATGCATGCACACACATCTGATATTGCTAGCAATTTGTCCTGCACATTGGAAACCCACGTTCAAGTCTGTGAGGCATCACTTTAAGCAATCACAGGGAGTGGAATGGACAAAGGAATGCCAATCTCACTCCAAGGAAGAGATTGGCTGCAAAAGCAAACTGACCTATTGTCGATGCTTATTTCCTCAAAGCTGTCTTAGAATTTCTTAGCAGCACTTACTCATAACCAAGTCTTTCCAATCGACCTACTACCCTGTGAGAACCTTAGTAGTTACATACTCACCTTTCCCATTGCAGGCTGGCTGTTCAGCTCATCCCATATCCTTGACCGAAGCCTCCTCTCTCCCCAACATCACCTCCCACTACCCAAGAAACTGCCCCAAATAGCAAGTCCAGGCTTGTAATGGAGCTTCTCTTTCTTTAAAAAAAATTTTTTTAATGTTTATTCATTTTGAGAGAGAAAGAGAGAGAGAGACAAATCATTAGTGGGGAGGAGCAGAGAGAGAGGGAGACAGAATCTGAAAAAGCAGGCTCTGATACGGAGCTTGAACCCACAGACCACAAGATCATGACCTGAACTGAAGCCAGATTCTTAACTGACTAAGTGTCCCAGGTGCCTCCAGAGCTCCTTGTTCTGACATGAGCACTGGCTCATGTTCTTCTGAGAAATCTGGTGAATACTCCACTTACCAGATCTTCCCAACCTATCATATCTTCACTGCAGTTGCATCCTCTGGAAACCCTTCCTGTGCCTATCAGTTCCTCAGCTGAAAGGAGGACTCTTGTGTCCTCTCTCTTTCCTGGGGATTTACCACATAAACCTCTCTGCAGGGTTGAAGGTTGGTACCCATCTCCCTGAACCAGACTGAAGTCTTCCTTCCAGCTGAAACCCTGACCTGTGCACATCCAAGGCAGCGTGTGGGTATCCATCTCCTTTTGAACAGAAGGGAAACAAGTCTGACAATTCAAGAAAACAAGACAGAGCAGTGGGACCAGGCGGTGGTGTTACTTAGGGAGCACCCAGGTGTATCCATCATAGAATTGTCCTTAGCTCTGTATCCACCAAGGGCCTTAATACATGCAGGAGGATTAGTGACAAGGGCCAGGCAGTTTGTTCACTAAAGCTTCTTGGGGAAAATGTAATTCAAACTCATCCTTCCAGGAGAGAGAGAAAAGTCAGAGTCACTGGAAGCAAACTTTGTATGTGTGTCTGTAAGTGTGAGCACCTATATGACTGCTGCTTGTAGGAGCGGTTTCTACAGGGTTGGTGGTCACTTTCGTGTACCCACAGGTGGAGCCTGATTCTACGAGGCCAACATGCTGAGAATGGGAAGATGCTTGGTGAACCCAGAAGGCTGGGGATCCTGAAGCCCCCCGCCATTGTACCAGTGGAGAAGTGGGACCTGGAGATAGTACCGAGCTTGGACCAGGCTATGGCTGACTAAAAGGTCAGGCCCACTCCCGACCTGCCTAGGGGTGGGGCACAAATGCCTGTGGGGAGCCTTCTCTGTCTCCCATAAAACACAGCCAGCAGGGAGAGTAGGAGTAATGTGGCTCACCTCTCATTAAGTCCTCATCTTAGGCTTGGCAGTACACAGTGTCTTCCCAAACCTTGCCGCTGGAGCTGGCAGCAGAATTGCTCCTCCAAACCTCCAAGAAGCCAGCGAGGTTAGAGACGGTTTCAACTAGTGTAATGAGAAAAAGGGGCCCCACAAGAGGAGACGGGGATATGAGGTGAGCCAAAGAGAAGCCCGGGTCAGCTGTGGACACGTGATTGCAAAGGCCCCTGGTCAAGTGGAGCAATGTGTTCTCGCCTCTCTCTAGGGGAGGAACAACAGACCAGGCACATCTGGGGAGAAACTTCAAAAACCCCAGCCTGCTGAGTCCTTGGCTTTTCATCAGCTAGAAATATAAGGTGAGAGGATAGCAGAGAAGCAAAGCTGGTGGAGGGATTGGTCCCAGAGACCCACTGGGAGGTCCCCTAAATAATTGCAGCCTTCATGTGTAGACTGCTGTTACTGCAACTGGGAGATGGAAGCTGAGCCAAACCTCAGAATATGGTTGTTCCTTCAGGACTTCTTGTCAACCCTTGGTCTGAACCTGCATAAGACCAAGTCATCTTGTGCCTCGGCCAGCCTAATCCTCCCGAAAATGCTTTCATCGCCCTCCTCCCTGGATCAAAGCCCTCCCTTGGCTCCCTACTTCCTCCTGCTTCAAGTATAGACTGCTCTGCCTCCAGCCCAGCCCTGCCTCCCTCCCCATCCTTAGCAACCCTCTCACCTACAGGCCCACTTTCATCAGAACGCCCTTTATTCCTCCCTGTGCTCTCTGTGCTCACTTCTTTCTTGCCTTTTCCCCTCCTCTCTTAGCTGGGAAATCCTGTCTTCACCACTGTTTAAAACTGATCTGCCTATCCAACAAAGTGTGGCTTAGGCTCACTTCTTCCATGAATCTTTCTTCTCTACCAATTGACATTGATCTCTCCCTTCTCTATATGTCATTGTAAAGTTCATTGTACCCCAAGAAATGTCGAGTTTGTGCTCCATAGAAAGTTCAGACTTACTCCAGGGGGAAATTAAGACTCAAAGCTCCAAATCCCAAGTTGTCTGGGCCCGGATCCACACCGGGCCTGCACTAATCTACATGGCACCTGTGTGCCCATGAGAAAGACCTGCAGAATACCCAGCAGCCTTGGTACAAATACCTCCTCTACTGCCCACTAGCTGCTTGGCCTGAGGCAAATCCTTAACTTCTGTCAGCCTCAGCCCCTCATCTATAAAATGGAGCCATTGTGCCTACCCTACTGGGTTGTTCTAAGAGCTACATAGGAAACTAATACAAAGTGCTGGGCATTAGAACCCATTGAGTGGTCACTAAATGTTTGCTGTTACTGCCATTAGCCTTCTCTACCTCTTCAATGAGCTGTCTCTAGAAAGAGGAAGGAGCGTCAGTAATTTCTTAAGATAGAAACTGACATCTCCTTCCTTCTCTTCTTTGTCCTTGGCCATCATAGCACCACATCTTATAACTGGCAGTTTCAAAGACCCCAGTACCAAAAATAATTTAGCCATGGGAGGAAATTATATCTGAGGGCTAGAGTAGGCATATTTGGCCTAAGCAATCCAGGTGTTAGGTGAGAGAGAGAGGGAGAAAGGGAAAGTTATCCTCTAAAATGGGGGAAAGGGAGTGAGAAAGTTTTCCCTAAAGCCAGTATTTGAGAGTGGGAAGGTATGAGACCAAATGAAGTGGATATGGAAACCAATGCGTATTAGCTGACTTGGGCATTTCTTAGGGATTAAATGAGTTGGCTTTGGGGTCTGACACACTAAAGTTCAAATCCTCTATCTGTCCCTTACTTTCTGTGTGACATTGGACAAGTTACTTAACCTCACTCTGCCTTAGTTTCCTTATCTAAGGATAGTGGATGAATGAAATCACATAAGAGATATAGCATGGCTAGTGCTAAGTGTCCCCACATTTTGTGGATATTTACCATGTAAGAGGATCTCAGTGCCATCCAATGACAAAAGAAAGCTATGCCCATTACTCAGCCATGAGGCCATTGATAACCCTTACCATCTCCCCCCAGATAAGTTATCCCTGAACTGAGGGTCCAGGAAAACCAAGATTCAGGTTGAGGAGGAAGCAGAAAACATAGGGATATTTGCATGTATCACTGTAAATATTTTATACCTCAAGTATCTTGATACTTGATACACATTTCATGTGTGCATTAAATTTTGTTGAAGGCATGTATAAACATCCAATTAGTATTTCACTTAGCCTGGTAAATTATTCAACTAGGGCAGAACTCATGGTTCCTGAAGAGAATTTGTTTTGTATTTTTTATTATGACTAATTTACATGAAAGTAGAAAAGTTTAGTAGGTCCCAGTATACCCATCAATACCCAGTTTCAAGAATAGTCCACTCGGGATGCCTGGGTAGCTCAGTCGGTTAAGCATCAGACTTCGGCTCAGGTCATGATCTCAGAGTCCAAGTCGGGCTCTGTGCTGACAGCTCAGAGCCTGGAGCCTGCTCAGATTCTTTGTCTCCCTCTCTCTCTGCCCCTCCCCTGCTCGCTCTCTCTCTGCTCTGTCTCTCAAAATAAAATAAAGACATTAAAAAGAAAAGAATAGTCCACTCATAGCCATAATGTTTCATATAGCCCACTCTCTCCCTGTCCAAACCCAGATTATTTTGAAGGAAGTCTCAAACATCTTATCCTTGAATAATGAGAATATTTTTAAAAGAAAGGAAAGGGAGAAGGGACACATACTTTTAACATACATCTTTCTTTTCTGAGATATCCAGTTGCCAAGATGGGCAGTGACTAATTCCACACAACTCTAATTGCTTCTCCACCATGTATTTATTCCATCTATTCTTTCTCATTGTAGTTATAGATGTTTCCCTGTAACTTGTAATTTAATCAATCTTACATGGCTTTGCCTCGCCAGTGCAATTGAATTGGAAACACCTGGTTAGCAAGAGCCACGTTTTCTTTTGAGATGAGTTTAACACTCTATGTTCTAGTGCTCATGACATTTGGGCTGCTTTCTCCTCTTTTTCTTTTTAATGTTCTGTCTTCCGCCCTAACCAACCTCCTAGCCTTTTAATGGCTCAGAAACTTCTTTTATTAACTCCCTCAACCTTGACATGGCACAGCTCCTGCCATACAGCTGACAAAACGAAGCTGGGAACACCTAGCAGACCCCTGGAGGCTGGGAGGTAGCAGGAAGCTGGAGAGTGTGGCTGAGACTTGCGGGGTAAGGATGCATTAGCAACACAGGAAGTGGGAGGGCCCTTGAGTGGCTCAGTGGGTTGAGCTTCCTACTCTTGATTTCAACTCAGGTCTTGATCTCACCAAAACCTTTGTAGGGCTTCCCGCTGGGCATGGAACCTGCCTGGAATTCTCTCTTTCTGTTCCTATATCTTCACGCTCTTTCTCCCTCAAAAAAAGAAAACAAGTTTTCAAAGTAAATTAAAAAAAGAGGTGGAAGTCTGTTGTGGGTTCAGGAAGGGCATTCGAGGCAGAGGAAGCAGCCTTGACAAGGGTCTATGAGGGAAATTTGGGGCTTGTGGTGGGGATTGCAAAACATATCATTTGGCTGGACCAATGAATTTGAGTGGATAAAGAGGGGAGAATAATGATTAGTATTGATTAGATTGGAATGGGAGCTGGTCAGAGGAGGGCTTCTAGGAGGGAGGAGTCCTGAATGGAGACACAGCTAAGAAGCAACCCAAGCCCCAGGATTCTCCAAGGCACTTTTCACCTCCTGCAGTATTTCCTGTGAGAACATGCCCTCGTCAGGGGCACTGGGTAGTTCAGTTGGTTAAGCATCTGACTCCTGATTTCAGCTCAGGATATGATCTCACCATTCCTGGAATCTAGCCCCCTGCACTGATAGCACAGAGCCTGCTTGAGATTCTCTCCCTCTCTCTCTCTCTCTCTCTCTCTCGCTCTCGCTCTCGCTCTCTCTCTCTCTCTCTCTCTCTCTCTCTCTCCTCTCAAAATAAGTAAACATTAAAAAAAACTTCAAAGAACATGCCCTCCTGGGACTAGCATACCTCTTGGATAGTTTACTAAAGAATGATGCCTCCCTCCAAGAGGTTTCCTTCATATGGAACCTACCTGCCAGACTCAGCATATTATTCAAGCATGCACGTTTATTTAGTGTGCAAATGTGTTTTCTCTGAAAATGTTTTCAAAACAGAAAGTGGATCAGACCTTGTTATTTTTCTATATTTGTTTCACTTGGTGCAAGGAAACAAATGCTAATTGGAATGAAAGGGTGGTAATGTACATAAATTGTTTTCATTGTGCTTATTATTAGGTTCACCGTATCTGTAATTGCACCTGTGCAAATATATTTGGAAATATTCACTTCCTGGCACAAGAGCTGCTTAATCACATAGCTGAGACTTTGAGCTAGAGTTGCAGAACTCAAAATGCAATCCAGAGTCTCCATTTGGCAGATGAATTGGAGTGTGTAGACAATCACTGCCATGGAATTATCTACTCTGGCTATCATCACTGTCCCAATTTGCTTGGCAGTTGAAAATCTCACACTCTGCACTTGAGCTGTTGCACTTGACTGGTTTCAGAACTGAAAGACTGGAGGAATATTTGTAGGGTCCTAGGGTCATGCAATTGAACTGCAATGAAGTATGCAATAGAGAGTTTGGGAGTGAGAAGTGTGATTAAGTGACCTCTAATATTCCTTCCGTTTACATAACTCCCCGGTCCTTGGGCCACAGATATCTGGAACCACTACACTGAGAAGCATTTTATTGTAAAATAAAATTAACCAAACTTTGGAAGGATGACTCAGTGACCAGTTTGAATGGTGGAGGGGAGTGTTTGACCATGCTGAGATCTAGTTTCATACTTTGTGAGATTTAGGACCTTGTTCCAGGCGATGCCAGGGCCCCTGCCTCCAGGCGGGCCTTCACTTCCACTCATTTGTTCCCCACTTGAATCAGGGGCTCACTCGCCTATTTTTCTCACTTGTGGCTCATGGTTTTCTGTGCCCTGAGTGCGTTGTCTTGCTTGGCTTCTGTTCATCTACCTCTCACTCTCATCTATAAGCTCAATTGTGCCCCCGACCTCCAGGGATAGATCTAGTCTTGGAGGAGAAGAGCTATTTGGGGGGGGGGGGGTACATGGAGACTAACATCCTCCTTATTCACCACTAGACCATCAGACCATCACTAGGTGTGGATTTTACTCCTATTTCCAGTCTTTGGAGGGCTGCAGACCTGACACATGTTGCTCTCCTTCTAGAAACTAACGTTCTGCTCTCTGGGCCTTGGCTGATCTCCCACTCTACTCCTGCTCAAAGCCACCACTGGATTTTAAACCATGAGGCCTTGAAAACTGTCTTTGTGACCTAAACATTCTAGATCCCTAGGACACAGCCTACCTAGAACCATGCCCCTATCCATCTCCCAGCCGGGCTCCCGCGTGGACCTTCAGACCTGACTTGACATTTCAGCTTAGGCTTATAACCCTGCTCCTGCCAGGCCAGAGGCCCCACTTATGATCCCAGATTTGGCTTCTGACCAAAAAGAAAGTGAAAATAAAATCTCTGATTCTACCAAAGCTTTTCCTCAGTTATCGGCCCCACACTGTCACTTTCTAATTGGCTTTGCCTACTATCAATTTTCTTGCTTATATGTCTGAATGCTGGTCTTTCTTGGGCCCAGAGCTTGACCTGACCATGGTAACAGTGACTGTTTTACGCCTCTTGACTCCCTCCAGCTCTCAGATCCTCGTCAGCCATGGGGTTATTACTTTACTCCAACAGCTGGCTCAGATGTGCTCAGGCCTTCCCAGCTTTAACCAACAACAGTGGGCAGATATTCTGTTCGTGAACTCATGTTCTTTCCAGGATGCCACAATGTCACGGCCCATCTCAGCATTTTCTACACTCTGCTCTCCAGAAAATTACTATTCCATGAGACAATAAGCATTTGTAAAACAAGCAAACAAACTCACTAAAAAAGTATATATGTGTATATTTCATAATCTTGTGAATTTGGAAAATGCTGTGTTAAACAATGCTAAATATGTTCCTTCATTACAAGAATTTTCAGGCCCTTCAATATGCTACTAATGACCATTGTAATATTCAGGGAATGTGGAAAGAAAAAAAGAGTATGTAGCTTTTTCAAATGTATTGGCCTATACCGTCTTTTATTCCCTGTGAAACCCTCTAAGCCTGTCACCAGAAGTTCCTCAGAACCTCATGTGGAAAATGCTAAGTCTCCATTCTTTGACACTGACACTCACCTGAACAAAATTCTCTCCAACAGACTGTAAATGGAGCAAGGAAGTCAAGGCTTGCCTAAAAGTTAGACTAAAACTTGATTCTTATAATATACCATCCACAAAACCCAACTCAAAAAGGAGTTAAGACTTAAATACATGACCTGAAACTATAAAACCCCCAGAAGAAAACACAGGGGACAACTTGACGTTGGTCTTGGCAATGATTTCATGGTTATGACAACAAAATCACAGATAACAAAAGCAAAAGATAAACAACTGGAACAGAATCAAACTAAAAACCTCTGTACAGCAAAGGAAACAGTCAATGGAGTGAAAAGGCAATCAATGGGATGGTAGAGAAATATTTGCAAACCACATTTCCAAAATACATAAAGAATTCCTATACCCCAATAGCAAAGCAAACAAAAACAAAACCCCAAAAAACTAAAAACTAAAAAACAAAAAATACCCTAAAATGGGCTAAAGACATGAATAGACATTTCTCCAAAGAAGGCACACAACTCCAAGCATCACATAAAAAGATGTTCAATGTTACCAATCATCAGGGAAATGCAAACCAAAATCACAGTAAGATAACACCTCATGCCTGTTAGGATGGTTATTATCAGAAAGTCAAAAGAAATAAATGTTAACTAGACTTATTGTGGTGATAAGTTTTTAATACAGACACAAATGTCACCTGAAACTAACATAATGTTGTGTCTGTTATACCTCAATAAAAAACAGTCAAAAAATAACATATTGGTGAGAATGTGAAGAAAAGAGAATTCCGGTACAGTATTACTAAGAATGTAAATTGGTTATAGCCCTTATGGAAAACAGTACAGATAGTTCTCAAAAAATTAAAATAGAATAAATTCCCACCTCCAGGAATTTATCCAAAATACTCAAAATCAGGATCTCAAAAAAGATATTAGCCCCTTCATGCTTATTACAGCCCTATTCACAATAACCAAAATAGGGAAACAGAGGAAATTTCCATTGGGACATGTATGGATAAGGAAAATCTGGTATATACACACAATGGAATATTATTTAGACTTTAAAAAAGAAGGAAATTCTGCAATGTGTGATAACATGGATGAAGCTTGAAGACATGACGCTAAGTTAAATAAGCCAGCCTTGGAAAGACAAATATTGTATGATTTCACTTACATGAAGTATCTGAAATACTCGAATTCATAGAATCAAAGAGTGGAATAGTGGTTGCCAGAGGCTGGGAGTAGAGAGAATTAGGAGTTACTAATCAAGTGGCATACATTTTTTAATGTTTATTTTTGAGAGAGAGACAGAGATAAGGCATGAGTTGAGGAGGGATGGAGAGAACGGGAGACACAGAATCTAATGCAGTCTCCAGGCTCTGAGCTGTCACCACAGAACCTGATGCGGGGCTCAAACCCATGAACTGGGAGGTCCTGACCTGAGCTGAAGTCAGACGCTTAACCAACTGAGACACTGAGACACCCAGCACCCCAAAGGGCATAAACTTCAATTAAGCAAAATAAATAAATTCTAAAGATCTACTGTATACACTGTACCTATAGTCAATTATACACTTAAAAACTTGTCATGAGAGTCAATCTCATATTCAATAGTCTTACCCCAATAAATTTTAAAGAGAATGAAATATGAAAATTAAATAGAAGTGAGCATCAGAGCTCTTTTTAACTTTAAATTCTTACTCATATGTATGTTTCCGTGATGTTATAAATTCAGGTTTGTACTGCTACATACATACTAGCATAACTAAGATGAAAATACTGGAAATATTGAACACCAGCAAGGATGCAGAGCACTTTGATTTCTTATGCATCACTCTGGGAATTTGCAATGGTCTGACCACTGTGAAAACAGTTTGTCAGTTTACTATAAAGTTGAAAAAGCACTTAGCATATCATCTAACAATCCTACACCTGAGTATTCACCCTAAGGAAATGAAATTTATTTCCACATAAAAGCTTGTGCAAAAATGGCCATAGAAGCTTTACTTATAATAACCAAAAAAAAACTAGAAACAGCCCAAATGTTTTCCAATGCATGAAGAGTCAACGAACTGTGGTACATCTCTACCGTGGAATACAACTCGGCAGTGAAAAAAAACATCATGTTTGTATATGCAATGATTTGATTAGATCGCAATGGAATTATGCTGAGTGAAAAGCCAATCTCAGGTTACATCCTGCATGGTGCATTTTATATAACATTTTCTAAATGACTTTCTAAACTAGTGATGGAAAACAGTTGTTAGGGTTTAGGGTAGAGGAGACGGTGTCACTGTAAAGAGGACAAAGGAGAGTTTCTTTGTGGTGATAAAGCAGTTCTGTATTCTGATTATGGTAGTGGCTTCAGGAGTCTACATATATAATAAAATTACATACTACTATATGCACACACACACACACAAAACAAAACAAAAAAACAGGGGCACCGGGTCTAGTGGCTCAGTTGGTTCAGTGTTTGACTCTTGATTTCAGCTCAGGTTATGATCTCACAGTTCATGGGATCAAGCCCTGAGTCGGGCTCTGTGCTGACACTGCAGAGTCTGGTTGGGATTCTCTCTCCCTCTCTCTGTCTCTCCTCTGCTCTCACTCTCTCTCTCTCTCAGAATAAATAAACATTTTTTAAAGAAGTGCATGTAAACACTGGTGTGAATGAGTAAGGTCTATAGCTTAGTTAATAATGTTGTCTGAATGTCACTTTCCTGGGTTTGGTAATACTATGGCTATGCAAGGTGTTGTCCTAGGGAGACTGGGTAAAGGGTGAGAAGGAACTCTCTGTACTACTTTTGAAACTTTTTGTGTGTCTTAAATTATCCCAAAGTAAAAAAAGAAAATTAACAATGTGAAAGCCAAACAAAAAAACAATTCAACTATGGTTGATTCCAGGTGAGATGCTCTAGGAGGGCAGGAATCCAGTCCACCTCATTTGTCATTTAGGACCATGCCTGGCTCACCCAATTCTGCAATAGTCTTCCTGGTTCCACTGCTTACTAGCTGTGTGACTTGGGGGAAGTCACTGTCCGTGCACCAGTTTCCTCATCAGCAGAAGGAAAATTCTAACAGTTCCTGCATCGTAAGATCCTGGTTAAGATTAGAGTGAATAATAACAAGTGCTTTGGATACTTTATAGGAGGAAGAAGAGTTCCATAAAGTGACACATACATTCTGTCCTCTGAATACATGATATATGCAAAGCAGTCACATGACTGGGCCTCATGTCTCATCATGATGGTTAGCCAATATATAAACAATATGAACTCTTGGCTTGTATAATAATGTCTACAGTACATGTTTTCCTTTTGGATTGCTTCCCCTTTTCAAACTATCTCACTCCCCAAAGATTTGAAATGTATGGAACTGCAACTATCTGCCTTTTGCTTTTACTGCAATTTTCTTTGAAATTAGAAGGAAGACTCTCACTAAAGGATTTTGCGATATTTTTCCCTTGATTCATATTTCATCATTTGTATTTCTATCATTTCATGTAGATACACTTTTATCATTTGATTTGATTATAATTTCCATGTCTGTTTCCTTTCTGAGATGGGAGCTTGAGGTCAGGGCCTGTATGCTGTCATTTATTCAACATTTAGTAACTGAGCTCTTACCATGTTCCAGGCATTGTTCTAGATGCTGAGGATACAGCAATGAAGAGACGAATGCCCTGGTGTCCATGGTAGTTACTGTTTTGTATGGAATTCTTTGTATTCTATGCTCCTACCATAGTGCCTGACCCACGGGCAGGTCCTCATATGTTCATTGGATGGATGAGTGGAGTGATAAATTAAACACTTCTGTTGAGAGGTACCCTGTGTTTAAACAAAAGGAGCCAAAACCCAGTGTGAAATTGTTCTAATTTCTAAAGAGAATGAGATACGATTGTCATAAGACTCTTGGAAATGAGTTGTTGGCTTCTCCTGCCACCCTCATGAGATTTCTAGTTGGGCGTCTTGCTATGGATGAAGCAATAGGTGAGTGAAAACAAGACAATGTCAGCACAGAATAGAAGCATCTCTTTTGGAGAGATGAAGAACTACCAAAAGACTCAAGAAATCGACCTTTTTCCTCCTGAAGATCTTAATTACAAGCGATCCCTATATTGAGAAATATAAAAAGATGGGCCAGAAAATAGCTGCTATGTTCCACCTGTCTTAATTTCTAGGTTTGAAGGCTCTCCATCTAAATTTTGTTGGGAGCCAAGGCCAGGAAAAGAATCTAAAAATCACAGAGGTCGGGGCTGGCGGTGAGTGGAGTGAGACACGGTCTTCCTTTTGCAGATTTTACGAAAACGCTCCTCACAGAACTATTGCTAAGAGTTTAAGCCTAGCTCACGTGACTCTTGATCTTCACAGGTGTACATTCCCTGGATGCCTTAGAAATATTCTAAAAATAGTTTTTATTTATAATTTTTAAAATTCCACACCCAACACACGCACATGGTGCAAAACTCAAAAGTCTCTGGAGAACAAGCCAGGAGAGAGCGTGTCCTTCCTCCCCTCTTCCTGTCTCCTGGACAGCCCATTCCTCTCCCTAGAGGTATCCATTGCCATGTTTTTTTAATTTCCTTGTGAGGTATTTTATGAATATCTGTATTTTGGAAATAGTAAGACTCTGGCATCCAGCGTGCTTCACAAACTCAGCTGCTTGAAGTCAAATAGGGTAAAAACTGTTTTAGATTTCTAATGCAGTTAACTCTTGGTCAAATCGCTAACTTCATTTTCTACCAACTTTCAAGAAAAGAGGCCAAAGAAGTACCTTGGAATAGTGGATGAATCCTGGCAGAGACTAAGGTAACTGGGTTCTTTCATTAAGGAGCAGAAATGAGCCTAACTTGCCACCTGAAAATCACAAGATTTCTAGATAAAGTCCAAGTCTCCTTACAAAGGTAATGGCCACAATTCTGCTAAACAAGAGATTGATCACACTTTTCTCAAAGTGTAAATAGGTACCTGATACATCCACAGAACTGGACAGCGAGATTGAGGCTCCCATAGCCCAGGTGCTACCACAGTCTGATCTATGACATAGTCGGGGCACTTATGACTCATCAGATCTACTTTATTTTTTGAAAATTGGCAAACTTTCAATCAAATATATATAGAGACATAAATCAGAATAACATCACATCCCAAATATTCTTGATTAATCATACCTTACACATTAGGCTCAAAGTCATGAAGAATTGGTCAGGTGCATCAGTCAGGTGCTCATCAGTGCAGTTAAGCTTTAAGATGTTGCCCGTCCATGCTACGAAGTGTATCAATTCTTAACAGTTACATATAATTTAACAGTAAGGTTATGGGTTCTAAAGCACATCTGCAGAGTTGAGTGGGATGATTTATAGCAAACTCACAATTGCAGATTTCCAAGTTAGCTCCCTGTGAGGTTTATCCATCAGACGTGGGGAGAGGATTGAGGAGCACTCTGTCTTCACAAACTCATATCAGTGGCGTCTAACCTGACTACACATTGGCATCTCTTGGGGAGCTTTAAAGATGCTGATTCCTGGGTCCCAGGAATTCTGGGACACCACTGGTATGGAGGTTAGCCTGAGCACTGGATTTCCCCAAAGCCACCCTGCAGATTTCAATCAAGACCCACTGCTGTAGATCTTGACCGGGACTGCCTGATTCTGGAAATCTCCTTGGATCGTTGGAAATTGTTTACTTCTCTCATTTGGATTTGGTGTCATCTTCTCCCATATGAGCACTGCTCTTTGTGTGAAACAGAGGCCCAGTTACAGGCTAGAGACCAGTAGCATCCACATCACCTAGGTACCTATCCCCTCGCCAGCTGAAACAGAATCTGCATTTTAACAAGATCTCCAAGTGTTTCATGTGCTCATTAAAGTTTAAGGAGCACAGCAAAGTGGCCTCCAGTGATGCATCTTAACAGCCTCCTGGGTGTGGTGACAGTCCACCGTGGCAAGGGTTCCGAGTGCTGAGCCCCACAAGATTTTCCAGAAAAGAAATGCGGGAGACGCTTGTTCTGTTCTTCATGGCAAACCTTCTGAATTACACTCTCTGGACATCTGCCTTCAGACTGCTCATTCCCAGGTGATTATTTACATGAAAGGGTGAGAACCCAATGAAGCACGTCCAACTTTTCCGCAGAGCAGGAGGTGTTTGCTCCTTGGAAAAGCAGCCTGATCTAACTATTTAAAAGCTCTTCTGCCTTTCACCTAAATTCGCCTAAAGAAAACAGTATTACTCTCTAAAGAAGAATAAATTGTCTGCAAATAGCTGATGATAGTCTTTCCCCTACCCAGATGATCTTCGTAGTCAGGTTTAGATTTCTCAACAACAGCTCCTGATTCTGTTTCCTACTCTTCTGGTTATCCCTCCAACCCCACATTCGAAACCGAGTTCAGCACAGCCCTCAAAGTAAGGTAATTAATTCAAACCAGAGAAAACCTCCAGAGGGAGCAACATGATCTATAAATCAGACTGTCATCAACTCTGACCAGAACATTATATATTTTTTTAATAATGCAGCTTGGGTTGCTTTTTGGGGTGGGAGGAAGCTAGGTACTACATTAATTCAGTATTAAGCTTCTGTTTAACCATAACTTCTATGTCCCTTTCCCTTGTGTCATCAACAGATGCTACCTCATTCTTATACTTACACAATTACTTATTGAACTTAAGTATAAGGCTTTATTTATAAACCAAACCATCACTGTGATCTCTGATCCACAGCTTCAACCTGACAAAGTATTTCAGGCTATCAGTCCTGAATAAACAGTTTCGGATTCAGAATCAAGCCTGATCACTACAACTCTGTTGTAAAGCCTTAAGCAGTTCCTTGGTCTTCATAAGCCTATTTTTCATCTATAAAATGGGCACAATAATAGTACCTACCTTAACAGGTGGTTATGAGGTTTCAATGAGATAATGTAAAAATCACCTTGTAAAATATAAAGCTGTAAAAGTTAAGAAAATAATAATCTCCAAGCTATAAGTAATTTACAAACTTAATAACCATAACTTGATTTGTTTTCAGCCCCCACAAAAAGTAAGTAGCAGTCTCAAAATCCTCTGAAAAACCCAGCTGTCTCCTCCCCTATCACTACTGATCTATCCTAGTTTGTTTTCCTTTTGTGAAGAGTGTCTGCCTTCTGTTCACAAAAGAGGAAGGGAAACCTGGCCTGAAAACCATAAAACCAAATACCAGAATTGTTTTCTAGAAACCAGCCACATGGGAGTGGACGAAAGCAGAAAACCCCTTTAATGTCACTGACATGGGTGTCAAAGTGTTCAGACAGGGCATGGACTTCTGGTTTCTCACCGAAAGAGGACCTCAAAATTGCTGATGTCCTGGCCACAGAAATTCCATAGAGTCAGGGTTCCCAAGCTAAGAAGAAGTAATAAAATATAATGTAAAATAATACATATAATATGATATAATCCATCCATCATCATACGACTTTACCTCACCCTATTGCCAAGAAAGCCCCTTGAAGTTACTTAGAGGCAATGAAGTTTTACATAGAAGCCTGTGAGCTTGTATAGACCCCCCACCCTCACAAGCGGTAAACTTCCTAGATGGAAATGAGTAAGAATAGACTCCAGCGCCTATGTCATCATTTATACCTCTCTGCCTCCAAATCCTCTTTTCTTAAATTAGAGACAAAATAGGAGCCTAAAATTTACCCCCAAAAGACTAGGGAATGCTTGGTCATTCTTACATTTGGCCATATTTCTCTATGCATCTCCAAATACTCTTTGAGACACAATGTTTTGCTAATTTGCATGATTTACAGATCAGAAATGCTGAGATTTTTAGAATACACACAATGTTTCCAAAAGGCTAATCAAAGAGTTATAATTTGAGCACATGTACAAGGCCAGTAGTAAATACACTCGAACTACCCAAGTAACAAACACCTAATATTTATTAATAAATTAGTACACTTGAAGGCATTTTTCTGCTATCCGTCCCTCCCCATGACCCACAAACCCCACCCACACAAAGGGACCACGCCACCTTTGCATTAGAGTCTGGCAACTGAGCATTATTAGAGAGCATGTTTATAAATGAGAGCAGAGTTGCAAATATATCAGACAAGAGCTCTTACAGCTGCAGCCACTTTTAATTAAAGTGATTGAATGACGAAGGACACCCACCAAGACCAAGTCCTTGGGGGCAGACTGGACCTACTGACTACGTGTGTATAAAAAACAAGACATCTTTTAAAGCAAAGCTGGGCAAATTCCCCATGGAAAAAGGTGCCATGGGCACTCGGTTGTGACTTTCCAAAGTGCAGCAATACGTTCCAGAACAGCTCAAGTTCTAAAAGATGAAGTTCAAGTTCTTTGGTGGCCCAGTTGTCAAGCCACTTAAATAGCAAGGTCCAATGGCTTGAGGGTTTCACGTCTCCAGCCCAGAGCATCGTTAGCATAAAAGGAGCACAAGTAATCAAGCATTCTATACGGTGTCCAAGTGAAAACCATACAATCAGCAACAGTGTGGTCAAGTTTCGGCCATGAATATGAACTATACAACAAGGCATATTAAAACGATAACTCAAAATCTATTGCATTACAGTAACTCAATGGGGTATTACATTTCTCTTGCCGTTAAGAAAATTTGTAAATTACAAATCATAATAAAAATAGTTACAATTAAAAAAAAAAGCTGATGTGGATGTTGAGACATGAAGACTGCGTATAGAATTCACAAGATGCCATTACACTTTTAAGAAGTTAAGAGCCTCACAATCCAGTGTGCAGGAGAAGCCACGCTGCATTTGTGGTACATTAAGTGAATTTAAAGTGCACAGAATAATTTCAAAAATACGTAAGAAGTCAAAACAGAGAAAATATGGAACCTAAAAAACTTTAGTGGTGGGTATTTTTCAACAGTTACACCTTGAGTAAGGCTTATGAACTAATTCCCTAGAAGAGTTAAAAAAAAAAAAAAGAAAACTCAAAACACTGGCCATATGCTCTGTTACACACACACATGCACACACCCGTGCGCACACACACAACTAGAAAAACAAAAACAAACCAAAACAAACAAACCACCCTGCCACTAAATTGAGTAATTTCCAGAGTGCAGTATCCCTCACGCTCTACAACAGATCGGGGAGATGGCTGTACACGGAGTCCAAGAGGGTCTGGCTGGCTTCCTGACTCTTGACTCCAATAATCTCAAAGAGCCGGTCCAGCTTGTCCTCAGCCTGAGGAATCTCTTCAATCACCCGCAGCTCCTCAGGATTCAGAATGTGGAGCATGTCGTCAAAAATAGGCTGCAAGTCACAGGGGTCTAGGCGTACCTGCCGCAACACTGTGTCCTTCTTTTCTGCAGAGAGGACAGGGAAAGTAAGGGGACAGTGGTCAAGGGACTGGACTGGGGAAATGCAGCAGAGCTAGGAGGGACGGCTGCCCTCTCCCAGCCTATCTCCCCTCCCCCCCGAGTGTGTGAGAGACCACCTGGCACATTCTGAACAATGCAGTAGTTCTTACTCGCGTTGCCCTTAAGATAACGAACAAGATCTGACCAAGAGCAGACAAAGAACCACTTGAATGGGTTTTTGGCTGTCCTTAGTGTGACTTTTGTTTAGAACTAAAGGACTTCTGGATACTTCTAAAACTCAGGAGAATGCTGACATTCTTAGAGAAACTTAAGGAAATTAAAAAAAGAAAAAACCACTTTTCCATCTGTAATGTGTTTGCTGAACAAAGATCGGTCCACCCTTTTCCCCTCTAAGATTCCAGTCCATGTAATCCACTTATCTGACTTTTGATTGTATTGCCGTATTTCAAAACTAAACTACAAACAGCAAAAGCACAGAAATAAGAGAGTATTGCTTCCTGGATCACACTTTACAATGAGATGAAGGACTGTAATGTATCGCCCTTCTAAAAAGCTTTCTTTAGAATATAATATGTAGCATAAAATATAAACCAAAATATAAATCTTTCATATAAATATAAAATAGATCAATGTAACGAGGTAAGGTATATAGGAGAGAACATATTTTATGAACATAAACTTCACCATAACATAAAATATAACCCCTCGTTAACATCTAACGGGACTTACCCAAACTGGAAAATTTTGAACAAAAGCCCAGTATCCATACAGTGTACATGCTAAATCCCTAGCCTGCCATGAGAATCTGAAGGTGGGAAATTATTTACCTAACATACCAATCCTCCACGTTTAAAACCTTGTTCTTTGCAACGATTTTTAACAGAGTGAATTTTAATTTGAGTCACTGAAACTTACACTTCTGACTCTCAAGATAGGTTACACTTTAAATCCTTGGATGCTGCAAACCTGGTCTGGTAAATAATTTTCAAAAAAACCTGCCAGACAACATTTTATCAGACCTTCCCCCAAACACCTTCGATAGCATCATGAGGATAAAGGGCGACCAATGAAGGCTCCTGGCCAGATGGAGAGAGCTGTAAAGTCTATCTGGGTGGGTCCCCACTGTCTGATTATGCAGTTCCTCTTGGGCCAGCCTCCTCTTGGGGTGTGTGATAGGGTTTCCTGGGCAAGTCACTCACATGAGGCAACTACCACTGGGCTGTGGAACCGGCCAAGGAGAAACCCTGGGAGCTTCTTTGGGGGAGGGTTAAAGAACGAATATGCCCTGTAGCCATTCTGCCAACATCTGTACCTTTGGTAATAAAGGAGCCCGTCCTGCTCAGCGCTGAGGAGCCACTGGATGTGGAGTCACAGCGAAGAAGGGGTTCCGATTCGTCCACGAAGAAGCCCTTGTTCTTGTCCAGTGGGGAAGGCTCTACCGTCAGCAGGGTGGAATTCTCAAGTTTCGTGTTGGGGCTGGGAATGGGGCTCGGGCTAAGTGGGCTGGGGCTCATCGGGAGAGCCAGTTTGTCAGTTTCCAACTGTGAGGGGAAACAAACAAATAAAAGTGTTTTTTAGTATATACTTCAAAAATTGTAGAGAAAAAAATGCAATCGAAACATCCTCTCAGATGCTATTTTTGTCCCACTTAATATTTTATAGATAAATTCTGCCATTTGACAGTCTATAACTTACATGATTGCTAGATCCACACACACACACATGCTTTTTAAACCCTTTGGGAATATGTGTGGAGCTGACTAAGTGTAAGCATTAATATGTGCCAAGCTATTACCTCACAGGAATGAAATTGGACAAGGGAGTGAATAGGAAGATCTCCAACTTAAAATAAATTGATTGAGCTGGTAGAGCTTTTAGATAATATCTAGTATATTCCCCTCTGTGTGGGCTGAATTATGTCCCCCGAAATTCATATGTTGAAGTCATAACTTCCTTACCTCAGTATATGACTGTATTTGGAGATGGGGCCAACTAAATAACTTTAAAAAGAGGTGATTAAGATATAATTGGGTACCAATCCAATATGACTGGTATCCTTAGAAGAAGCCTTTAGAAGAGACACAGCAGAAAGACCATGTAAAGACACAGGGTGATGGCTTCCATCTTCTACAAGCCAAGGACACCTTTATCTCAAACTTCTAGCCTCCAGAATTGGGACAAAACAAGTGCATGCTGTCTAAGCTTCCAGTATGTGGTACTTTATTATGGTAGCCCTAGCAAACTTAATACATCCTCTCTTTACAAGTAAGGAAACTGAGGTCTAGAGAAAGGTTTGGCAGGCTCAAGGAAAAGAACATCAAGATGGCCGACAGACCACTATCCCAGGACTTTCCCACCAAACAACACCAAGATGGCCGACAGATCATCCCACTGAACAGCACCAAGATGGCCGACAGACCACCGTTTTGTAACTTTCCACCCGCTGCTGGCTTCTAGTAAAATGCGTCATCTGCCCCTGGACACACCCCCGGAACTAGTGCCCTATATAAGGCCTCGCTCTTTGTCCTCCTGGTGCGACTTCCTGGGCCCATCCTGTCCGGACCAGGGAACCTCACCCGAGAGCTCTCGTTTTACATTTATTTCTGACCTCGGTTTTCTGTATCGTCTCTGCGCCTTCCTTGGCTCGTTCCCTCCGAGCCATGGAACCTTGCCCAAGAGCTCTTTAATAAAAGGTGCTCTGATCTCTTTTCCCAGTCTTTGTTTTGTGACTTTCTCACTTCGTCAATTTAACCTTACAGATATGCCTTTCTTAATTATGGGCTCCCAACCAGTAAGGGTCAAAGCTAAGACTGGACCCTAGGTTTCCTGACTCCCATTTCAAAGCAGCTGAGGAGAACACCAGAGGCAAAAGCAGATGGAAGAAGAGAGTGAGGACCACCCCAATGGAGCCAGTGGACAGCTCCAAAGGATTTAATGGAGACAGTGAAGCTGTATTTTGGAGCAGAGGGTCAGAAAGACAGTACCAAGTAAGCAAACAAACAAGATGCATCACATGGGGATGGCGAACTTCATGACCATTGGCTGGTATGCAGAGAACGGATTTTAGTGGGGACCAAGAAACAAAAGAGAGAGCCCAGTTAGGATGCTGCTACAGAGGTTGGGTGAGGTAAAATCAGGGCTTGTATCTGGGTGTGCAGCGGAGAAATGATAGGTGATATCACCGCATTTCACAGGTGAAATGACTAAGGTCCAGAGAGGGCTCACAGCCATTGGGAGAAGGCCGCTGCTTAACTCAGGCCTGCCTGATACCTCTACTTGGCTTGTCATTTGACGCTTCACTTTAGAACTCTGGCAGGCATTTGTGGCATCTTTTAGTCCATTGACTTTTTATCTTTTTATTGGCTATCCCTCCATGGATGAAAACCTGGGGGCCAGGTGGACAGATCACACAGGGCAGGGTTCAGGGAGTGCTAATCACCACTCATTGGAACCCTCACAACTTCACTCACACATGACAAGTTCCCCAATCAGGAAGACATTGACCCTCATTTCAACGTATTATGTGGAAGAGTTGTAAAAAGCACAAAGCAAACACAACAGCCTCTTTTACAACCTGTAGGGCCTGAGAAATTCTTGCAACTGATGGGAGAGTCTGATGACCATCAATTACTGCACCTGCCCACTGTCCCAACAGGATCTTTCCTCTGCACAACCGCCCATACCCTGCTTCTGCTCCCCAATACAAGCTGAAGACTTGGATAATGCATTCCCAGCTACAGACAAATTTTATGTTTATGCTTTTGCAATTTTAATTCAATAGGCACGTGCCCCTCCTCTCTGAAATGCACATGGTCATTCATGCCAATACACATTTTTTATTCACTCAATTAGACAAAGAACACTTGTCTACACTCTGGTTCTCAGGGACCACACTATATTGGACAACATGGTCAGTCAATATAGTGCACTGTTCTTGCTTAAAAAAAGAAATTCCTGCCCACAAATGACATGCCAACAGACTAAGGAGTCCACCCACCTATTTCCTGAACTTAGCTCAAAACTTCAAATATTTAATTTTTCCCCCACTTTTGCCAAAGGATCCTATCAGTAGAAATTAAGTACATGATTTCCAACATAATTCAGTGAGGCAGAATGCTACAGTGATGCTCTCTTATGATCAACGATGAGTCCAGTGAATATGAAAATGTCCCTAAGAATGATTTTAGTGTCATCCCGGTAGGGCAAACAACTACAGCTAAAGCCACAGCTCATGTGACAATCATCTTTCTAGAAAATCTTTTCAGCTACTAAGCACAGGTATCTCTCCCTTTATGCAGAATACATAGCAGCTGGTTGATTTCCAGATTTCTCTAAAATTATTTGCATTTTTCCTATAAGGAAAAAAAAACATGTTCATAGAAAGTTAACTTATTTTCTCCCTTTACTTACTATTTACAATATCCACCAACATTGGATTGTAACACAGCAACTCAAGCCTTATATTACCTGTGATAGTGCTAATCAGAAATTAAGTCATCGAGGGGTCCTTAGGTAGCTTAATAAGTTAAGCATCTGACTTTGGGTCAGGTCATAGTCTAGCGGTTCATGAGTTTGAGTCCCGCATCAGGTTCTGTGCTGACAGCTCAGAGCCTGGAGCCTGCTTCAGATTCTGTGTCTTCCTCTCTCTTTGCCCCTCCCCTGCTTGTCCTCTATCTTTTTCTCTCTCAAAAATAAATAAAACATTGAAAAGGTTTTAAAAAAATTTTTTTTTACTGCTTTTATTTATTTTAGAGAGAGAGGGAGAGACAGCATGAACAGGGGAGGGTCAGAGAGAGAGGGAGACACAGAATCTGAAGACAGCTCCAGGCTCTGAGCTAGCTGTCAGCACAGAGCCCAATGCAGGGCTTGAACCCACGGACCGTGAGATCATGACCTGAGCCAAAGTCGGACGCTTAACCGACTGAGCCACCCAGGTGCCTCTAATAAAAGTTTTTTAAAAAGAAAAATTAAGTATAGGGATGTGTGGAATAAATTAATTCTTTATTAATTCAGAAAGTTCATGTTCATTGTTGAGTTGATAGCAAAAAAGAATACTTATTAATAAGATTTAGATACTAAAAGACAAACACTCTAAACAAGAAAGCCAGAAAAGGGACTTATCCAAATATTTACAAAATGTATTAGGAGGGACTTAATTTTTTCCTCATGCATCTTTGGGCCTTCCAAATTCTATCCGGGGACATATTATTAACTTTTATAGTTATAAAAACAATACACGTTATTTTAAAAAGCAGTTACCACAATGGGGTGCCCAGGTGGTTCAGTCGGTTAAGCAACCAACTTCGGCTCAGGTCATGATCTCCCGGTTTGTGGGTTCGAGCCCCACATCAGGCTCTGTACTGACAGCTCAGAGCCTGGAGCTTTATATTCTGTGGCTGCCCCACTCTCTGCCCCTCCCCTGTACTCTCTCTCTCAAAAGTAAATAAAACATTTAAAAAATTTTTAATAAATAAAATAAAAGCAGTCACCACTGATAAGTATATTCTCCATTTGCTGACTTGGAAATGTTATGGCTACAGCATCTCTTATTTATTTATACTGGTAGCCAAGGTACAGGATAGTTGGAAGATCACCTACTTGGCCAAGTGCCTCGTTATACTTTGGTTAAGTGTCCACAGGCAAAAAAGGGGAACACTGCCCTCCAGCTTACTGCAGTGAGGGAGACACTAGACTTAAAAGAAAGGCCTCTGGAGAACCTGGCCAGTGAAGGCAATATGTACATCAGATTCTGAAGTCCCTTTGCAGAAACTTTAAAAATACAATTCTTTTTGCTTTACAGCCATGAGATAATCATGCTAACTTTGAAGACTCACTTGAGAAATGAGGTAGAGACAGTAAGATACATGGAAAGGGGAGGCAGCAGGGATAATGAGGGGGAGAGCTCCCCAAGTAGTCAAAACCAGAACGGTTCTATTGTGTGAACTTCAATAGCATGCAATTTCCTTTGGCCCCAAATGTCCTCCTGATTAGTTTCCATGCAAGTACACGTAGCCCTTCCAGATACTGTATTTATTAGTCCCAAGTGATAGGGGAAGGGAGAGAGATAAATGGTTCACTACTCAACAGCTGAGTCACACCGAAAGTTCCACTGCTGACCTGACTATTTTCCTTTCTGATTAGCAGAACCACCAAGTACGAGGAACCATCCAAATTGATGAGATAGACAAGGTATTGATTGAAATTTGTGGGCCTGAACATCCCTGGGCTATAGAGGTTTGTAGCAGTGTTTGTGAGAACAGTGGTTTAGCTTGGATTTGGGCTACACTGGCATGATCCATTCATTTCCAACTGTGTCTCTGCAACCCTCCGCTTCTACAGCTTCCAAATGAAGCACCCACTTTGGATGTTCAGCTAAATTACAACCTGAAACTGAAGCTCAAACATAATTCTTTTCTCTCAGTATCAAACCACAAATAATCACTTTCCCAGTTGACTAGCCTTGGGGATGGGCGCAGCCACGGATGGTAAAGGAAAATCCTCCCAAGCCTTAGTCGTGGCAAAAGTGGCTTATAAATGAGGCAAGGTTCCAAGACTAGTCTTCTTCCCTCTTGTGACCTAGCAGCATTCCTAAGCATAGTCTGCAAACAGGAATCAGCTAGAGAACTCCGGCCTCAGAGGCTGTCTTTCTGGCATCCATTTCATGTTCCCCACAGTCAACTCCTTGACACCCAAACCATTAGTATCCTGAAATGCCATTGCAAGGGAAGAAAGGAAGTAGACCTCCAACTAGCTGTGTGGTCTTAGAAAAATCCCTTCCCTCCTTAGACCTATTTCCTCATTTCTGAACAAAAAAGATTAGACTAGGTCATCTCTGTTCAAATTGTGTCTTATTTATTGTTTGCCATACTAGAGCTATTTCATTCTCTCCCCTCCACCCACCCACCCCAACTCCCTTTCTCTTTCCAAGTTACCCCTACTGGTTCACTCAGCTAAGGTTTACCACTGAGTTATTTTCAATTACTACCCAATTACAGTCTCCCCATGGTTGCACAATCTGTTTTCATAAAACTAATGAACCACTTTGATGCATCAATGACCCCCTGAAATGAAGCAGTAATTACCCAGCCTAGATGCTCCTTGCCAGTCTGCTAAAATGGCTCAACTTAACCCTTTGGCTCCTGGCACTACACCACTGGGATTCCACAACACCCCGTTTTCGGATCGCAACAGACCAGATATGCCTGACAGCCTCAAGAAGTAAAACCCTCACAGTCAAAGGCTACTCTTTCAGCTGAACAGTCCCTCCTGGCCTCATCCAACACTTAGAAATATGGGAGAATCCTCTGTCACATTTGTGACATTTACCATCACTTTAATAATGGTGTTTAAAAGCCCATTTGCTAAATTCAATGAAAACTAATTGCTATTCCATCTGAGTTGACCAGCTTGTTACTGAGATCCAGCAAACAATAGAGACTTTTAGAAATAAACCATCACCAGTACTGTGCTTAAATGATTTAGCATCAAATATACATAATCCATTTGCTGTGAAGGTAGATCTTAGGGCCTTCATTTTACAGATGAAAACACTGAGGCTCTAAGAGGTTTGAGTAACCTGCCCAAGGCCACAGAGCCAGGATTCCAGATCAGGTCTGTCCAGTTTCAAAGTGAGCCTCTCTGCTGAGCCGTGTCACTTCTCTGTCTGGACCCACTACATTTACGGAAAACTGACAAACCCGTAAACTCAATACAAGAAATTGCCCTTGGTTGCTGAGCCAGAAGGAAGAGGCAAAAAGCGGGGTCTGCGAGGGTTTGTAACTCAGTGGCAGAGCTGACTCTCCGGCTGAATGAAGGCCGTGAAATAGCGATGAGAGATTCTGTAAATATCAGACATCTCAACGGTGGCCCAGTGACTTGCTTTTGTATTCGAAAATATTTCCAATCCCAACAGACCCGTGATGATTTAAAAAAAAAAACAAATGCGTGCCATTTCCGCTAAAGTTTTATCTCAAAGGAATTACAGTCACAAATAAATACATAGCTAATATTATTTAAAGATTATGATATTATCTCGAGCTCGTTTCCCCTGCTCTCCCGCCTGCTCATGTAATCAACATCAAATTAGATTTCATGACCTCCTATAGGTCTGGTAGATATGTAAGCCGGGGCTCTGATAAAAGCAAGGGCTATCTGCTTTCCATGGACGCATCTAGATAGCCGAATCTTGTGCAGTCCCTTTGTTTAGAGAACAGAAATTCAGTTAATAAGGAAAGCTTTGTTATCTAAATCAATGTGGTTCCAGGATTTCATGTATAAATAAGGGTTCGGATAATGATGGTTACCAGCTGTCTCTCAAAAACATTATCTGAATCTGTTCAACTCCTAAGTTCAGATACTGAAGAAAACCTAAGAATTACAAAGATTTCTCTCTTTAAAAAATGAAATACAGGGGTGATCCCCAACAATACAAAAGAGAAACATGGGTGGAAACAATGGCTTTATTCTTCCGAGTGTGATTTCTTAATCAATTAAACTCAGAGTAAACGGTGTTGGGAAGAATAATCCAAATTTACACCCAGTAAAATTATAAAATTTTTTTTGGCAAACAAAAGGGAAAAAAGGAAATGGGAAGATGCTGATTCCTCGACCTTTAAAAGGAGTGTTATCAGTTGTAAGAAATTTGGAGGGAAGTCTTGGAAATGGGAATGTGAACTGGAAATATACATGCATGTATATAGACAAAGCAAAGACATGGAAGTGTGAATTAAATTGTTAAACCCAAGTGGTAAGCTAAGGGGTGTTTTCGTGCTGTGTTTTCAACTTTTCTTTGTTTCATAAGCCTTATTTTTTTTTAATAAATTTTAAACAAGGGTTAAGAGCTAAATAACTGTAAGACAAAAATTCCCCAAACTTTTCCTAGGCTTCTGATTCTTTAGTCTGTTGTCATTCTGTCTCTCTTCTCTTGCCCAGCCCCTGTCACAGGAAAGGGGCTTGTGCTTCCGTTGCATAAGCAGGGAACAGGGCTAACACTTAAATATAAATCATCAGTTGGCAAGAGGACATTGCTAGCTTTATGTTGTCTAGATCCCCCTAGGCCGGGGGGGGGGGGGGGGGGGGGGGGGGGGGGGGGGGAGTCATGGGACGGAATCAGGAACAGGAGCCCAATGCCAAGAAGCCCAGCTTGTCTTCCTTGGAACGCCCTGTGTGGGACCACATCAGTAACAGAGCTGAGTGGACACTGAGGTGTGCACTGGCCCTGGGAGCTGGGAACCAACAGCAGAGCCTACAGTACTCATCATCGGGAGGCTCATAGGATTAACTTGGCCAAAAAATGGCCACACCTCTGGGAAATTATTTAAAACACTTCCCATCCAGCCTAGATCTGTCCAAGCATAGCATAATGAATGTATTTTGTACCGATTGCAACCTTAGTTAAGACTATATTTAAACTTCATCCCAGGTTGGCCAGGCCATAGTGTGTTTCTCCCTTAACTATGCCAAGCCCAAGTCAAGGGAGTTGCTACAGTCTTGTGTGTATATGTCACTTCTAAGCGTTAATTTCAGAATTGAATCCCAAAGGCTACAAATTTACCCACATTGAAGTGAAGGTGGCTAATCCTTGCCCTAAGCAAGAGAACTGTTCCTCTCCTGGATGCAGAGGGGGGAACGCCACAGGAAGCCACAAGTAGTGCTGGCGAGAGCTGCCAGAGCTGGTAAGAACCAGCTGGCTCTGGAAGGAGAAGGAAGGGAGGGTGAGCCCCGCCCAGCTGCTGGCGCATGTGTCTGCAAGCTGTCCAGGCTGCTGACATCAACGGTAATATTGCAGCCCTGAGCTGACTCACTGAAAAGCTTTCTCAAAAAAGGAAGTGATGATAGAGAGAATAAGTGGTCTCTCTTGGTTCAGAGCTGGAGCCCACTCACATTCAAACATACTGCTGAGTCTTACAAGACCTCACCCCCGTGGACACATGAGGAGATCATGCTATCGGAAGTGACGTGGGTTTCCCTACACTGCACTCACTGAGAACCCCTTAGGAAGCCTATCCACAAAACAGTCTTTGAACAATTCTAACCATGGAAAGGAGTTGCATGAATCTTACAAAGCTTTCCTTAAGGCATTCTGGAAGATAGAAAGTAGTTTCATAGGGAACTCATGACCTTGAAGTAAGAAGGCTCAAGCTCATCTCAGTCACTCAAGTATTTTGAACTTGCTAAATTTGATTAAATTAGTATTATTTAATAAAATCTTTAGTTGGATGCATGCCATTAGAATTAGAACATACCTGGTATGTAATTCCAAAAGTACAAAAGGAGCTAACTGTGAAAAATACTTCTCCCTTACTAACCTCCGACTCACAGTTCTCATCTACTCGGTTTCCCTGCCGACGGTGACTCTTACCCTGTGCTCTTTCCCCCAGTCGATATTTACACCAATAAAGAGGTAATATACGGTCTCCACCCCTCCCCAACTCCTCTTCAGTTTTTACTATGGTTTTTACTCTTGCTTTTTTTTTTTTTTACACAATATGGTGGCAGAGTACACCCACTGTTCTGCACCTTGCCTTTTTCTCACTTAAAAACAGTTCTTGACGTTTGCACACAGAAACAGACTCATTTCTTTTGACAAGTGCATGCTGTTCCCCTGTCTGGATGTTCCACAACTTCTACAACCAGTTCTCTGTTGAAGGGCATTTGTGCTGCTTCCACTCCTTTATTACAGATGAGGTTACAAGGAATACTTGTACTTGGAACATTCTACTACACACATGGCAGAGGCACGTGGGACTATACGTAGAAGATATTCTTGGAAGTGCAAGATCAATAGTCAACTGCCATATACTTTGGTAGATAATACCAGATGGCTCTCCATAAGGGTTGGGCTAACGTACACACACAACAGCAACATACTATCCCTATCCCTCTTTCTCTACACTCTACACTCTCACAACACAAAAATGGTGTCATACCTTCTCCTTACCAATCTAAGAAGTTAAAATTGTAACTCCAGACAGTTTTCCATTTTAATTTTTCTTGCTCTGAGACACGCTAAAAAACCTATATGTCTTTAACAACCCTCACTATTTCCTTTTCTGTGACCTGTTTTGTTCACAGACTGTCCATTTTTCTTTTGGGTCTTTGGTCTCTTACTTTGTAAAAGCTCTTCATTTTTTTTAAGTTATTAACTGTATGTTGCAAACAACTTCCCCCAGTTATTATTCTTTTGGTTTACATCTGAAGTTTTCTGGCTTATACATTTATTGTTACGTAGTTAAATCTTACTTGTATGACTTCAGTGTTTTCTATCCTTCTCAAAAGAGATTGACCTATGGTTGGGATAATAAAAACAAAGAAAATTTTCCCTATGTTTTCTTCTAGTACATTTTTGGTGACAAGTCAGGGTAATAGTTGGTCGCCGCAGACTGTCCCCTGACAAAGCCCGACTGTGGATAAATCGAAAGTTTCTCTGTGAAAAAAAAAATTAATGGGAAAGTCAGGAGAAAAAGCTACCTTTCCCAAAGAGTAAGAGGAGTTAAGCATTGAAAATGTTAAGTTGAAATTAACTGGTGTACAATAAAACCTACTGTTGGCCAGGATGCAATTCCTCGCCAGCAAGTGTACCTACAGCTGGCATGTTGTTTTTAACAGATCAAGAGATGGTCTCATGAACATAAAATGGGGAAACTGGGCCCAAATTGGAAGCTACAAAGCTTTATCAAGATATGAGTTTTGGCTTTAAAAATAAATTTAAAGTATGATATCCAGCACTGGTAATTGATGGAGAAAATAAGCTTCTTTTCACTATATTGATTCTGATTTCATTTTTGTGGATTCTTTGAGAAAGCCAGTGAGGGTGTGGATTAAGGGATGGAAAATGTCATCAACTAATGGACTCTGTCTTTTCTGAACATGGAGACACAGTGTCTCAGGAAAAAAGTAAAAACCCACTTCAAGTCCACAAAATATCCTTTAACATGTGGTTCACATACCTTTCCCTCCTGTGAAACCATCACCAACTTGAAGGAGGATGCCCAGGAGTTGTGTTTTGTTTTATGTGTTTTGTATGCAAATGCTTTCATCTAGTATCTATTGTGTCTGACACAGAGCTCAAAATAAAATGGGTGTTCCATTAATGTTTACTAAATAAGTTGTTGACATTAATCCAACTCACTCTCAAAGGCAATTTTGAAAAGGAAAAGAAAAAATATGTGTAAATACATGTTGGGAGAGAGAGTGTATTCATCGCAAGACCCCAACGAACCCCTTATACACTATACACCTCAAACCCAACCATACTGGATTAATCCTACAATGTATATTTTTTCACATTTGAACATCTCTCAAATAGGAATATATCTTACAACTATAATTGGCAGTGTTTTCATTGCTAGTGGGGTGGTATATACAATAATGGTGCATCTTACAGTGGACATGGCCTTGAATATGTCTTACTTCTACTACCTACCTATACCTTGGAGGACCATGAAGCTTGCTAGATAATCACAGATGTAAAACACCCAGACGGTGTTTGGGACACAACAGATACTCATCAAATGTTGGCTCCCTTTCTCCTTAATGTGCATGTATCAAAAGTAGAGTGGTATCATTTGCTCTTGAGTCAAAAAAAAAGAATGTAGAATTTAATTTCAACGTAGATGATAGTAGCAAAAAATGTGTTGAGCCTCTGCTCGATGTGAAGTGCAGGGCTGGGCGTTTACACTCCTGATCTGTAGTATATACCCTCTGTCTCTAAACTTCCCCAGATCCTTACATGATAGCTCTGAATTCATGAAGTTGAACGTCAATCTATTGGATCTGCCAGTTTTTAGTTCTTAGAGATTCCAAGTTCGAACTTCAGCCCTTCCATGAAGTAGAAAATTGGAAACTTATTTATGTACCTTTAATATTGCACAACAGTGAAAGCTTTCTGAAAAGCTTGTGACTGAGCAAAACAAAACAAGATTCTTAGTAAAACAAGTGTTCTTTGCAGAGTCAACGCCTTGAGAAGCCCCTGGTGTTGGGGGCTGATAAAGTAGGTAGGGCTCCTTCAGCAGAACCCAGACAGAAAAGTCCTTGGGGAAGAGGACCAAAACCCAGTCTTGAAAGAAACTACTGTCTGCTTTTTTCTTTAAGAGGGGCTTTTATTGGGGGGGGGGGGGCGCCTGGGTGACTCAGTCGGTTAAACATCTGACTTCTGATTTTGGCTCAGATCATGATCTTGCAGTTCGTGGGTTTGAGCCCCACTTCGGGCTCTGTGCTGACCTCGTGGAGTCTGCTTGAGATTTTGTCTCCCTCTCTCTCTGCCCCTCCCCTGCTCATTATCTCTCTCTCTCTCTCTCTCTCTCTCTCAAAACAAATAAACATTAAAAAAAGATACCTTTTTTTTAAGTTTAAATTTATTTTGAGAGAGTAAGAAAGAATATGAGTTGGGAAAGGAGGGAGAGAGAGAGAGAGAGAGAGAGAGAGAGAGAGAGAATCCCAAGCAGGCTTCACACTGTCAGTGCAGAGCCCGATGTGGGGTTCAAACCCACGAACCACGAGAGCATGACCTGAGCCAAAATCAGGAGTCAGATGCTTAACTGACTAAGCCACCCAGGCAACCCTAAAAATAACTGTTTCGACTGGACAAATATACATCTGCTATTGTTTCCTGTATTTTTTGGTAGGTCAGTACCCCAGCCTTCTGCCACAACCTTATCGTTTCCTGGTACCCTTCTGTTACGACATGTGCTTATCACACTGAATTGCACATTATTTGCACAGGAATCTCCCTCTCGGTGACCAAGCTCACGAAAGGCCTGGAGACCACCTTTCTTCTTTACAAAGTACCAAACACACAGCTGACGGTTGTTGACTAACTGAATGAAACCCTAGAATGTGATAATAAATAGAACGGCTCGAAATGACATTAAAAACCTAAAAGCTTATTCGCAGAGCATGCTTCTTTGTACACATGGCCACCCTACCCAAGCACGACAAAATGTACCTAAGCCTATTGTGTGGCAACAATCTCTTTATAAAGTTCACAGTCACCACACAGGAGAGTTCCCCAGAGCTCACAGTCACACCCTGCAAATTAAGTAACTTGACCTTAAATGACCCTCTACGTTGTGATAACAGGACTGAGGGCAGGCGTGAAATATAGGCGGAGCTCAGCTAATATCTTAGAGCCTTGGGATAATAATCCCTATTTTCTCAGAGATGACCAACGGGCAAATTAAAGACGAAAACAAATCTGAATGGCCCAAAATTCAATTGTTAAACGTACAGCCGCTATTTGCCTGGATTCATCCTGCAGCTGGTTAACAACAACAACAAAAATCAGCAACTGTAGTTGACTCCGCCGCAGAAACAGAGGTGCTGTCCCTGCCAAATTAGAATGCCCAGTGCTGTCCCCACTGCGGCGGCTGTCCCACTTGATCACACAGAGCAAAGCGCCCAGTGTCCAAACAGCATGGACTATAGTTGGGGGCCAGGGATGGGGGGCGGAGAGGGGGAAAGGACTCTGTCTCTGGGATGTAGGTCTCCTGCATGGTTTCTGGAAGGGATCGAGAATGCCTAACAAAGAGTCATTCTACTACACAGCAGCCCACAACAACAACTCTGGCCTCAAGTCCACTAGTTACATTACAGAGTAGTTTTAATCTGGCTTCTCTAACGGAAGGAGGGCAGGAGGGGTAAGGTACCCAACTCCCCTGCCTGATTGGCACCAATTCCTTACATCTGAGGATGGCTGGTCAAAGCAGACAGCGCAAGTGATGCTTTATATTATTTTCAGTTGTTGCAGTTCTTTTTAATATTATCATCCTTTAAAATGTCCATAAAATTCCTTTTTCTGTCCTTCATCAAAATGGTACAATAAAGGAACACTGAAATTCCGATCACAATTACTGCTGAACCTTGCCAGGAAGCATCACTCTACTACCTCGCTTCCTTATATCCCGCAGCTTAACTAAACAGTACCTCATTTAATTTTGATAACCACTTGATTTCCCATTTTAAACATAAAAATCTGGGGTCCTGGGTGGCTCAGTCAATTAAGTGTCTAACTTCGGTTCAGGACATGATCTCGTGGTTTGTGGGTCCGAGCCCTGCGTTGGACTTTGTGCTGACAGCCTGGAGTCTGCTTCGGATTGTGTGTGTGTGTGTGTGTGTGTGTGTGTGTGTGTGTGCGCGCGCGCCCCTCCCCCACTAGTGTTCTGTCTCTCAAAAACAAACATTAAAAAAAAAAAAGAAAAATCTGAGGACAAGGGAGGGAGAGAAAGGAGGGAAGGGGTGGGGAGGGGAGGGGAGAGTAAATCTAGAAATTCAGTTGCTCAATTTTGTTTCCCTTTTTCTGACAGCCACTGAGAAAACAGACAATTATCTTCACACATACCATCACCTTTGTTTCTTCCCTAGAGAAAACATCCCCAGTCTCGCTCAGGCGGCAAGGAATAAATATTTACCATTAGCAGAATTTCCAGTTCTTTGGCATTGAACCTAAATGGCAACCCTGATGCTCAACTCACTCGTCCACTTTAAGCAGTGTTGGAATCGGAAGTGCCTCCCCGCTGGACACTACGTAACCCCTCAGTGTTCAGGATTTAAAGGATCCATCATGCGCATGAGTTGAGGAACATTTCTTCCATCTCTCTTGCCTCTAGAGCCCGGGGAATAATTGCAACTATGAACACTAAACATTCGCCCAGTGCTTACTTTGGGGGTACACTCACCTAATTCTCACAGCACCTCATAGGTCAGGCACTAATGGTGCTCCCATGTCCTCAGGAATAAACTGAGGCCAGTGTTCCCAGCGATGTGCTGCCAGGCAGGAAGTGCACCTGACCCACATCTCCACACGGATGCTCCGATTAGGAACCTTTAACGCTGGCTCGTTGTGCATCCAGCACCTCCCTCCTCCCACGCTCGTGGATTGATTCCCTTAAACTCTAAGTATATAGAAGTTTCTTCCATTCAACCATAAGCTTCCTTGATAGCACAGACTCTGTCTTATACTGGCCTTTGCCTTTGCCCCAAATGTCTGGTTTAATACTGTCCACCTAGTTTGTTAGGTAACAGAGATTTTAACGTAAAATCATGTCATCCCGTTTGCTCTGTAGCAGATGAAACTTAAACACAGACATGAAAGCACTGAAAAGAAATAATGGTCCCACTACATTCTCTTTTCCAGCTATTTTTCAAAAACAAAGGGCAAATAATGCAATTTATTTATTGAGTTGGCATTTTCCAGACCCAGGAAAAGAATTTACTGCCGGAAACCCACCCTAAGCATTCTTTGGGCCAAAGAAAAATGATCTCAGGTGTAGAAGATGAAGCTGCAGAGAGGAATGAAGAACGACAGAAAAGATCAAGATGCAGGTATATCCATGGGAATCCTGGCTTGTGAAAAACCATAATAATTGTGCCTTTTGGGGGCTAAGAAATGTGTGGTGTGAAAATTCATGACATCAAAAAACATAATGCAAGAAAAGGATAAATAGAATTAAAGTCTCCTAAGGCTGTTGTGTTGTTTAGAAATAGTAAGAAGTATGCACTTATGAAATATCCCTCATAATTTAAGTTGCGATCTCTATGGTAACCATTAAAAGTACAGTAAAACATGTGTAACTAACAAGCTGAAAGAGGAGGAGAAGTAGAATAATAAAAAATACTTGATTAACCCCAAAGAAGGCAAGAAAGACAGGGTGAGGGGGAGAGACGAGACAAATACAAAACAAATAATCAGATGGTAGATTTTAACCCAAATATAGGCATAATTACATTAAAAATGGAACCATACTAAAATTCTCTAATTAAATGACAAAAACTGTCAGACTAAATTTCTTGAAGTCTTAAATATACGCTACTTACAAAAGACTTGCTTTAAATAAAGCCGGGGGGGGGGAGAATTAAAGTAAAAGGATGGAAAAAAAGAGATAACATACAATTTGGAATGCTGTATTAGGGTTTTTAAATAGCTTTGGCAAAGCCCCAGTAACTTCCAACTATGGCACCACTGTTTCGCTGTTTGCACCGAATGCTGATGCCTGGAAGGGAAAAATAGATACGATTCTAGAAGGCTTTAGATGTTGAATTCAAAAGAAAAGAGGGCTGAAAAACAACTCATGCCTTAGATAAAGTCAGGTAACCGAATGGACAAATCAACTGGTACAACTCAACAATGGAATATTATTCAGGGCTAAAAACAAACAGAACTATCAAGTCTTGTGGACTCTTTACTGCATGTTACTAAGCAAAAGAAGCCAATCTGAAAAGGCTATATACTGCATGATTCCAACTATATGACATCCTGGAAAAGACAAAACCATAGGGACAGTAGGAAAAAAAATAGTGGTTGCCAGGGGTTAGGAGGGAGAGATAAACAGGCACAGCACAGAGGATTTTAGGGGTAGTCTAAATATTCCGCATGATGGTATAATGATGGATATGTATCTTTATACACCTGTCCAAACCTGTAGAATATATACTTAGGAAACTAAGATAAACTATGGACTTTGGGTGATTGGTGTATGTTGATGTAGGTTCATCCCTGGTAAAAAAAAAAAAAAAAAAAAAAGGTACCATTCTGGTGAGTGATATTGACAATGAGGGAGGCTATGTGTATGTTGAAGCAGAAGATATATGAAAAATCACTGTACATCTCTCTCGATTTTGTTTGAAACCTAAAACTGCTCTTAAGAACTTAAGTCTTAAAAAAAAAAAAAACAGAACAGAACACCAAAAAGGGAATTTTACCATGTAGTGGTTTTTTGTACATAATTTTTTTTTAAAGTCAGACTCTGGATGTGTTTAATTAAAACATGGCTAATAGGCCACCATGGTTAATAATGGCCCAGCTGTTCTTGAAAGAGGAAACTAAAAGGTACACCCGGCTAATCCTTTGAGTGGAGCATAAGGTGGGTGCTCTCAGGTTCATGAATAGGAAAAACTATTAACCATTTTTAAACATACGCACACATAGTCATTTTTGCACATTAAGCTTCCATTAACTCCTAGGGCAAAATCTTGAGTCGCCAGCAGTACCACAATGCACCGAGAATACAAATCCGCCATAAAGTGGGAAGCATAAGTCTCAATTATGCCCCCTGCACTCTGTGTCTTGTTTGACTCAACTAATCTCAGAGATAAGCTGCAGACAATTACACACTGTGTGATTAATAAAAGCTGGCAGCCAGAAATCCATGCTCGTTGGCTATTAAAATTAGAGTCAGAGCTGGGTCCACAGTGTTGCTAGACAATGGTGGCCATTATGAAAACATGGAACGAGAAGCTTCATCCTGGCCTCTCAGGCTCTGCCATCACACACCGGCCACCCCAGAATTACAGAGAAAGCTACAGGATGCGTCGATGCCACTGCGCCTTAAAAAATAAATAGCAAAATAGATATTGTTGGATATAGAGGAGGTAAAAGGAAACTACTAAATGGTACAAGAGTTTGGCACTTTGGGACTGCATATTTGGTTTTTATTTTCTGATTCACTGACACAGTGATTTCTTGTTATGAATCATTTCCCTTGAAACGCAGACACAGTCACCTCCAGAGACATTGAGATTACCTCTCCCAACACCTATGACAGTGCCTGGAATAAAGCAGGTGCTCAAGAAACATTTATGGACCTCAACAGAATCAGAGAAACATACAAAGGTCATTTGTTCTAGTCAGTACCCTACCATCATCACCACCACCCCAAAAAAGAGAATTACCCTGAAGACTAGGACCAAATGCAAAGTGATCGCTGAGCATACACAGAGAAATGAGTTAGGCTTGCAGAAACCAAAAAGCGAGGGGGCGTCTGGGTGGCTCAGTCGGTTAAGTGTCCGACTTCAGCTCAGGTCATGATCTCACAGTTCACGGGGTTGAGCCCCGCGTCGGGCTCTGTGCTGACAGCTAGCTCAGAGCCTGGAGCCTGTCTTCAGATTCCGTGTCTCCCTCTCTCTCTGATCCTCCCCTGCTCTCTCTCTCTCTCTCTCTCTCTCTCTCTCTCTCTCTTTCTCAAAAATAAATAAAACATTAAAAAAAAAGAAACCAATGAGCGAAATAAGTCTTGGCAATTTTTTGGCGAACCTGACCCAATATCACAAACCTCAAGTAGGTCCTAACAAGGAAGAAGGGATTGTCCCACATTTATGGTCACACTGTCTCCTCTCCCTAAACTGAAACAGGATGGCCGCCTTCTCTCAATTCAGCACAGTCAAATGAAGCCTTACCTACCCTTTCTCTTGTGCCCTTTCAGCTCAGTAATTTAAAAAATACTTTAATGGGGAATGGGAGACCAGAGAGGTTTAGTAATTGCCCCAGGTCACACAGTGAGTAAACTAAAGATCCAGAATTAGAACTCTAGAGAGACTGATTCAAGAGCTTACTTTCTTAAAATTCATGCTAGAGATGCATCTTTGATTTGCATAATTGAGGGATGGATTGTGGGGATCACCTGATTTATGAAATCAATATGTTCTGGTAACTTGAATATTAATAATTCAATTTGCAGCACCTGGGTGGCTCAGCCAGTTGAGCATTCCACTTCAGCTCAGGTCATGATCTCACACTCATGAGTTCGAGCCCCCTGTCAAGCTCTACGCTAACAGCTCAGGGCCTAGAGCTTGCTTCACATTCTGTTTCTCCCTCTCTCTCTGCCTCTCCCCTACTTGCTCTCTGTCTCTGTCTCTCTCTCAAAATAAATAAACATAATAGAAAAAATTAAATAAGTCACATTCTATTTGCCATTTAAATAAATAGACTTTAAATCACAAAAGTAATGTATTTTCATTACAGAAAAAAAAAAGAAAAATCACTTCTAATTGTACCACCTAGATTTAATAACATAACATTAATGCTTTTTATTTTCCCTGTTTATATTTTCCTATGCTTGTATTTGGTTTTTTTTTCTAATAAGCAACCCTCTTTTCCCTTAAAAATTCCTCGCGATCATCTTTCTACTTTATCAAAGATTCCACTTAACTAAATCTTTATGTTGCATCAATCACATATTACCATTCTTGTAGGTATCATCAAAAAGACCTACTGGCCTATTCTCCAACATCTAAATCCACTTTAAGTCTTCTGCTTGCCCTACCAGCTCTTCCCTGAAGTCAATATTCCAAGGAAGCCCATGCATGTTTGCCTCTCAATTCCCTTTATTTGAACTGCAGTCATTTTATTCAATTACAGATTAAATATCTTCCTTCACTTCCCCCAGACCCAGTGACTTGAAGCCTAGCTTTAGCCTTGAGCGTACTTTTGGTATCGTTCTCAGCAAGTCGAAGACACGAGTGTATGCCTTTGAATGTTTACCATGGCATCTGTTCATATTATTTTTTTCTGGGGGCACTATGATGGCTCAGTCAGTTAAACATATGGCTTGATTTCAGCTGAGGTCATAATCTCATGGTTCATGGGTTCGGGCCCCGTAGCCCTTCTGTGCTGACAGCATAGAGCCTGTCTGGGATTCTCTCTCCCCCCTCCCCTTCTCTACCCCTCTTCTGCTTGCTCACTCTCTCTCAAAATAAATAAATAGATAGATAGATAAATTTTTCTGAAATTCCACATTTCAAAGAAGTTAAAAACATGCCAGGAGTTTAAAGACCACCTTCAGCGCCAACTAGCACCTATAAATTTTTACACACTCACTGAGATAAAAGACCCACCTCTTGACAGTTTACTTCAATAGTGAAAAAAGACATCACTGTTAGTACAAAAAATCTAATAAAAGTAGCACTTGGACCTCTTAATTATATAAAATCGAGTCCCTTGATATACAAAATTTGGTACAGAATGGTAGTGAATTAGAGTTGATGGGGGGACTCTCTCTCTGGCTCTTTAGGTAATGAGTCTGGAGCACTGGAAAATAATACTGACAGAATGGCCTTTAAAATTTAAAGTGGGGGGCGCCTGGGTGGCTCAGCCGGTTAAGCCTCCGACTTTGGCTCAGGTCAGATCTCACATTCGTGGGTTCGAGCCCCGCGTCAGGCTCCGTGCTGACAGTTAGCTCAGAGGCTGGAGCCTGCTTCTGGTTCTGTGTCTCCTTCTCTCTCTGCCCCTTCCCCTCTCATGCTCTGTTGCTCTCTGTATCAAAAATAAATAAAACATTAAAAAAAATAAATAAATAAAATAAAACTTAAAGTGGGTTTTATCAGGTCTCGGTGGCAACATTTTCTTTACTTTGGGAATACATTCAGAAACCTTAATCGAAGTTTGGGAGAAATAGAAGTCAATACTCAAATTTGTGCTTAATTCACAGCCTTTCAGGGAAGCTCATTATGATGAAGGGAAGAGTGAATAAAATCAGGTATATTATGATCATAACTACCATTGGTAGCATCTTCAATGCATCAGGCATCCATATACTTTATTTCTAATCCGAATTAGCCCTGTAAGGCTGGCTTACAAATGAGGAAATAGAAGCAGAGAAAGTTGAAGTAACTTGCCATTGGTCACCCAGCTATTAAGTGTCAGAGGCAGGATTCAAAGCCAGTGCTGCCTGACCCCAAAGCCACAGCTCAGTGACCAGCGACTATAAATAAGTCACACTCCTGGGTCCCCTCAGGACCCACCGGATGTGCAGATTGAACAAGCCCAAGAACAAGGATCGATCATTCCTGTTACCCACTGCTGTCAGCACCACACGTGTCCTCAGAAGGTAAGATTGAGTCCTCCTAAATTACATCACAAAAATATCCTGGGAAAAGGTAGGTAAAGGGAGAATGGGGGAAAAAATAGATTTCCTTCTTGGATTTGTTTAAAGTGTGTTATGCAAAATGAGACCGTAAATAGGATAACAAGAAGGAGATCTGGCTGGATAGTCTGATGCTAGACCATTCCCCAAACACGATGATTCTCAACTTTGCAACTTCAAATTACATCGTTTGGAGAGCTTTTTAAAATACTGATTTCTGGGGCGCCTGGGTGGCTCAGTCGGTTAAGCATTGGACTCTGGCTCAGGTCACTACCTCATGGCTTGTGGGTTCAGTCCTGCACTGGGCTCTGCGCTGACAGCTCAGAGCCTGGAGTCTGCTTCAGATCCTGTCTCCTACTCTGTCTCTCTCTGCCCCTCCCCGACTCACGCTCTCGCTCGCTCTCTCTCTCTCTCTCTCTCTCTCAAAAGTAAACATTAAAAAAAAATTTTTTTTAAACACTGATCTGTAGTGCTCCACCTACAGATTCTGATCTAACTGGTCTACAGCGGGGTCCAAGTATCAGAATTTTTTTTTAAGTTCTCTAGATGGTCCTCACGGACAACCACTGAGAACCACCTTGTCCCAGAAGGGGACACCTAATGTCCGTATTTTTCCTTATTATATACACATGGTAGAATCTGAACACGGGCACCAAAAGGTTAGTTGGAAAGACCAACACCCCAGGGACATTACCTGGGCCGTATCTTCCATCAGTCCCCGAATCTTCTCCACAACATCGTTGCGTCGGTGCTGGCGCAGGGCACTGATGAGCTGGGCGAGGCTGGCCTCGGGCCCCCGGATGGTCCAGTGCTGCAGAGCTGCGTAGGCCCGCTCGTGGTCTGCCGTGTACCCGTTAGAGAAAGCAGCCACTTCCCTCTCACTGGCATTGCACAGAAACTGATAGATGTCCTTCCACTGGCTTCCCACCTGGGCTGCCACGAGCTTCAGGATGTCGATCCCTAAACCAGAGAGAAAATAAAATGAAAAACAGACACAGGCACGTGAGGGAGGGTCTTTACATATGGCTACTCTTTTTAATGAACTGAAAGAAGCATGTTCTGCCTTTGTAATACATCAAAGGAATGGAGTAAGTGCTTAGCATACACAGCCCCTCCTGGGGACCAGCTAGGTATCCTCCTACCAGTATCACTTTCTGAATATGGAACCAGAAGAAGGTGCAATCCTGGAAGTATGATAAATGGTCCCCAAAATGATGTTTTGAAAGCCAAAGCCAAACAAAATAACCAGCGACTCCTTTGTGACTGCTAAAGTCAAGTGCAGCCAGGGCTCCTGGGTGGCTCAGCCGGTTAAGCATCTGACTCTTGGCTTTGGCTCCGGTCATGATCTTGCAGTTCATGGGTTTAGGGGTTTGAGCCCTGCATCAGGCTCCTTGTTGAGAGTGCCAACCCTGCTTGAGGTTCTCTCTCTGTCCCTCTCTCTCCCCCTCTGCCGCACACCCTTTCTCTCAAAATAAATAAATAACCCCCCCCCAAAAAAGTAGAACCAAACAGAGGCCCCCAGACTAAAAAAGTGGTAAAATTAAGAAATTTTTTAATGGTTTTTATTTATTTTTAAGAGACAGAGACAGTGCGAGCAGGGGAGGGTCAGAGAGAGAGGGAGACACAGAATCCGAAGCAGGCTCCAGGCTCTGAGCTAGCTGTCAGCACAGAGCCGGATGTGGGGCTCAAACCCACGAACTGTGAGATCATGACCTGAGCCGAAGCCGGACGCTTAACCAATTGAGACACCCAGGCGCCCCAAGAAATTAAGAACTTCATGAAATTAAGAAAAAGGTAAGCCCTGGATTAAAACCACAGTGGAGTTTATCCAGCACCATCGGGAGAGAGTGTTCAGATTCTGGAAATAATGTCGACTGACGGTGTGCCCAGCCATCCAGCCCCACGGAGACACCCCTTAAGAACCTCTGGCTCCTTGTGCTCTAATCTTATGCTCAACAAGCAATTTTCTCATCTATTATTCAGCCTCCAAAGTTGACTTGCACAGTTATAATGGAGACAACCACCAAAGTGACAGTATAATAACAATAGCTATTATCTCCCCAGATTTATGTCTAAGGCGCTAGCTCTTGGAACATCTTCATAAAGCATTAACATTTCAATTGCACGGATAAGATAACAGCCCCTAGAAGTTAGACAATGTGCCCAGCAGCACAAAGGCAGCTGGGTTGAATCTAACTCACTGGATCATATATTATATGGTCCCGCTGGCAGACCGGTCACTTGTAAACTCCATCAGTGTGGGTCTATAGTACCCAGATCTGATGAATGCAGGCTGAAATGCAGAGTCAAATCCCAGAAGCTGCAAGTTCAAGGTGGGTGCCTGACACTGACCCTCTGTGAGGTGTGGCTTTCCCTTAGCAACACACTTTGGTGTCTTCCTCTACACATCACCTTCTCTTGGCATGTACACGTTGGGTTTCCCCAAATTGATACCCAGCATCATAGAGAACCTTGCAGGTAGACATCTGGTAGTTTACCACAATAGGGGGATGAGTCCTCTCAGCCAATACCAGGTCTGTGAATGAGGCCAAAATCCCACACCCAGATATCAGAGTTATTATAGTCAACAGTTACGTCTTTAAATTTTTTTTTAATGTTTTATTTATATTTGAGACAGAGAGAGACAGAGCATGAGAGGGGGAGGGGCAGAGAGAGAAGGAGACACAGAACCGGAAGCAGGCTCCAGGCTCTGAGCTAACTGTCAGCACAGAGCCTGACTCGGGGCTCAAACCCACGAATGTGAGATTTGACCTGAGCCGAAGTCAGAGGCTTAACCGACTGAGCCACCCAGGCGCCCCAACAGTTATGTCTTTAAAACACTAACTACTCAAAAAAAAAAAAAAAATGGAGTCAAGGTCTCACATGAAGCTTAGGGGGAAAAAAAAAAGAAAAGAGGAGAATAGAGAGAAGATTCCTGTGATAGAGAAGTGAATTTCTTAATTACTTAAGAGGCTAATGGGGGGGGGGGAGTTCCTTTGTTTGTTTGTTTGTTTGTTTCAGTCCATTCTTGGGGAACATAATTATAAAATTAGCTCTCAATGTTTGCCCAAGAGCAACACTAATTCCAGAAGTTTCTTTGAAGATGGAGAACCCTGTGGTTCCTCAATGGCAATCCTTACTCTGCCAAGTAAACCTATAGAGACAGATGATTTGCAAGATTGCACACATATCCTGAATCAACCACCTACATGGCTTCTGAAAAATAAGTTTGTAGTAGATGGCTGCTTTCTTGTCAACTCTAATTTGACTAAGCCCACAGTGTCTTACATGAAAACATGACTGCATTTTCTTGTACATGGGACCTTCGCTTAAATCTTCATAATGCTAGTGACAGTGTGGCTTTAGGCAAACCACTAACTGTCATGTCCATTTCCTCATGTGTACAATGGAGAGACTCACTAGGGTCCCTGGGGATGGGCTGATTAACATTTTCTATGAGCTGATTTATTTTTGGAAGCACCCGGTCATTATAAATGCTCCATATACTAAACACTAAAACTTAAGACTAAATGCAGTTCTGAAGCGAATACACAGCCTTTATAGAGTAATTACAGAGTTTAAAAGGCTCAAGCATAACAACAGTTCCCTCTTCCAACACCCAGTATTTATACTTCGTTTCCACCACAAAATAAAGAAAAATGAGGAAAAAAAAGAAAAATACAAAGAATGGTTACAATGAAACGTTCCTTCAACTAATGTTGACTGGAAGCTAAATTTAGGGCCCACAGATCAGGTTTCAGTTTATTTATTTTTTTAATGTTTGTTTCTTTGTGACAGAGAGAGGGTGAATAAGGGCAGAGAAAGAGGGAGGCACAAAATCAGGTTCTGAGCCATCAGCACAGAGGTCAACACAGGGCTCAAACTCAGAAGTGGTGAGATCATGAACTGAGCCGAAGTCTGACGCCTACCAGACTGAGCCATAGGGTTTAGTACCAGGATTATAGGTACTCAACAAAGAAGGTAAGCACCGGCATCCTGGCTTCCTGTCCTTTTTGAAACCTCACTAGTACATATCAAAAGAGGTACCACGACATAGAAAGGCAGCATCCACAGAAAGGCAAATATGAAAGAAAAATGTTTCTGCCCCCTGCAATATGGGGGGCTTCCCGTCAGCGCTCACTGCTGATATTGCCCAGATCCGCCACCAGCGAACTCAAGAACAGAGGCACGAGTGAGGTCATCGGCTGGGCTATTGTGGAAGGAATGGCATTTTCTAGTGCTTTCTAAAATCCTGAATTAGCTATCATCTGGGTGACAACATTAATTTGAAGCTCATTTTGTTAAGCCCGATGTCAGCTCCAGTATGTGAGGAAAAAAAAAAAAAGGAATTCTATGTCTTTTTATAAAAAGCTGAATTAACCTATATAATCAGAAAAAGTATTAAAGCTCTTTCCTTTTAGAGATAAATATCTGAAATGAGCGCCATCAGGAAGAGGCCACATCAAAGCCTCCCTGGACGAGGTATAAAGGACAGTGATGACGAAAACAAAGGCCATCACAGCACCTGGTTTCAGTCTGTACACCCGGCTTCAACAGAATGGGTGCAAGGAAAAGATGAGTAGGTTATAAGCTTTGTGATGGTACCCAATTCTCATCATTGAAAAGATTCGAGCATCCCCACGGCATCCCCCATGCTTGTGAAATGTCATGTCTGTTCTCATTATTCTTCTTAGAAAGACAGGTAGAGGGACGAACAATGAGAACACTCCCACAGAGGCATTTAATACCCAACCTCGTCCGGGACAGATGACTCCATAATTATCGCTATGCTGGTTTCTCTACACACAGTGGTCTCCTGCGACACACACACACACACACACACACACACACACACACACAAAACCAGGAGACGTGGGCTCAAGATTACCTCCCTTCTACCACCACCCTAATTCTTGCCCCCAGACATGAGTCTTTATCAGCACATGCTGTGACCTCAAGCATGTTTCAATGTATGCACAGAGCAATGTATGTCAAGTTCGAAATCTAAATGAAAGCCTGGCTTTAGCATTCCTAGAATTGATGTTCTTCCCTATAGAGTGAGTGGTCATGGCCTCACTGGTGCCTTTTCTGATGACCTTCTGCCTGAGCCCCATGTTGGCTTTGACCACCAATATACCAGCACCTGCCAGAGCCTAGCACATACCAGGAATTACAACGAACATCTTGAATGAATGAATGAATGAATGAATGGGAGCCTTTTTTCTGAGCTTTCTTGTCTTGCCTGAACCGCACCCCCACAACTTTTATCATCTCATTAATCTCTATAACCGCAGCCATTGAGAACCTGAAGGGTCACAGGCCTACACATCCGTGTCATGTAGCTCTGCCAGACCTCCTGTGGTCAACAGTGGGTGGAACACAGGCTTCCTGGCACAGGAACCCAGTTCTTGTGCAAGAGCCTCTCCCTCTGGCAGTGCCCTCTTCCCAGTGAGGGTGGTCCGCCACATGCATGTCAGGTGCCAGAGGAAAAGGTCTCCTGGATTCTGCCCCCACAGCCAAATCCTCCTGCAGAGAGAAGCTGTCTAGACCAAGGCCTGTCTGGCCCAATTACACAGTAAGTGCTTCTAAAAGCAATGTAGCCGAGGCACCTGGGTGGCTCAGTTGGTTAAGTGTTGGCTTCAGCTCAGGTCATGATCTCACAGTTCGTGGGTTCGAGCCCCGCATCGGGCTCTGTGCTGACAGCTCAGAGCCTGGAGCCTGCTTCGGTTTCTGTGTCTCCCCCTCTCTCTGCCCCTCCCCCACCGGCACTCTGTCTCTCTGTCTCAAAAATAAAAATAAAACAAAAAATAAAATTAAAAAATAAAGATAAAAGCAACACACCAAAAACATGCATGTGTGTTTTGTAGTAACTAGTATGTTACAGGATAGTTTCAAAAATGAAATAGCAATAGGAATCACTCTCAACGCATCACACAGGGAACTACTTCATCAGCACTTGGGACCTTAGTATGCTCCCAACTTAAAAATACTCCTTCTCTAGTTGAAGTACAAAAGTTGAAGAAACTGCTTAAACTTTATTTTAACTCAAAAAGTGACTTCTGAAGCAGAATTAATCACTATGTTGTTGAAGGTTCAATGGACAATCACTGTAAGCTCAGATGAATCTCAAAAGCTACTAAAAAACCATGGTGCACAGGTCTCATAAAGCTAATGATGGACTGTCTACCAAAGACACATTCCATCAAAACAGTAGACAATTTTCCAGATGGAAGAAATAAATACCACTGATGTTGTAAGGAAAACCAGTAACCTTTTATTTCACTCCATAGAGGAAAATAAAAAGCACAAAGCCCTCCTTTCTCCGGGTCTTGGTCTGTGTTTGAAGCTGTTCATTCATTCATTCATTCTTTCTGGTTACTGGGGACCCTGAGGTGTACAGGGCAGAACAAAAGTTTTTCCTGCATTCTACTGGGAGATTTGGAAAGTAGTGAGAGACAGTGAGGTGTGCCAGGGGAAAAAAATGTAACAAAAAGTCCCTGGAGACTTTTGAACTGAGGAATGGCACCATTTGACTTCCATCTGAGCAGGGCCATTTTGGCTGCTTCAAGAATACACGGGAGGGGTACAGGCAGAATGGGAGACACCAGTCAGAGGTCACAGTGGTCTCCCAAGGGAGGGGACAGTCATTTGGGCCAGAGGGGCAAAATGATAGGAAATGGTCAATTTCAAAGTATATTTTGAAGGGAGAGCTGATGGGATTTGCTACTGGGTTCGCTAAAAATGGGGTGAGATAGAAGGGAAGGAGTCACTCTCCAATGTTTTCTTTAACACCAGGAAGGCTGGAAAGGTCTCTTTCTACAATAGGTAATTGACCTGGAGGTGTGTTTTAGGATTCAGAGTCTAGACATCTGGGTCTATCAAGCAATGTAATGTACATTACATTCAGGTACAAGAAATAGGATGGATCTATGCACTTGAGAATCACCAACAGACAGTATTTAAAGGTCTGGGCCACCAAGGAAGGTGTACAGGTAGAAAAGAGGCGCAAGTCCTGAACTCTGGGGCTGTCTACTGTTTATAGGTCAAGTTAAAGAGGAGAAACCAGCTGAGGAGATGGAGAAAAAATAACCAGAGAGGTGGGACAAGAACCAGAAGAGAACAGAGTCCTGGAGGCCAAGGTAAAGAAATATTTCAAGGAGAAGGGATCAAGAGTGTTAAATGCTGCCAATAGGCCACGCAGATTCAGAGGAAACTGAACAGTTAGAATCATGTTGTCAGACTCTATGGAAAAGACACAAGATTGTGGCTAAAATACTGCCATATTTCACCAATTCTAAGACATCTGAATGCGTATTCCAATCAGTGCCTTTTCATAATTTGGGTTATGGTGGGTTTTCTTCCTTAGTGGTATTTTTTAAAATGTTTATTTTTGAGAGAGAGGGAGAGAAAGAATACAAGTGGGGGAGGAACAAAGAGAGAGAGAATCTGAAACAGGTTCCAGGCTCCGAGCTGTCAGCACAGAGCCTGATGTGGGGCTCGAACTCACAAACCATGAGATCATGACCTTGGATGAAGTTGGCCACTTAACCATCTGAGCCACCCAGGTGTCCCCCCACCTTAGTGGCATTTTAAAAAATGTTATGTTACCATCAGTGGTGTCTTAGGTTTGATAAAATATAGAAAGTCATTATCTTTTTAACTTATAAACTTGAGCCCTCCTGTTTTTTAAAACACGACATAACATCAACACACTTAATATGTCAAATTCTGTGCTTACCCTGCAATTTTAACAACCAATTACTCTCAAAGAATGACCAACAGAAATCTAGAAATTCCTCCCCTTCTGCAAAATCTGCTTACGTAACACCTGACCAGGTTGCTTCGAGGGTACTGATTTTTAAGGATTTTTTGGGCGGTGGAGAGGGATTTCTATTTATAGTTCAGCCCTATGTGAAAGAAAACACTAATTTGTTTTTCAATATCCCAAAGAGCTAAAATGCAAAAGCTGTTAGTTAGATAGATTATAACAAAATATACACTTAAAAATAAAATACCTTCCCAAAGCCCAGAGGAAGGACCATCAGCGGGTGGGCCTGGGGAAGACAGCAGCCTGTGATCCCAGGGGCGAGAGCCCATCCCTGGCCACTCTGTGCACGAGATAATGCTTTTTAGGCTCCAGTGATAGGAGGCTTTTCTCCTGCAGCAGTTCCGTCTGCTGTATAATCCTCAGACATCCTCCGAGGTTAAACAGAAAGGTGCTGTCTGTGGGAAATGGCATTAGTGGAAGCAAAGGTGGGAAAGGCAGTGGGGTGAGGGGTGAGGTGGGAAAAAAAGCCTCTTCCTGCCACTGTAAAATAACCGTGGTGGGACAGCCCCGGGGAAGGAGCAAAGGACACAGCAGCCTCTTAAATGGAACAATCTGCTCCCTTCAGCCCAGCTTCCCAGTGTTTATGTTTCAAATCTACTTCCCATAGGAAATTTGGGCCGACAGAGAGGTGACCGTCTGGAATTTTTAGTCAAGGAGGCTTGAGGCAAAGAAGGAAGGTTTCTCTGGTGGCAGCTGTCTGCTGTCTGAGGCTAAGAAAACCACCAAGTTCAACAGATGTGACTTCCGATTAGCAGGACTCCATCGCCTCTGACTTATCTGTAACAGCCTTTAATTTAAAAAAAATTTTTTTTTAATGACAGCCCTCCAAGCCTTCAGCCTGTTGGTCTGGCTTTAGAATTTTTCCTTAAGCAAGCTTAAGAAAAAAGTGAAAAGTAGGAAATGAGTGTAACTTCTACAGAGAACTCATTATTGATGACCATTTTGTAGTTGTTTTGTTTCAGATGAGTTGGGTTTTGTTAAGGGAAATAAAATTTTCTTAACAGAGCATGATAAAAAAAAAATCAACCATAGAAATGTTAAGAAATTTCTAGCCTCAGGTGACTCATGGGAAATCTCAAAAAAATCTCTCAAAAAATACAAATAAAATATTTATAAAATATGGCACTCAGTAAGCATGAGATAGGTCTTCGTTGAAGAAAAGTAAACAATAAAAATTTAATGTAAGCAGAAGCCTTTCTTATAAAACCAGAAAAATATATTAATTGGTCACAGCTTATGTCATGATTGTACCCCAGAATCTTGAAGATCTTCACGATTTTGCCTATGTCAGCACTAACAAACATCCCATAATATCACTTTAAGGGAAAAAAAATAAAGAAATAGAGTACTTATTGTCAAATTCCTAACACACTTCACTTGTTCTTCATTTCTGAATGCCACATATGGTCGTTTTCGACTGGAATGTTTTCAGTCATCCCTGAAACCTGACTGAAGAGCATATTGATATTGTTCAAATATATCCAGAGCATGGCTTCCCGTTACTCAACCTCTGCCCCCTACCAACCCCTGCAACCTTGGGGGAAGATTTATACCGGAAACCCAATCCCAATTGGACCTCTTGTTGCTTTCTCTGGAAAGACGATAAAGGTTATAAGAGGTGGGAATCTAAGAGTCAGGTTTCCTTCACAACCCCCATACCTGCCCCATCCTGAAGGAGGACCCACAATTTGGGAAGAAAGGAAACACATTTCATAGAATTCATAAGGACCTAGAACCAAGAATGTTGATGGTGAGTAGAACTCAAAGACGACCCAAGTGAGAAGGGATAGGTTTTGCTTGTTTGCTAGGGAGAGCTTTGCTTGACCAGCAGGTGTGGATAGGGGACAGGATAGAAGAAACAAAAAACACATTACCAGAAACTCAACCCCTAAAATAGAGCTTGGTCTGGGGACAGTGTCTGAGCTTTTCAAATAAGTACACAAGCAAATTCTGGTCTGGTTCTCACAGCACTGTTTCCCCCAAAGAGCAGACTTCACAGACAGACTGGGATATCAGTCTTAGACAAATAAAGTTATGCAATCAAGTTATGCAAATAAGAGGCTTAACCACCAAGCCAGCGGGTCTGTACTTGAACTTCATCTTCGGGTTTCAAGCCTGAGATATGGAAGCAGTTTGGTGGTGGGTACTTGGAGCCAAGACATTTGTCCTACCAGGGAGCAAAACAGGCTCCACAAGGTCACAGGTCCTTCCCTCTGCATAGCCTCCCTCCAAGCCAATGCTGTCCTACTGCACATGTCCCATGTGCAGGTGTGTTCCTCCCTACCACCCCACACCCCCACTTGCCCCAAGCTGCACCGGCACCTCCACTGTGCTCCTCACACCACAGGAGCAGGGAGCAGGCAGGGTGAGCAAAATTCCTTCCTCTTGCCTTCAAGAATGCTGAGAGTCACACTCCAAGTGCTACACCATCATTCCTTTCCAGCTCTTTTTGTTTTGGTCAGGCAGGCTTTGACACATATTATGGCCAACGTTCTTGGTATAGATGTTTTCCTGCAGCCATTTCTCCTGGCCCTTAGGACTCATTAAATCTCACCCTTAATGGAGTTCTACTTGTGTTGGAAATCAGAAACAACTGTCCCTCCACCCTGACCTCAGCTCTCCATGAATACCGCTCAACCGCCTGACCTTCCTGTGAGGAAAGAAAGAAAAGGAAGCCGAGTTGGCAGCTTTATCAATATTTACATATATGATCTCATTCAGTTCATAAACAGCCCCATGAGATAGGAGCTTTGTCCACATTACAGATGAGAACACTGAGGAGAGGTTCAGTAGCTTGGCATAGTTGCAGAGTGAGGGCTGGAAATCTGCCCATTGGCCCTCATCTCTCACTGCACCATGATGCCACCCAGGACCAACCAAGCGAAGTGTCACCAACCCTGTCCTTTTTGTGTCTTGGTTGCTTCCTTGAACATAAATCTTTTGACTACTGCTTCCGCCAACCCCAATTCCCCTTCATGGGGTCATAGAAAAGGAGACAAATGGAAGTAAAGGAAAAATCTGTTACAATGAAATATTTACAATAGCCTCGGTTTCAACCTTCTGCCCACACCCCACTCTTCCTCCTCCAAACAGTGGCGAGACTCGAGTGAGAGGCAGTGTCACACACTAGCTACCAGCTCAGAATCCAAGGCCAGCTGTGTAACTGCCTTCCCTGGCTCACCACTGGCTTGAGGTGTGGACCTTTGTCAAGTCATGTCATCCTTCTGTGCCTCTGTTCTTAATATGATGTGAATGGGCATGGTCCTGACATTATAAGGTTGTTCTGAGGATTAAATGAGGAAGTACATATAAACCCCACAGAATAGTACTTAGTGCACAGTAAGCATTCAATAACCCTGATGTATTATTTCTCTCCCTTCCCCCAAACCAGTGTGTCAATGACAAGGCCTTCCACAGGGTCCTTCAGAGCAATCTGCTTATAGAATAATCCTAGACAAGGACATTTTTGAATAAAACTGAGTTCAAGTCAGAGAATGTCAAGAGCAGCCTGAGAAGCAGGCCATGAGGGTGTAAGGAAAGGATAAATGAAAGGAGAATGCCTTTGCCTCTTCAAGGTCAAGGTGTATATTGCAAAAGCTTTAAGAACTTCTTTACTTTCACCTGCCGTTGAGATCTAATCATCTCCAGCCGTCATCTTCACCTCCTCAGTCTGAAACCATCCAATGCAGACACTCAGCAAAGGTAGCTGGGCCGCACGACCACCTCCAGCCCCCCAACTGAATGACGTCCAGGGACCATCCCCATCCCCATGAAGGCAACCCAGGGAGACGTCCCCGCTCTGAAACATGCCTTCCTCTCCCTCCCTCATCCACTCCTGAATCCCTGCGGCCAAAGGCTACATTCCTTTGCTCCCTCAACCTCAGCCTTCAGAATTCTCACAGGCAAACAGCCTCTCCATTTTGTCATTTAAGAAACAGGAGTGATTGCTTTCAAATCACGATAGCCTCTGAACTGAGCAGGACCCTGCAGTCCTGTGACCAGAGAAGCAACATGTGAAATATAAAAAGCATTGTCCCAGGAGCTAAGAGACTCAGCCCCAGTCTCTTCTCTAAACCTACTGGCCGCCTAATGTTCGGCAAGTCACTGTTCTCTTCTGGGACTCAGTTCCAGGTTCTGTAAAATGGTAGATTAGACAAATACACACACACACACACACACACACACACACACACACACACACACACTTTTCCATGATCTCCAACTTGAAGCTCTCCCCAAATAAAACTAAAACAAATACCTTTTATGTTACTAACGCTTCGTCCTAGGACAGTGCCTTAAACTTGGTGTTCACATACATAAAATTAAATAAAAAATAACAGAAGTTAAGCAGTTTAATAATGAGTCATGTTTAAAATTTCCTATTTTTTTTTTTTTTTGGCCTTGGAATTCCTTTAAGGTGAACCTGGTTACAAACAGGAAAAGTTTACTTCAGACATTATTGTCCCCTACTTCAGCCAAAGGACAGCTAATTCAGAATCAGGTAGATTGACCACTGGGTTGCTGTTTAGGCAAATTATTCAACATCTGAACGAAACCCTGAAACAGGAGATAATACAGCAAAAGACAGAGCGAAGATGGAGAAATATGTAACTAACATGAAGAACAGCTCCTCTCCAATCTAATGTCTCCCAAAACTCTTTTTCCTGAAGAAACTGCCAACTGTCAAGGATAAAGGTGAAACCTGTGGACAAGAGCTCTGCCTGGGCCTCTGGAGTCCCTGGCAGGGCCCCTCCCCTGTGCCCAGCAGGTGAAACCAGACATGGACACTCCCTTTCAGGAAGTGAGATAAATTCTTTCTATAATCCCAGGCTTCCACTCTCCTATGAGTGACATTTTTTCCTCATCCTCAAGGATTATTTTTGGATTATCTTGTAACATTTTCAGCACAAAGTCCCAACAAATTACAAAGCTACAGGGATCCATGCTGAATGGGCAATTTAAGAACCCCACCACAGGGAGAGTAATGCTCCCTGAGAACTAATCAGAACGAATAAAAAATACATGAAAGTTAAGAGAGTTTCAGCAGAAGTCTGAACTTATTTACTGATATTCAGCTAGACCGGGAGCGGGTCCTGCCTCAGCACGTGTATTCTGGAAGCTGCCCACTCTTGACAGGTGGATCTGAGCTGCTGGCCGCCCACCAGCCAGGATGGGAGTCAAGTAACTTTTCCAAGGTAGGAAAACATGTACCAGGTACGCTGTCTGTGTCACCAGAATAAGGCTGTTCTCAGGAGTTCTGTTGGGCCTGGAGCTCCCTGGCCCGTACGAGGAGATCAAGGTCTCCCTGAGCATAATTCAGAAATGAGGAGAGCTTTGGACACAGCTTCACCTTGGTAATCAAGGTGACACATGTGAAGGGACAGAAAGACTCAAAAGTAGGTCCCCCAGGTCTCAACCACACTACAAAAATGTCTCACATTCTCGATAAAAGCATGCACGGTTGTTGCACATTCTCCTGGTCCTCCCTAGCCACGTGTTCGAACTTAGATGGAAATTTTCACTGCCCTGACCTTACTCTAGTGTAAGCACAAGGGCAAGCTTTTACCGTGTGGCAGTGAGCATGCAGTCCTTCTTTGGCATCAGTTTGGGATTAAGCGTGGCCTCTTATCTCTGCCCCGTACCCACTCTACAGCATGCAGCGGGATCAATAAGGACAGTGTTTCCCGGCACAGACGTTTGTGTGACGGCAGTATCTTTGGTTACAGCAAAATGATCACGCAGATCAAAATCTGATGACCCTGCTGTGCTGAGTTCAAGTTTCCTCATTCTACAAAGCTGAGATTCAAAGAGAGCAAGTCTTCTTCCCAGGATCATGCAGCCTTTTAGTAGAAGACCCAGATCTGGACTTCAGATGTCACAGTCCAGTGTCATTTCTGCTGCCGTGGCACCTTCTGAGTACTGCAGTCTGAAGCCTCTGAAGAATAAGCTCATGGCTCCACTCAACCGGCTCATACTTGTTAAAAGGGCTGCATTTCAGATATTTTGACCCTGTGTGGCAATCCGGCATGCCTCCCTTCCAACTCTGTTCAACAGCACTGTTCAGACATCGAACTAAGAAAATAGTTGATGCAACTGCACTCTCGCAGTTTCTGAGGAAAACAGGGGTGCACGGCAGTCTCTGGTTGTGTGTGTGTCTACTGGCTCACTTGCTCCCTCTCTCCTCTCAAAGTGCACTAGTTCCCTGAGCAAACAACGAAAGGTAGGCGAGCAGATTGCACTCCCAACTACTGCCTCCTCCTCTATGGCTCTGGTTTGCCTAAGACCCAAGTTACGGCAGGTGCATGGCAGTTATGCCTGTGAGGTGGACCCACGAGGTAAGACAGAGGTCTTCTGGCAAAACGAGTATCTATCAGAAGATGGAGGAACTCTGGAGCAATTTTTAGGCAAAATACAGGGTAACTGCCACCTTTTCCTTGCTCCCACACATATCTGAAGGTCCTGTTTCAGAACTCATCCCTTCAGCCATCAGACTGGGAAATAGTTACTGCTAAAGATAAGGTCGAACGCTAGTGGCTAGAACTCAAGAAGCTGTCCAAGAAGAGCCAGACTGCTTCTGCAAGCCATGCAAGGCACCAGGAAGCAAGATACAAAAAGCTGCTAAGAGGGGCACCTGGGTGGCTCAGTCGGTTAAGAGTCCAACTTCAGCTCAGGTCATGATCTCACGGCTGGTGAGTTGGAGCCCCGCGTGGGGCTCTGTGCTGACAGCTCAGAGCCTGGAGCCTGCTTCAGATTCTGTGTCTCCCTCTCTCTCTGACCCTCTCCCTCTCACACTCTGCCTCTTCTTTCTCAAAAATAAATGAACATTAAAAAAAAAAATTTTTTTTTTAAGCTGCTAAGAGACAATGCTATGGTATACATCAGGGGCTGGTGAACTGGAACCTGCCGAACAAGCCCCCGATTTCTACAAATAAAGTTTTCCTGGAACACAGCCACGTCCAGCATTTCCATGTTGCCTATGGCTGTTTTCATACCATAAAAGCAGAGCTGAGTATAGGAGCATAGACTGTACAACCTTCAAAGTCTAAAATGCTTCCCAGACCACCGACCCCGGGGGAGTGTAGAGAAAACACTACTATGGAAAGGATAAATCCACATCTAAATATAAAGCCAAGAAGGAGTCTTGCTCGATTGTCTAGGAGGCTTTCTGCCATTTGAGAGCGCACTGCCTACCTCAGTAGATGAAGTAAACCAGGAGGAAAACTGTACCCCGTATGGAGGGAAAACCCTGTATCCAGTAAATTTCTTTTACGGTGGTGGTTTTGATACTATGTAAGTACAGGTGCGCACATTATAAAGGAGACTATTTCTGCCTTTCCCCACGGTCATGATTCTTGTGAGTGAATCAGGAAACAAACCGAGAGATTACCAGCGAGGACAGAGGTGATGAGGATGAGTCACCTCCACTATCCTCATCACCGCCTCAGCACTGCCAGCACTTACAGACCACTGACCACGGGGCCAGCAACGTGCTCAGTTCATGTCCGACAAACTATCTATTGTTATGATTCCGATTCTGTATACCCGGAAAATGAGACGCAGACTGGCAAAATAACTAGACCTTGATCTTGATCCCATAGCCAGTAAAGTGGAACCAGACTCCAGAGCCTTTGCTCTGAAGTGCTTAGAACAACTTCTTTCTAACCTTTATAAACAGAGGCCCAGAGAAGTCAAAGGTCTTAGCCAAAATGCACAGGGGATGGCAAACCTAGAATTTTCAAACCCAGCTTTATTGCTGTCACTTGTAGTTTATGGTGCTGCTTCCCTTTCCAAGCCCCTGGCTTCCACTGCCTCTGCTGTTCTCACCTTTGACCCAACTGGCTTCTCTGCTTAAGGGCACCCACAAGACGGAGCCATTTCCATTCTGCTTAAATGCAGGCACCAAAGCATTCATGAAATAACCGTTCTCTCTCTCTTCATGTCACCCAGCTCTCCAGTGTCCAAGAGCCAGAGTGTTCCACCTTGAAGAAGTATATCAGGTGGAGAAGTATCAGCAGATTCTGTAGCTGTTTTTTGCATATCTTAACGCATTACTACCAAGGAAGCCTCCTTTAGCTCTGAATAATAATTCTTGGTATCTACAGCAATTTCGTGTAAAGAACCCACCTTAAGATCTCTCTGTGAAATCCCTAACACCAAATATTATTGGAAGTCAAAAGGAAAAGAAAATCCAGCAGCTGAATGGGTTGAAAAATCCAACCTTGGAAAGAATTAAGTAGATTAATTAGTTCACAGTTGCTCTAGACCAGCCCTATCCAATAGCACTTTCTATGATGGAAATGTTTTAGATCTGTCCCCTCCAATCTGGTAATTACTAGCCACGTGTGGCTACTGAGCCCCTGAACTGTGGCTGGTACAACTGAGGTATTGACTTTTTAAATTTTAGTCACTGTTACCTTCATATGAAATAGCTCCGGTGGCTACCATATGGACCAGCTGGGCTCCAGACCACCCTCCGATGGTCCTGTGCCATGGACCAGGCCTGGGGACACACAGTAAAACCCAGTGTCTGCTCTCTAAGAACTTAGAAGCAATGTGGGAAGACTAACCACACAGACACAAACAATTACACAGTGACAGACAATAAGAGCAAAAGGAATTAAGAAATAGCATCTTAGAATCTAGTTCTACAGAATGAGTCCTTTACCCTTTTGCTACAAGAGTCTGCTTGAGACTACACTTGATCTTAGCCAAAAGGCCGAGAAGCGATGAGTCTGCTTGAGAAAGAGTGCACTACTGCTCGCCCTATTGCTTTTGCAGTCAATTTCTGGGAGGCGCCGCTGTCCTTATAGGTCATGGACTTGAAGTAGCCACAAGGGATCGCTGTCCCTGGCAAATGCTTACTACCTCCCCAAGACACACAACTCAGAACGTGCTAATCAGGAACTAAGTTCAGTTTAAACAAAATAAACCCACTTCCTTTGTCTCTCACCCTTTTATTCCTCATTTTTCTTCATATCCTGAAGTCTGAGAGAAAAAGGAAATACGATCGAGGAGAAATATTGTCCATATTTTGTTCCTTTTATCACCTTGCAGAGTCTCCTGTCTGTATTTGCCCCTCTTACTGTATACAAGCATTTTTCAGTGCGATTTCCACTCCTCGCCCTGCCTTTCAAACTTCCTCTTCTGCTTCCCATTCCAAATCTGTAGGACAATAGGTTGCCTTTTTGCAAATAACTGAAGGGGGAATAAAGAAAGGAAGGAGACAGAGAAGTGGGGATAAGGAGAGTTGAGGAAGAAAGGAAATAGAAATGGGCCATAAAGGAACAGCAATGGGAGAGCAGTGACAGCCCCGCACCCCCGCCTTCTACTCTATCTTCCATGACTACCAGGATGGGGATGGAGAGACTATTTTGAGATCATCTGAGCCTCTCCCATTGCAATGGATGGGCAGTGCATAGATTACAAAGCAGATCAGACAAAAACTACTGTTTCCCATGTAACCGCCCAATGAATGTGAATCCACACCTCTCTTAATTTTAAACTAAATGGAACATTTTGGACCCACCACTTGACCCATTATGTTGGGGTTATACTACAGAAAAAACAAAAGTTTTTACAAGTGACAAAATGATGACGAATAGAACATTAACAACAGATGTACACCTTGAGGGAGGACACTCATGACCCAGTAATAAACAGTGACATAGATCTTTATGTATAACAACTCTGAGGGCGTCTGGGTGGCTCAGTCAGTTAAGTGGCCTACTCTTGATTTTAGCTTTGGTCATGATCTCATGGTTTGTGAGACTGAGCGCCGCATCAGGCTCTGCACTGATGACACAGAGCCTGTTTGGGATTCTCTCTCTCCCGTCTCTCTCTGGGCCTCCTCCACTTACACTCATGCCCACATGTGCATGGTATCTCTCTCTAATAAACAAATTTTTAAAAATTCTGAAAGGACTTCTAATTCTGTTGCTGCAACAGATGTATTACAGGAAACCACAGTCCAGTCCCAATCAACCAGCCACAAAATTGCTGTGACTTCAAAAAGGAAGTATACAAGTAGCACAGCACCTTCGGTCTTTGACCCTTTGGGCCATATAATGTGTCATCTGCTGTTTCCAACACTAGGATTCCATGAAAGTAGGATTGCAGTTTGGTGGAATTGAACTTGAAAACCCCTAACCTAAGTCCACAGTGGGTAAAGAGGGGTAAGTGGGGACAAATAAAGAACAGGCTCTTGTTGGGGGAAGAAAATGGGAGCCAAGAGCCCAGCTCAGAGTGCTAAAGGTCTCTAAGGCACTCAGGATCACAGCGAGGTCGGCTAAGGTAGGGAGAGGCAGGTGAGGGCCTGCTTGTACGGGTGCTCTTTATACAGCACGCCCCAGGGCTAGGTGATTTTATCCCCACTCTCATCCTCATTCAGTGTAAAATGGGTGAGGATCACAAAAAGATCTTATTATACAGGATTATCTGCCGCCCAGAACTCCCTGCAATCAGATCAACAAGGTATTGTTTCTAGAGTGCTCTCTGAGCCCCTGGGACAGTTATTAAACAGAACCTCTCTTTGTAATGGGATTTTACCCAGTTGGACCTTTGAGAATAGCAATTTGAAAAGAAGACACCTTCCTTAGAAAAGAAAAAAAAAAAAAAACACCTTAAATATAAATAGTGCAACGCAAAAACCTGGGGGAAAAGGTTAAATACGGGAAGAGACCATCGTACCTGAGTGAGACTACTGTGATTTGGCTGGAAAAGCAGAATCCCGAAGTACTGCTTTTGAATGCAGGAGGTATGGCTGGGCTTTATTTGAGTTGGCACATCCATTCTTTTTACAAAACAGGATATTGTTTCAAGGACACAGGCCTGGGAGTTTACAAGGTGGTCATAAGAATGTCTAAGGTCACTGAATTAAGCTGCTTTCTACTGCTGGGCCAGTTTTACTTCTACAGCTCATAGTGTTCCCAAGAACTCTGACAGCTGTGCTGCAGGACAGCCTCTGGAAATACAGATGACCGAGATCTAATCTGTAAGTGCAGCTACCAGAAGAATGGAATCACGTTTTTAATAAAGTGAGAGAGAGTTCCGGACATTTACGGAATCCAGCAGGATGTTCTTTGCTAATTTCTCCTAATTAGATATATCAGAACAAGTGTCCTTACTGGCCACTTAAATGGCAATTCAATGAAATATCTGATCCCGGACCGATCCTGGACCAGAGGCAAAAGGTATGCTATCACTCAAGGGCTTGATTGGATCAACGGACAGCACTGGAATACGGGCAGTGAATTAAAATATTGTATCCATGTGAAATTTATTGAGGTTGGGGGCGCCTGGGGGGCTCAGTCAGTTAAGAGTCTGACTTCGGCTCAGGTCATGATCTTACAGTCCATGAGTTCGAGCCCCACATCGGGCTCTGTCTGTGCTGACAGCTCAGAGCCTGGAGCCTGCTTCAGATTCTGTGTGTGTGTCTCTCTCTCTGCCCCTCCCCTGCTTGCGCTGTGTCTCTCTCAAAAATAAATATTTAAAAAATTAATTTAAAAAAGCAAAAAAATAAAAAGACAATCCTTACTGTTAATAAATAAATACTAATGTATCTAGGCTTAAAGGGCCATGAAATAATTCAGGAAAATGATTGTATGTAGTTATATATGTATACAGATCTTCCTTAACTTATGATGGGGTAACATCCTCATAAACCCATCGTCGGTTGAAAGTATCATTTAATAAATAAGTTGAAAATACATTTAATACACCTAACCCATTATTCACAATTAAAAGAAAAATACACCTAACCTATTGAACATCATAGCTCAGCCTAGCCTACCCTAAACATACTCAGAACACTTAATTAGCCTACAGTTGGGCAAAATCATCTAACACAAAGCCTTCTTTATTATAAAGTGTTGAGTATCTCATGTAATTTACTGCATACTGTACTGAAAGTGAAAAGCAGAATGGCTATTTGGGTACGTCGTGGTTCTAATGTACTGGTCGTTCGCCCCTGGGATCGCGTCCCTGGCTGGGAGATGCCGTTGCCCAGCATCATAAGAGAGTATCATTCTGCATAACACTGGCCCAGAAAAATCAAAATCCACCATTTGAAGTACAATTTCTACTGAAGGTACATCGCTTTGGCAACATCGTAATGTCAAAAAATCTTAGGTTAAACACAATACAAAGTCTGTATGTGTTTTTATATAAAAAGAGCAAATAATAAAGCAAAAGGACAAAAGTTAACAACCGGTCAATCTGGGCACAGGTGTGTTGGTATTCTTTGTATATTGCAAATATTTCCATAGGTCTGAAATTATGTCCAAATAAAACTATGTTTTACGAAAAAAAAAAGGGGAGAGTTAATTGAAGCCTTCCTTGCCCAGCTGGGTTGCCTGCAGAGACGTTTTATTCAAATCTATGCCGGCTCTATCCCAAGCAGGATGTTCCTCGTCTGATTTTCACTCAGACTAGCAAAAGGAAGCAAAATGAGTTTGGGGTGTTTTATTTTTTAACTTTCCCTAAATTTCTGATTATAAAAATTACACATGCTTATTATAGAAAATAGGGGGAAAAGAACAGAAAACTAATAAAGAAGGGGAAAACAGCACTCATAAATTCCACCATACCCCACCAAACTGGAAGAAACATTATTTTTATTCTGGTGTATTTTTTTTCAGTCTTTTTCCCAACACTTTAAGAGAACCGGGATTATATCGTATAAAGTGCATAATCTGGTCTGGCTTTGTGGTTGTTCTTTTAAGCTAGTATAAACATTTCCCTATGTCGTGGGTAAAAAGAACAACACCTCATTAAATCTTTAATGTCAACACAGTATTCCACTCATGTAGATGCCATCATTTACTCATTCGTTTCCCTAAAATTAGGCCTTCGATTCTTTTTAATTTTTATTTGTTTTGCAACATGCTGGCTTAAAAGTTTAAGGTCTCTGGGCTCAAATCTTTTTTTAGCATTTTCAATTTATACCTTTATGAGAGATTCACAAAAACTGAATTACTGGGGCAAAAGGTATAAGCATTTTTAAGACTCAATGCAGGGGCACCCGGGTGGCTCAGGTGGTTGAGCGTCTGACTCTTGATTTCAGCTCAAGTTGTGATCCCACAGGATCCCAGATGGAGCTCCACGCTAAGCCTGGAGCTTGCTTGAGATTCTCTCTGTCCCTCTGTCCCACTCCCCTACTCGTTCTCGAAAATTGAGAAAAAAAAAAAAAAGGCCACATGGCTTTTTTAGAAAGTTAGGCTTATGCCTTTACCTTTAAGGAAAAAGAAGACATCTCAAGGGGATTATCAAATCCGGCTGAAATCTCATTGAGGATTTAAAAAAGGGAAGTTATTGCCACAAGTTAAAAACTGTACTCTTCAAGCCAAACTTAGTTCCTGGGACAAGTTCAGTTAGCTATTCTTAGCCTTCACAAAAAGGAAAAACTGAAATTTCCAGCCTGTATCAGCACACACTGACCCCTAGGTAGAAGACATAGAGTCCAGGCTCCAGTGAGAACCAGGGTAGTAAGCTTTGGCGGTCTACAATCTAAAAGATTTTCCTATCCTCCTGATACAAACGGGATCCTAAAGACACAAGCAAGGGGAAAGTACATGTGAGAAAGTGATAGAAATCTAAAAGCAAGGTTCGGAGTCAAAACGGCAAACTTAATTAGACAAGTTGGGGTTTTTTGCCCTCTAGTTTTCCAGCAGCCTAGTATTGTAGAAGCAAGGGACCCAACAGTCAGGAGACATGGAGTCAGTTCCATCTGTGCTGGGTCAAGGACACAGCCAAACTTCCCTGAACTCTATCTCCTCGCTTGTTAAACGACACGGTTGAATAAAGTCCCTAAGGGTCATTCTCAGGTCTCTGATTTGTCAACATTCTCCTTTAAATGTGTCAAGGGAGAAAAGGGCAGAGTGATTATTCTCTCTGAATGTATTACGTCAAATGCTGACCACCTCATTTTTCATAACACAACTAGATCAAATAGCGCTTGGTATGGAGTAGCTTCCAGAAATTTTGCATTTCCCACTCCTTCGGGCAGCAAGGACTAAGAAAGGAAAGGCGGGGGGAATCTGTGAGCAGGGAGAAAAGAAGACTCACCATGGCCATTGCAGTAGTAGATCCACTTCTCCCGGTTCTGGGTTGGAGTCATGGATTTCTTCAGCCCTGCCTTCTCCACAATGGCGCTCGGATCCTGCCGGGGCCCCTTTTTCAGAGTCCTTGAGCTTTTCCGGATACTGCATACCACTATCACCACAAGCACCAGCAGCAGGAAAAGCACAATCATCCAGGGCAAATGTTCATTGATGTCAAAATGCTTGTGTAAGTTCTGTCTGGGGTGACCCCTCTTGAGGCCCTTGATGGCCGTGCTGGACTTCTCACCCCCAGTGGCCTCCATGGATGGCAGCAGCTTCAGGATGTGTCTGTGGTGGGGGCCTTGCTGGTGGTTGACTACCTGAAGGTTTGGGAGGGTCTGGTTCACGCCTTCCTCACCCCTCGCTGAGCTTGTGTCGTCAGGGACTGTCCCTTCCTGGATGCCACTCGGTACCTTTGGTCTAACAGAGGCAGAAGAGTTGGATTCTGTTGAGTTCATGCCTAGAAAAAAGGAGGGGGGGAGAGCTTTTCTATATTTGGGGATCTGTGTATTCCTCCTCTTCCTGCTCATTTCCAAACCAGGCTAACATAATGAAAGAAGATGTGAACTGCGGAGCTTAAGAGTAAATTATACTGCACATTTTTGTAAGGACTCTAACGGCACTTTCAAGTGGAAGGTAAAAACTAAACCTAACAGCTAAACTCCCTTCCTCGTGGCAAAACAAACAGCATCTTCAAGGACCCAACATCTGAGCTTCAGGCAGCTTCTCCTATGCTTCACATTCAGAGCAGACACATGTATGTTCAGGGTTCTAGTCAACTCTTAATCACGTTGCTTATTCACAAAACAAATCTAATTCCTTTACTCCTCCTCTCCTACCTTTTGGCCATTTCAGGATACAATGGTAAAATTGAGACTATAACTAAGGTAGGGAAAAGAGCTCAAACTCAGTTCCAAATCTGACCAGAGAAAGCTTTGGTGAGACAAGTCAGTGAATAAAACAAAGCAGGACTTAGCATCTACTATTAATAGATAGGTACATTTTGGGCTGGCAGCTTAGTGGACTTCTTTCAGAGAGGTTTCCACATACTTGTGGTGTGAAAGCCAGGGATTTCGAGTCCCCAGAGACAGGACCTGGACTGCACCATTCACTGAGAAAACTTGGACAGGTCATTTGTGTCTTCATTTCAAAATGGTGGTCATAAGAAGGCCTTCCTTACAGAGTTATCATGAAGGTCCAGTGTAATCATACACGAAGAGTATGCTAGAAAGCAAAACTCAAGTTGGTTATCACCTCATGAAAATTAATCAAAAAGGACTTGAAAATAAATAATAAATTTTATATTCTGTCTGATGTCCAAATCCTAAGAACTAAGATACTTGGTAAAGGGCATAAAGATAAAATAATTTGAAAACATTAAACTTATAGGGACTCCTGGGTGGCTCAGTCGGTTGAGCATCTGACTTCAGCTCAGGTCATGATCTCACAATTCATGGGTTCAAGCCCCATGTTGGGCTTTGTGCTGATGGTGTTGGGCCTGCTTCAAATTCTGTCTCCCTCTCTCTCTGCCTCTCCCCCACTCTCTCACTCTCTCAAAAATAAACATTAAAAAAAATTTTTTAAGAAAAAAATTTAAACTTATATTTTCCAAATGTGAATGCCAGTTATATTCAACATGCTACAAATTTGCTTGTTTCCTGAAACTTCTTTCTTTCCCATTTTATGCCCAAACTTGTTTCTAATATTCATCTTTCCCTTCCAGGCATCATGGTATTTTCTCCCCTTCTCCCTCCTTCTTTCCTTCTGGCTGTGTCTGTTAGGATTGATTCCATGTTGGAAAACTTTTAGTCCAGAAAGAACCTTGAACATCCTGTATTTAACAAGTGTGAAACCAAGGCCTGAAGAAGTGACTTACATAAGGCCACACACTATCCTTAGTTCTCTTGTTCTTATTTTTAAGCTTGATATGACCTAGGTTTTAGATATTTGAAAACCTGAGTCTAAATGCTTCTAATACATCCAAAGAAGGCAGATTAAATTAGCCACAAAATGGAGGCCCCTTCTTCAATGGGTGACTTTGGAATACACAAAATGGAGAAAACATCCTCCGTACAAGCCCATTGTGGGTAGTTCCACTGGGCTCAAAGCCTTTTTCAGATAAATAACTCTTGAAGTTAAGTTACCTTTGGGAACATAGGTGGAGGAAGGGACTTCATGGGATGCCGTGTGCTCCGGGTATGAAAAGATGGCTGTGCCAGGGGAAGGTGAGGTCGTGCTGGAGAAGGACGGAAGTGTGCCACAGACATTGTCTGCTTCCTTGGTCCCCGGCTTGATCACCACCAGGTTCTGACTCAGACAGTCTGTGTATGCTTTGCATTTCATCACACTAGAAGGCACATCAGAGAAGGTACCCCGAGCACACTGCTTACACCGCACGTCCTCCATCTCCGTCCCTTTCTTCCGCACACCCCAACCCACGGGACACACCGTATGGGGGGCACAGGTACCATTAAACTGGAACATGCCAGGTGGGCAAGTGCATTCTCGGTCGGTCAAGGCAGCACAGGGTAATTTCTCAACCATTGGCCATGGGCATGGCTGGCTACAGTCATGGCATTTCTCTATGCCATTCTCATGCCTGGTAAAGGTCCCCACAGGGCAGCTGCTACAGACACGCAGGCTTGTGTTGGTACAGTGCTCGGACACATAAGTTCCTGCCGGACATTTGTCACAGGTTAGCACCTGGCCGGTGGCACGGTCCACATGGTGGTATTTGCCAATGAGATTTGGAGCCTTCTGTTCTGGCTGAGCTGTGGTGGTGCTAAGGAATCCAAGCTGAAAGAAAGAAAAGGGGAGGGAAAGGGGGCAAAAACCAGAAAGTATTAGACAGGAACAGAGGAGAAGAAAGGATAAAACAACATCACCACCATCATTCCCGTCAGAGATCCAACCAGTCCCGCATCCTCTTCACACCACAGCAGCAACACAATAGAAAAAGACAAAGACTCCGATGCCATCCTGGGGCCTGATTTGGTTTTGTTGCATGACCTTTGCCTCAACTTCCTTCTTTTTCTGTCTACAATGAAGTGAAGCTGACAATACTGTTCAAATCGATTATAAAAATCAATTGAGAATATGAACATGAAAGCACTTTGTAGTTCATATTAAAAAATGCTATCTAGGGGCACCTGCCTGGCTCAGTTGGTGGAGCATGCAACCCTTGATCTCAAGGTCATGGATTCAACCCCCTTGTGGGACACAAAGCTTATCTAAAAAAATTTTTTTGAACTTAACAAAAATTGTTTGAAATGCTGTATAGAAATGAAAAATCCTAATGCAAGAAGAAAATAACTTCCTGAATAGTTGTCTTCCTTCCCATGGCCCAAAGGTTAAGTTGCCATTTCTTGGTATGAAGACAAGGCAAATGAGAAGTATGATGATGTACAATCAAGTGACTTCTCTGTAAGGCACCAGATTACCCACATGGAGTTAAGATAATGCATGATTTTTTCAAAGCTTTTCTCTATGCAACCCCAAACTTTTTTGGTTTGGTTTGGTTTTATTTGCAAAATGGAGGCAGGCCTTTGTCATTCTTCATTTGCTTTAAAAACAACAAAGTTGATGCTTTTAGTTGTATATCCTGTTCTGCTCAGCCTCTGAAGGCCATGGTCACTGAAGCATGAACCTACAGACACATAGGGGGTCCAAACACAAAGATGGGCCCAGCAAGGAAAGGACTCAACAGATGTAAATTTAAGTCATAGGATGGAATCTTCTTCCAGCTAGACTTTATACTAACTTCTAGACTGAAAACTTGGGAGAAAGGAAATTATATTTGTTGTACTAAATCCTCAGGTCCTTCTGAGAGGAGGGGAGAAAGTTTCAGAATGAATATTAAGAGAGAGCTTTTCTGCATGAATGAAGATTGAGAGATCCAACAAGAAAGTTTCCACTGCCCTCTACAAAATGGAGAAAGATCAAGTGTCAGGAAAATAATGGCTGCCTCCAACTACCCGATAGCATCAGGGCAAATTCCTTCTAAATTGGTACCAGTAACTAGGAGAATAAAAGCAGAATTTTTTTCAAAAATTGATCAGAGTTCCTGTCTCCTTAGAACCTTAAAACTTAACCCAAGATTCAGTTCCCCTCCACAGCAAAATTTAACTATTTGGATCAAAAGTATCTCCCTTGAAGTTCCTTATCTCTCCCAGGACTGCCTCCAGTTAAACAATGCTGAACACAAACTGTTAGCTTGGGAGAATCTATTCATCATTTCTTTAATCTGAGACACACAAAAAAAGAGCTAGCGGTTGATTTTTCTTGGTAAGACACTTAACTGCAGGTTGGACTCTCAAGAAAAAGAACCACCTGCTTAATAATGATAAATTCTTGACTATTTTCCCCATTTTGCTTCTGGCTTTCTTTCCTTTTTTTTTTTTTTTTTTTTTTGGTCTTTCTGTTTGCAAAATCAGCCCAGCCACACTCTTTTGAGCATTGCAGATGTATTAGGTTGAGGGAAGAAAGCCAAACACCATCATGTGGAATCCAAGGTCCAGGTGTCAAGCACATGAGGACAAAGTCTGTCCCATCTCCTTGATGCTAAGGACTAACCCAAGAAGAGGTCGCAAAAGTGGCTCTGCACTCTAATTCTCCACATTCCTTTATACCTAGCTTCTAAGTGCAAAAGCACTTCTAGATGTAATGGACACGGTGCTCTGGAAGCTTGAAAGATGGGTAAGTAACCTAAATGGCAGGTTATTACACTTTGATAAAGGAGATAAACCAAAGAATATAACAGGAGATCTGGGCAGAGCGTGGTGGTGGAGAGAACCATCAGCCTGCTGTGCTATGTACGGGCTGTGAGTCTGGCCCCTACCTGTGCAGGAAGGGTAGTCAGTCGGCCAGGCATCTAGCCCAGGGCGACTCTGCGGGACAAGAACAGTCAGTGGGGAATAGCAGTGTGTGTGGGGCGGAGGAGGGGGATGTGGGTGTGGGGGGGTGTCCAAGCATGGGGTCGGAGCTTGTCTTCTATAGCTTCACTTCTCTCCCCAGGGTGCACACTTCTCAGGGATGCACAAGGCCCTGACCACCGAATTTCCAGAGGTCCCCGCAGCAGCACACAACACCCACTTCCAGATCCCACTGCACCCACACTCTTTGCCACAGACTTTTCAGTTCTGTTTCATTCTAATAAAGGGTCAAATTTCTAACAGAAGCAAAGCTCAGGGCTCTTTAACTGCATCATACTAAGTAACCCACTTTAAACAATGGGGGTCTAAAAATGGACCTTTTGATTACTTCATGTTACAGGGGGCAATTCTGGCTCCTATGCATGGACTTAACAAACAATTGTGCCTCAGCATCTCCCCTAGACTGAACCCTAAAAATGAGATTTGTGCAGAATGGGGCATTATGAACCCACTGGACAAATATTTAGTGAAAACCTACTATGTGTATATGAAGCACTATGCCACCAGCTGAAAACAGAGCCTTGTGAACTCTATTCTAGCCCCATGGAGCCCACCTTCTAAAGCAAGATGGACAGAAACAACTAATTACATCAGGAATTACTTGATTCCAATGGAAATTTGTGCTACAGAGAAACAAAGAGTCTTGTAAGGGGGAGGCTAGCATGTGCTTCCTAGCTCAGGGATGTTAGAGAAGTATGTGGAGTCATTCTGAAGGACAGAGAAGCAGAATTTAATTCTGGACAGGGAGAAGGGAAGGTGGGTTAGGTAGAGGGGACCCCACATCAAAAATAGGAAGCAGAGTGACACCCGGGTGGCTCAGTCCATTAAGCGTTGGACTCTTGGTTTTGGCTCAGGTCTTGATCTCACGGTTCGTGGGATGGAGCCCTGCATCGGATTCTGTGTAGCCAACACAGAGCCTGCTTGAGTTTCTCTCTCTCCTTCTCCATCCCTCCCCTGCTTGCGTGCTTTCTCTCTCTCTCAAAATAAATAAACTTTTTAAAAAATCTGAAGCAGAATAAAGCTTAGCTAGAGACCTAAAAAAAGTTTATGTGGCTCTATCTCAGATGCAACACAGTGGCCATAATTAAATTTGGAGAGGCTCTGAATTTTGACCCTAATCCAAAATGCAATGAAAAGTCACTCTGCATTTATACTAGAGGTGGGGGAGAGGAAGAGACCTATAACCACATTTGTAAATAAAAAAGTTAACTGGCAGCAGAGTAGAAGGTGAAAGTGGTGGGAGGGAGAATGGATGGAAACCCCACTTATGAGGTGAAAGTCAAGGGTGGCTTGGATTAAAGGAGTGGGGAAGAAGGCAATGGATTTGAGAGGTCAGAGCCCCTAAATTTGGTGACCCTATGGAAGGAGAAAGAGAAAAAAATCAATCTTCCTAGCAGACTCAAGAATCTTGTTCTCGAGGCTGCCCCCTAAGCCGGGAGGGTGCACCTGTGGGCCATGGCAGGGTCAGGAGGTAGGGCTCCGAGCTCCCCATGTCTGCTCCAAACACAGCATCTCTTATTTAACAATTTGCAAAGTGGGGGTGGAGCCCCAACTAAGAATTCATTTGAAGGAAGGATTACTCCTAAAACAAGTTTGAAAATCACTAGGCTTGAGGGACCTCTAAGATCTCCTCCAATTCCAAAGTTAAGGGGAAAACCCATCTGAGCCATGAAGTTGGAGAACCTGTCCCTTGGACTCATCATCACACCAAAACCCTCCTGAGTGGAATAAGTGGCAACATCCCTTTCTCTCCACAGAGACACAGGTAGCACCTGAGAAGCAATTTTCCCGAAGACTTTTAGTTGCCTGAAGGCGGGTGATCTAAAACTAGAGCTTTTCCCACGAGGTCGGTGGCAGACAGCGCTCTGGTTTCTAAGAAAATTAAAATGATGTGAAAATCATCCCCAAAGACAAGTCTGGGGGTGAGGTGATGGGCAGGGTGGAAGGATGTGGATTAAAAAAAAAAAAAGCTTCCAAGGGAACTTTGACGCTGCACTGGGACACCTGGGTAGCTCAGTCAGTTGAGTGTCTGACTCTTGGTTTGGGCTTGGTCATGATCCCAAGGTCATGGGATGGAGCCCCAAGCCAGGCTCCATGCTAAGTGTGGAGTCTGCTTGAGATTCTCTCTCTCTCTCTCTCTCTCTCTGTCTCTCCCCTCACCATCCCCCACGTATACTCCCTATTAAAAGGAATCTACTATATTAGTATTCTCAGCCTGTGGGAGGACCAGACCTGAATAAGAAAGAACACGTGTGCTAAGATTTAGAAAACAGACGACATGTTTTTGTCCAGGTTCTGCCTTAAGATCAGTTGGACCTTGCCTTAGGTGCCTGTCAAATTAGGTATGTCGTACTAGATTATATTCAACTCTAACCTTCAAGGTGTCTGTGACTATTGGTCAAGTTGTACCTCCTCCACGAAGACTTTACAATTACTCCTATGTCTAGGATTCCAAGCAGATGAGCAAACTCTTCATCACATTTCCTGTTTCTATTCTTCGTGTTGGTGCCTAATTACATCTTGCTGGTAATGTTTGTTGATAGCTTCATAAGTGCATATATTTATCTTCCCGTAATGATTATAAGCAGCTCAAGGCCAGGGACAACCACATAGATTGCATTTCCTTCCTTGCTCAACCACTTCAATAATGATGACCATGGAAATCATAAACAAAGCCACCTCTAAGCCAGGGGTCAGTAAACTGAATCCCACATGCTACTTATGCTTGTAAATAAGTTTTATTGGGATGCAGCCATTCATTTAGGTATTGCCTATAGCAGCTTTCACACGACAACAGCAGAACCGGAGAGTTGCAAAAGAGACCAGATGGCCCACAAACTTAAAAATATTTACTATCTGGTCCTTTACAGGAAAAAAAGCCAACTAATACCTGCTCTGAGAAGTCAAAAGAAATGTCAAAAAATTCAAGGGCAAGGAGCCCATTCATAGAAACCCTCAGAAGACCTCCTCTAGAGTCTAGTCCAGTCTCAATCAGGATTGAGTTCTTGGCTTCCTTTACTGACTTACACTAAAGCTGATTCTTTTATCCCCTGCCTAAAACTCAATAGCTTCAAAGGGCGCCCAGTGGCTCCAACAGTTAAGTGTCCAACTCTTGATTTTGGCTCAGATCATGATCTCACTGTCATGAGATCAAGCCCCATATTGGGCTTCATGCTGGGCTTGGAGCCTACTTAGGATTCTCTCCCCCTTTCTCTGCCCCTCCCCTGCTCATGCTCTGTCTCTCTCAGAAATATATAAATTAAAAAAAAAAAAAACCCTCAATGGCTTCACATAGGACTGAGAATGAAATGCAAAATCTTTCACAGAGATGGGACTTCCTCTGCTATACCATCCCTCTCCTCTTCCTAACTTAAATTGGGTTTCATGTTGTCACCTCCCCTTTTTTCCTGTATGATGACCATTAATTTTGTAGTGGTACCTTTATCAAGTTTAGTGTGCCTTCCCCTATGGACCACAAGCTCCATGAAGACACGGAGAGAGTCAGTTTTACATACTGACGCTAATCCAAGCCCTCAAGGCCAGTACCCGATTCACAACGATAAACCGGATGAGTGTCTGTTGACTCAATGAGTGAATGTGCGGATCATAAATAAGAAGAAGCAACAAATCACAGTGTGATGGTAGAAGAGGTTGCTGGAGCACAGGTATGAACACAAGTGTGAGAAAACCAAATGGCCTCCCCCACTCCCCAGTGTACCCATCATAATCCAAAGTGGTCTGGCAGCCTTCAGTGGAGGGGCAAACAGTCTCTTTCACTTCCAAAGACGCTAAGGGCACATCACCGTTTTAACAGAACCATACCAGATTTACAAGAATTATGCTCAGCATGGTGCTTACGACAGCCAGATGTAATAAAGAATTTAAAACATCCCTTCTCATTTTATTAAAAAACATTACACTAATTTGAGACTTAGACTTGTCAGAGGTATAATGGGATTATTCTCCAGAAGTTGTTTATGCTCCATCCTAGTTTAAACTTCAGTTCTTTGGAAATTTTTGTTTACCCAGGATGCTGATTTCACCAGCAATAATGGATAAATAACCAAATGTCAGTGTACCAGCCCTCACTGTACAGGACGTGGGAGTGCTGTAAATGTTTATGGAAAAGCAAATTGTGAATAAGGGAGGAGACAGCTCAAAATGACCAGCTGTAAAGGACCCCAAGGCTGCCACGCTCACTTTGGTGGCCCATATCACAGTGGTCCTGTTGTCACTTCTCCTCTAAGGCACTGGGAAGGGACTGAGGATCCAAAGCACCAGATGTGTGAACATGTGTCAGATCGCTGATGCCTATTGATCGTGAACGATTCTCATCCCATGACCTCATCCTTCAAACACATGGGAAAGAAAATTCCCTGCGGTTTACCTGTACTACGTATTTATGCCATTCTTGCTCTGTATCAAATTCCAAAAACTTTTCGTGGAAAGTGAGTAAGCCCAAGGTAGTGATAAACTTCTGACTATTCATAATGGGCAAGCAGGAAGACTGCTTTTGAGTTTGCTACAGAAAATGTTTAATGGCGCATAAAACTATTATTTTAAAAGAGATCTCAGTTACTGTGATATTCTAACAAAGATCAGGCAAGCAAGTTATTCCCGAGATGGTGACCATAAAACATGCCGACTGATATCAGAAGGCAAAAGCCAGGCAGAGCTAGGCACCCCCCGAATTTCTGACCATTTTATTATGAGAGTCACTTTAAATTTACAGGAACGAGATGCTGCTGGGAGTCCTCCAGATCTGAAGGGGAAAAAGAACGGTATGAAGAGGAAAACTCCAAGGATAAAGCTTCTCCAAAACAGAGCACTGTTCCCAGGTAGGTTACATAAATTTGGTCAGCTCTTGCATTTCCTATTATCTACCCTGCCTTAAAAAGGCCTTCTGTTGCTAGGGCAAAAGCAGGGACTCCTGTTAACACCGGCAAATATAAAGAACACCAAGGCTAGAATGTGCTGACTCCAGGGCTGGAAGGAGGCGAGCTCAGGGCACACTGGGAAAAGGAAAAACACAGGCACGACTTAACCCAGATGCTGTCTTGCCTGAAACCTGCAATGCAGAGGCGTGCCCGCACCCCGCACTGACTCCTTGGACCACACACTTCATCTCCTTCCAGTCCAGGCCAGTAGCTGTTCCCCGGAGCCAAGACCCCCGCCCACGTGGGGAAGCCACAGTATAAACAAGCCGGTGGTAAAGGTTTAGGGGGAAACACGCTTCTGCGCTCCTTAAGCATTTATAGAATCCTCCTATAAACCAAGGCAGCACTAACACCACCAGCCAGGGCAGCAGCTCCAGCAAGAGAGCATAAACACCACCTATTTTAGCCTGGCGGGTGCTCAGCAGGTTCCAATCTACCAGGTCCTAGCTGTAGGATCTTGGCAAGGGACCCAACCTCTGTCTCCATGTCCTCATCAGCATAATGGGGAGAAGAGTAATACCTACTCTCCTAAGACTGTTTGCAGAATTCATGGTTAATACAGATAAAGCAGGTGGAACATGCAAGACACAAATAAGCCCCCCATATATTTCTGTTATTTTAATGATCAACTATCATATTACGATAGTGTAGCTTCATTCCCCTGGGATTAAGGGGTCTCCTAAAACATCCTAATTAAAATGCAAATGTGCAATTCCTAAGAAGTGTATCAAAGATGCCAGATTTTAGGGGCACCTGGGTAGCTGAGTCGAGTAAGTGTCCCGACTCTTGATTTCAACTCAAGTCATGATCTCAAGGTTCGTGAATTTGAGCCCCACCTTGGACTCCACACGGAGCCTGGTTGGGATTCTCTCTCTCCCTCTCTCTCTGCCCCTCATGCTCTCTCTCTTTCTCAAAATAAATAAATAAAACAACAAAAAAAATTTTTTTTAATTTTTAGCAAGACTCTAGATTTTTAAAAGCTGTAATCCAGGGCGCCTGGGTGGCTCAGTCGGTTAAGCCTCTGACTTCGGCTCAGGTCATGATCTCACATTCATGGGTTGGAGCCCCGCTTCGAGCTCTGTGCTGACAGCTCAGTGCCTGGAGCCTGCTTCCGATTTTGTGTCTCCCTCTCTCTCTGCCCCTCCCTGTTCATGCTCTGCCTCTCTGCCTCAAAAATAAATAAAACATTAAAAAAAAATTTTTAAAGCTGTAATCCTAAAACATCCCCTACTAGCCTTGGAACATTCAACAAAACAAAAACAAAAACATACCAACAAAAACACAATACCGACTGCGACTGCGTGGTGATGTGTTAAACAAGGGCCATCCAACACTTCCAAAAAGGTTTAACATGTAAACAACACAGAGCAAACGAGAAAACACGAGAGGAGAAAGGATTTACTCTCCATAAAGCGCACTTTAGACAAATGAGCTGCGGAATTTCTGTAAGCACGTTCCACAGGGAATTTCCCTGACATGGTCCCACAGGATGCTAATGATCTGGGGGCTGAAACTCGGGTGAACAATATCCCTCCAGTTGCCTGCTTTTTTTTATAGCCCGCAAGCTAAGAACGATTTTTACATTTTAAATAGTTACGGGGGGGGGGGGGGCGGGGTGAGAATCAACAGAAGAATAAAATTTTGTGACACATGAAAATTTGAAATTCAAATTTCAGTGTCCACAAATCAAGTTTCATTGGAGCACAGCCACACTCCTTTTAGGTACTGCCCAGAGCTGCTTTCAAAGCGCAAAAGCAGACTGGACCACATGCCCCTCAAAGCCAAAAGACACTATCTAGCTCTTTACAGATAAAGTGTACCGACCTCTGGCCTAAAAGTTTAGGAAATGCTCCTGGTGGCAGCCCTCCCAGAGGCACAATTAATATTAGCCTGTCACGGCTCTGGGAGGCTCAGGAGGAAGGGCCGGAGAAAATTGTGACTTCGCTAAATCCGGCATTTCCCAAACTTATCTGGCCATACAATCCTTTACTCATGCAAGATGTATGAACACCCCACAGACCACGCGGATGCAGTGTTCGCCACCGATGTGTTGCTCAAGACCAGAAAAGCCAGACACCCAACGTTAAAAAGATCAAGTACAAAATTCAAAGTAATCAGAACAGTTGATTGAGTCCATCTGTAAAGAGATCCATTTCTGACTATTAAAACAGAACCAATGACAATAATAGATACTCTCAGACACAAAAAAGCAGAGGTTTAAGAATATTCACCTAAATGTTTGTTATTAAATTTAATATTAAAAGGACATAAAAATATGCCATACACAGCTAACAAAAGCTTATCAACAAAAATGTAAAGAATTAACACAAATGAGGTTAACATAAATTCCGCTCAATTATGGCGACAGAGGACGACATGAGTAATTACACAGGTAATTATCACATGGATAAACTTACAACATCCTAGCAATTACCGAAATGTTAAGTGTAGGCAGCTAAGGGGACCCTTACACACCTGTGTTAAAGCAGCATAAATAAATGAAAATGATAAACTCCAATGTTGGCAGCCTTGTGGGATAGAAGGCACATTTATAGTTCCTGGTGGCACTTGAAATTAATTCAGTCTTTCTAAAGACAATCTGGCAGTATGCAGCTAGAGCCATAAAACTGTTCATTCATTTCCCGTGACCCAGCAATCCACTTTGGGGAAGACACCCCAAATAAACCTCACTTTTGGGACCAACCCAGAAGGAAAAAGAGCAGCTGGTCTGTACAAAGACAACTTCATTAGTGCTGCTCACTCGCGGGACAATGGCAATAACCAAGTGTGCAAATGCAGCAGGGCAGCTCAACACACGGCCAACCAGAGGAGAGGTGGCTATTCAAAAATGGCAGGCAGGAAGGCTGGAACTGCATGAATCACAGGCACCTCAAACTTACTAACAAACATCCGAACTTTGGTTCCCCAAGCCCCCAGCTTTCCCCTTCAAAGTGATCAGACCACCAAAGCCTTCACTCAGGAACTAGGGAATGCAGCCTGACGCCTGAGTGAAAGCTGTCATGCTTCAGCTCCTGCCCCCTCACATCTCACGATCAGTAAACCCTCTCCAAAATCTTTAAAATCTATCTAGCAATCCCCATCTTCACTGCCACCACCCCAGAACCATCGTCTCTCTCTTGAACTAACTGCAAAAGAAACCAACTGGCCCTCCCATGCTATCTCCATGTCCCCTTTCTAAGCCTAACTCCACAGAATGGCCAGAATGATCTTTACAAGAAATCTCATTAAGTCTCATTAAGAAACGCCCAGGTGGCTCAGTCGGTCAAGCAACTGACTTCAGGGCATGAGCTCATGGTTCTTGAGCTGGAGTCTGGTGTCAGGCTCTGTGCTGACAGCTCAGAGCCTGGAGCCTGCTTTGGATTCTGTGTCTCCCTCTCTCTGCCCCTCCTCCTCCACTCATGTTCTGTCTCTTTCTCTGGGTCTCTGGGTCCCTCTCTCAAAAATAAACATTAAAAATAATTTTTTAAGAAATCTCATTAAAACCACATGATAATCTTACAACTGCTTGCCCCGTGACATCCTGACACTTTCACACTTTAAAAGACTTGTCACCCCGGCCCCTGCCTGCCTCTTCAACCTCAATCCACACGCCCTTTGCCCCTACTCCCTGGGCTCCAATCACAATGGCTTTCTGCCCACTCTCTGAACCTGCAGACTCCTTCCTACCTCTGGACCCTTCTACATGCTGTTCCTTCTCCCTGGCAGCCTCTTCCTTGTGCTCTTTCAGAACTTCTCCCTTCCTGTCTTCTCCAATACACTATGAACTCTAAAAGAGAAGGACCACGAAAGGCCTTTTATATACCCAAAGTCTAGCAATGCCTGATATTTTGCCGTGCAATCTAGCAATGTACCATAAATATTTGTTAAATGAAGGAAAATATATCTCTGTAAGATAAAATAGCTACAGAAAGGAAATCAGAATACAAGTAAGTACGTACACATTAGTTTTAACTATACATAAATGTGTGTATAGTGTCAAAGAATAAAAATGATTTGGGAAGAGAAATCCATATCCACTAGGTTCTTCAAGTCTGCCAATTTGCTTAAGGTTAAAATGTTCTTTGTTAATAACTCAATGCCCTTCTGTTGTGGCTCAAAGTGTAGGGATGTAGCTCAACTCCCAGCTACCCTCTAACCTGTCTAGAATGAATGAACAGTTAGTTTAGGGCAAGATCTTTCTGGAATTCATTCAACAATCATTTATTGCCTAACTACTATTGTCTGAGGGCACTCAGCCAAAAACACAAAGATGAATAGCACATTGTATGTTGTCTTTAAGAAGCTGAAATGGAGTAACGGCATTGGCCCTGAGCATTCCAAGTGAGAGAAGCACACCCACACCTTGTCCAGGTTGGTATTTTTCTTGGACCAGAAACACAAGGTCTAAACTAAAGAGGAAAGAGGGGCGGTGGACTCCTAGAAATAAAAGAAGAGCAAGAAGTGAATGATAACCAGTTAAATTATTCTGCAAACCTGTTACCATTTATTTGCCTTTGAATTTTCTTCTCCTTCCCCCAACCCACTTCTCTTAATCCTGGTGAGGCCGACCTGGCCATACCTAGGATGAAATCAAATAATGGTCTTGTCTCAAGAGTCCTTTGGGAAACCAGAATTCTCCAAGCTCTTTCCCAAAACCAATGATTAAACTTCTCATCCTCAGCCTTTCTTTAGTCTACCCAGCGTCTACAATCTAGGAGGAGACATGATTAAAAGCCTGCATAAGAGAATGCTAAAAGTGAGTGTGATAAATTACACACAAACACATAACTTATGGGACCATGCAGATCATGGAGTGCAACCAGTTTCTAAGAGAGCTGAAAAGTTAACTGAAGCAAATACTACTAACAGATGATGCAAGCCCGTGCACGAATCCTATACAAATAACCGGGCTGGCAGCAAAGAAAACCCTGCCGGGTCCTCAAGTTCTCCGGATAAGTGAGTTACAACTACTTGCTAAGCAGAACCCATGTCACACCGTTACTCACTAAGCAAATATTTTTCAAAATGACCCAAGGAGCAGGAAAGCAAAGCATCCATTCCCTATTTATAACATTTCAATTTGCAAGAGTACCTTTCCATCCTAACCATGGCACCGTTGCCTGTCAGAGTCACACCATAGGAAAATGCTTGCCAAGGACTCCACGCCCTCCGCTTTCAGTCCACACACCCACAGGTTGGTCTTACTTTATAATCTGCTGTTCTGGCTAAACTTCCAAGCGCCATCACAGGGCAGAACGGCTTGCCAGGGAGAAAGGGAATGTTTGACTCTCAAGTAAAATCATTCCCCGAACAAGAAACAAAATGCCAATAAATGAAGGTTACTTGCTCCCTACCCAAACTTGGCCGAGAAAGCGGTGCAGACAGAGCCACAATGACCTAGTTGTGAATCCAACTTGCCAATTGCTTATGGTAACTTCTCACACCTCAACCACTTACTTATCTATAAAATGGGGCTAATGCCACTGCCATCACGGACTTGTGAGATATACTGAGATCATTTGTAGAAAGTATTCAACACAATGTCAAGAGCAATGTCAATAAGTAAGAGCTTAGTAATATCAACCTCAATGATTAATAGGGACAGCCATTAATATTCTTCCTCTCTGGATTCTCAGCACAGAAGGCCCCTTGAATCCACAGCTGCTCTCATTTGATTCCAGGACCCACGGACTCACCCCTCTCCTGCCTTCTAAATCCATTAACTCAGGTTCCTTCTCCCAACACAGATCTGCATACAGCTCCAAGCAGATGACCCAACAAGCTATTTTGGTAGCAGAAGGGCAAATGGAAAATGATATAAAGATCAGGGAAGGACCCCTACTATATGGCATAGCTTACAAAGCCCCCTTCTCTGTTTTTGTTTTGTTCTTTACTTTGCAACGTTCCAAACCTTCTAAATTTTGGAGAGAAAGAGAGAGAGAGAATGTGAACAGGGGAGGAACAGAATCCAAAGCAGGCTCCAGGCTCTGAGCTGTCAGCACAGAGCCCAATGTGGGTCTCGATTTCACGAACTGTGAGATTACGAACGGAGCCGAAGTTGGATGCTTAACTGAGTCACCCAGGAGCCCCCATAATTTCCAAATCTTCTAAAGAAGAGATGGGGCTCCAGAGCTCAGTGCCCTGACTACCCACCTACACCCGGCCCACTCTCACCCTGCCTGAGCTCCCTTGGAGCAACTTTCCCTCCACTGCAAACATCGGTCTCTACAAGGCCAGGCTGCTGACATTTTAGAAAACAAATCCAGATAGCCAGAATCCATGGAGAATGGACCATTCCTGGAGGACTCTCTGCCCCTCAAGAAGAGTGGGGTCAACAGCCTAAATCTCCGTGAAACCACAGCTTTGAATCAACAGCCTGAGTATCAGCGACGCCCATCTCTCTGCGGTGCCAAGGTTAGCACCCTTTCATTGGCATCTGCCGCGTCCCTCCCTGGTTACAACCTCTGCCCGGCTCCTCTCCCCTGGACTCAGGCTGGAAGTGGGAGGTGGTAGGAAGGCCAGGTGGCAGCAGAGAAGCCAATTTCGGATCCCTGTTTATTTTTTGGTATTTGACAAATACAAACACTGGGACAAAGGCCAGTCAGTATTTATTCACGATCTAGCGCACCCCCCTCCCCCATTCCTAAAGCATCAAAGCTCCACAGCTGCTACCCCAGCAGCAACAAAGCCCAGTGTCCTGCTAATGCCAAACAGGGATCCGATTTGGGGGAACAAGTGACTCCTATTAAGGCTTCTGTTTTCATTCCATCAAACACAAATATCCCGCCTGACGGTCCAGACTGAATCTGCTTCAAATGGTCACCGGGCACATGCCCAACGGCGATGACATATCCTGGGCTCCTCCTGTCACAGAGCAGAAGCATCTGAGTTTTCCAGGAAGTTGCCTGTGACCTGGCCTCAGCAGAATTTGCCAGGCCTGTGGGGCGGGGGGGGGAGAGGGCCAACGGCGTTTAGTGCTTACTGGAAAATAGACTGCCGTTTATGCAGTGATAAGTCACTCAGTGCATACTGGCTCCCAAGTCTGGTGATCCATCTGACGATTTCCTAGCATCAATCAATCAATCATCAATCAGGTTTATCCACTCCAATTATGCTTTATAAAGGGCCAGTGGGGTACAAAACCAAACTACAGCTTGTCCATAAAGTCACCAAAGATGCTTTAGCCCTCATTTTCACAGATGAACTCAAAGGTACAGTTGAAGTGTGAGATGTCTCCACCTTCTGATCTACAAGGCAGAAAGGACACAGACCACCTGTTAGAAAGTCCCGAGGCTACGCTACCTGCCTCTAGCCAATCAGGCACACCTGGAGAAAGGCACCTTCTTCAACCTGTCCTGGAAAACAGGGCATTCACTGTTTGGACCGCATCCAGCTTGGTAGCCTTTGTGCAAACATGGCCACACTAGAACACGTGATTTGGCCAGTTGGTGATCTATGCCTATTTGGTCTCAGGTTTTTCCCTCCACTTAAGGTAGCATACATTCCATGACAAGGAATTGTTTTCTGGCTGATCTGGTTTGCCCATGTATTTTATTTACAGCGGGTATTTGTTTGTTTTGGCCTGGACCTGAGGCCGTTTCAGCCATATGCCTTTGGAAACAGTTCAGATTGAGAAAACTTGATCCTACATATACTATACATTTTGACCAGAGGGATGGGAGACTCACGGGGTAAGTCAGAAATCCTGCGTTCCAGTACAAGTCTGCCCTCCCTATTCTGATTAGAAGTCACTTTCCCTAGCAATGCTAACGTGGGGTTATCCTGAGACCTGGGCAGGTTTTTCTTCTGCTGGCTTTCAAACTAAACAAGCCAAACGTCACTTTAAGTAGTCTCAAGATTTTAACTTCAACCACACGTTGTGTATTACTTTGAGTACATTCATCCACGGAACGGATTCCATATTAGTGCGTGAAACGTGACCAGCACTACTGATAGTTATGTCCATTTTACATATCACAGAAACTGTGTCTGCGGGGCCAGATCCAAATCTGAATTCATCCCTGGGTTCCCACTGCCTAGAACAGTGCCCCTCTCAGAGCTGGTGCTCGGTGTAGGTTTGCTCACATGGAAAGGAAATCAACTTCCCTAATCTAGGCTCTTGTCTGCCCTCCAGCTTTCCCTCCCCACTTTCCCACTCTACGATCCGGAAAGTTATATTACAGAAAGGAGAAAATCTTTTGGATACATCAGCTCTGATTCAGAGTTCTACCTGAACTTGCCATCAAGTGCATCAGGACATCAGCCCCCACCAGATCACTCCAGGCATGTGTAGCCAAATAGCCAAAGTCATGTGCCAAGAAGCTAGATAATTAACTTCAATAAGCAAAGGCCAGGGGGTGACACAAAGCTAGATATCCCATCTCAATGACCCTGACACTAATACTTGGTACCTTCTAAGCCAGCACAAGGCTGAACCGAATGAATGCCCCTCTATCTGGAATTGTCATACATACAGAACAGCAGTTTCCAAAACTTCAGACCTCATTTCCTTATCCATTTACGGTTCCCTTCTCTTCTGACTGTCTTCCTGCCAACATTGTATCGGTTTGGTCAAAGCAAGCTCCCTGAAGGCAGGAGACACTTGTGAGTGTGTCCTTCATACTGGGCAAGCCCCTGTAGACCATTCCTTAACACTGGCACAAACTTCTCTCCAGACCTTTGTCCTGGAACACATAACATTTCATCTTTCAGTCTGTGGTTTTCTTTCCAGTATCCTGCAGACACCTCGACCCATCAGAAACACAACTGCAAGGAGCGGAAACGCCTTCTTCCAAAGGCACGCATGTAATTCTCATTAATATTCTGCAACAAACCAAACCACCCGTCTCAACTTTCCTCCCGTGAGCCTTCTCTGTTGCTACATTTCATCGTCTAGCAATTTGGAGTTGTGAAATGGGTAACGTGGCACAGGAGTGAGCGAGCACGAGCTGAGGAAATCAGGCGCTCCTGGGTCCTGGCCCAAATGCCATTGCTTGCGAGCTGTGTGGCCCAGCACAAACCAATGAAGTTTTTGCAGCCTAGGCTTTCTCATCTGTACAATGGGGATAACACCATCTGCTTCGCAGAGATGTTGGGAGTAAATGAGATATGGTATATAAAGCACCTGGCATAGTAATTTATATATATATATATATATATATAATATTATATGTTATGCAGGTATCATAAGTTTTTTAAAAGTTTATTAAAGCCATATGAAAATTTTCATAGTTAGCCTGTCATTGCAGGAAAAACAGTGTCAAAAATGATGACAATAACAATTATTGTCATAAAAAGGAACATACTGGAAAAATGAGGGCAAGTAAAAGTCATCATAAACAATATTTTATTGAGTTTACTCTTTTTTAATCTAACTGCAGAATGTGGGTAGGGCACTAACTTCCCCCCTTCCCCAGTTCTGAGCACCTGTCATGATTAGCTGAGCTCCAGTGCCTGGTGTCTGCCATTTTCACATGGCTAAGAACCCCAAAGGGATAAATAATCCTTACACCAACAACATGAGATCATCATTTTATACATTAGCAATGTCTATCCTGAGGACTAGAGCTGGCAGAGTGGGGATGGGAAAAAAATAAAAGACATTACCTTGTTGGGTGTTGGAGCAAAAAGCCCTGGTGACCCCTGGCACACCCTCTTGGTCACCCTCAGGACAACGGGGTCAACCCCAAGCCATTTCATGGACTGAAATTAGTTGCCAGGAGAATAAGGACTCTTATTTGAGTTAACAACCCAAGATAGCCTCTAAGCCCTACTATAAATCTCATTTTTTTAAAAAGACGGCTACACTTACGTTCTCAGGTCTTTCATTGCAAATCCAGCGCACAATTTTTAGATAAACTGAGTTTAATGATTTCAGAAAAGGAATTTGGTTCTTTCTCAGTTCGTTAAAGCAATGGAGACACTTTTATTACATGGAGGCCTTCCTTTAAACAACTACCTCCTGCTCAAATGCAAAATGAAATATCACACAAACTAAAGATTTAACCTAGGTGTGGACTGTGTGGGGCATGTAATAATCAGATATGTTGGAGAAACCGACACGCATGTGGTGGGTAGAGTAGTATGGAAGGAGGAAATTCAAAGATTGATCTAACTCCACTGTTGTTAGGGCCAGTGTTCCCGTGCGCGGAGATGGGTATCTCTCTGCACCAACACCGTCAACCCAGGTCCACTCCCACATGTTTCAAGGATACGGATCTTGACTTTGCCATTACTATAAATGGGCAGAAAAAAACTCTTCTGAAAGGAGACTGGAACTTGCCTCATTATAAATGCTAAGAGCACCAAACTTTTCTTTAGCCTCTTTCCCCCCTTAAAACCCACACTCACACAGGGAAGCAGAGCCTCTCTGTAGGATGAATTCCCAGGCCATAGCAACTGCAATGCCCTGGGATCTAAGAGATCTTGGCTAACCAGCCATTAAGCCCTTTTCGGGAAGGAGACAGCAAGCCTGCCTTTCCCTTACACAGCCCTGCCATGAAAATAGGCTCTTGTCTTTTGTTTTTGTTTGGGTTTCAGCTAAGAATCTCTGTCCTCCCTGCAGAGACAAAAAGATAGGCATGGGAAGCTTATGGTGGCTCCAGGGTTTGATCTCAAATTTTCTTTCCCCTAACTTGACCAACGGAGAAGGGACCTGGAGAAGTTGAGGGTAAGTTCTAGGTCAAGGGTGGGTTTCAGGCTTTGACCAGGTAAGTGAGGGAGGATTCGGTAAAGGGCATGCCCTGAAGCTGAATGCAGCTTAGGTGAAGAACAAACCTGCTTCACTTTGCAGGGTCACCTGCCGGGCCACAGGTAAGTGAGGGAGAGGAAAAGACGGGAGAAATTCATCTTCCTTTATGTAGATCTCTCCCCCTCCCCCCACTCAAGTGCCAGCGCGCTGGCGTGGCTGGGAGCCGGCGCTTTGGAGGCGCCTGAGAGTGGGTCTAAGGGTTCTCTTTTTTGGCACGCAGAAACTGGGACCCACCCTAGCCAAGGAGGAGCAGTGCGGGAGGGGCGGCCCGCGCCCTGCTGGGGAACGCACCGCGCGGATGCACCTAGGTCTCCAGCGGCCGGGGCGCACCGGTTCCGCTCTCCCACTGCGGTAGCATCCCGACATGACACTGCAGCTGCAACAAAGCGGCGGCCGCCGCCAGCCCCCGGAGCCCCGCACCGCAGCCCCGGCCCCGCGTCACCCGGAGGGCGCAGCGGCCGGTG